>NW_024425675.1:11613764-11826609 GCF_017311325.1 Ursus maritimus
TTTATTTATTTATTTATTTATTTATTTATTTATATTTTTACTTACTTAATTTTTCATCCCCAAATAATCTATAGATTCAATGGAATTATAAACAAAATCCCAACATTGTTTTCCATGAAAACCTGAAACAGTGATTCTTAGATTCATATGGTATAGTAAATGTCCAAGAATAGGCAAGACGCACTTGAACAAAAATAGTAAAAAAGGGTTCATTTATTACAAGGCTATTAAAACTGTGGTATTGGTACAAGGATAGATTGGAAAATAGACATAGGGAGGCTCAATAGCATTAAATGTGACTGGGAAAAGATGGACTAATCAATAAATTGTACTGGGACAATCGCTTATTCATACAAAAAAAAAGATAAAGTTTGATCAGTACATCACACCATACAGAAATATAAATCCTAGGTAGTTTAAAGATCTCATAGGGAAAAAGTATTACTGTAAAACTTTTTTTTTAATTTAAAGATTTTATTTATTTATTCGACAGAGATAGAGACAGGCAGCAAGAGAGGGAACACAAGCAGGGGGAGTGGGAGAGGAAGAAGCAGGCTCATAGAGGAGGAGCCTGATGTGGGGCTCGATCCTATCACGCCGGGATCACGCCCTGAGCCAAAGGCAGACACTTAACGGCTGCGCCACCCAGGCGCCCCTAGTGTAAAACTTTTTGAAGAAAAGACCAAAAAATAGTTATTAAGTCGTGTGGGAAAATATTTCTTAAGATTCCCCAACATACGAACCATAAAGGAAAATACTGACAGATTTAACTAACATTAAAAATTTTAAACTTCTGTGTAATAAATGATACTACAGGTAACTGAAAAGGTAAGTTATTGCCTGGGGTAGGTATTTGCAAATCATATAGCCCCTCTCGCAATTACTGTCCAGAATGTATTTATTCATTCATTCATTCATTCATTCATTCATTTATTTATAAGTGTGTGTGTGTGTGTGTGTGTATAAAGTGCCTACAAATCAATAATAAAAGACAATTGAAGAGAAAACACAAGTAAAATATATTACAATTCTCAGTGGAAGGCTCTGGAATACTCAATAACATTAAAGAAATATACTCAGCTTCACCCATAATTAGAAAGTCCTTATATCCAAGATAGGAGCGAAAATAGAATGTCTGATAACACCAACTACTGGGAAAGATGTAGGGAAACAGAAATGCTAAATCAATGGCTCCTAACCCTTGTTGTGCATTACAGTTCATCCAGGGAACGTTAAAACAAATAACATTCTTGGGTCCCATCCCCAAAGTTTCTGATTTAATTGGTGTAGGGTGGGACTTAGGCATTAGGAATTTGGAAAAGCTCCCTAACTGATTCTTTCGTCAGCCAGAGTTTAGAACTACCACTCAACATGTTTGATGGCTGCGCAAACCAGTCCTGTTTGGGGGGCAGCTGCGCAGTACCTAGTACAGATGTGCATCCCCATCACCCAACAATTCAGCTCCCTTCGAAGGTTAACTCCCTTCGGAAAACTCCAGCACAAATGTAAGAAGATATGTACAAGGACCACTGCAGTACGTTAGAAGAGCAAAACTGCAAGGACAACCCAATTTCCCTTAGTAGGAAGATGGATAAACCAACCTTGGATCATTAATGCAACGTGAAACTATCCTGCAGTTATAATAAATGGGCTAGACACCTACGTATCAACATGCATACGTCTCCAAGACAAGTTGAATTTAAAAAAAAGTTATGGGGGTGCCTGGGTGGCTCAAGTCGGTTAAGCATCTGCCTTCGGCTCAGGTCATGATCTCAGGAACCTGGGATGGAGCCCCACATCGGGCTCCCTGCTCGGCGTGGAGTCTGCTTCTCCCCCTCCCTCAGCCCCCACTCGTGCTCTCTCTCTCTCTCTCTCAAAGAAAAAAAAATTTATGAAAGAATATGGACAATGCTTTATATATTTTAAAATTTCAACGCAGAGTAATAGTATAACCACAAAGAGATATGAGCACCTATAGATATATTCAAGTCTGGATCTCCGCCGAATGCAAACACATGCACACACAGCCGAAGTGCTAAAGTATACATGGGGACGACAACGCGATTTTAGGATAATGATCTCTTGTGAGGCAAGGAGGCGAAAAGAAGGAAGTCATGTTTTAACTGTATTTGTATTGTGTTTCATTTTATTCTATAAGTTATCAGAACTCAAGTTGTGGGTTTGCAGATAACTAATACATCATATGTTTGAGATTTTTAAAAAAGATTTTATTTATTTATTTGAACGAGAGAGACAGCATGTGTGAGAGAGCACGAATGGGGGTGGGGGTGGCGGGAAGGGCAGAGGGAGAAGGAGAGGGAGAGGGAGAAGCAACTCCCTGCTGAGGAGCAAGCCCTATGTGGGACTGGATCCCAGGACCCCAGAATCACGACCTAAGTGGAAGGCAGATGCTTAACCAACTGAGCCACTCAGGAACCCCTGTTTGAGATATTTTATATTAACATATTTAAAAGGCAAAAGAGCAATGCAATTGATAATGGGGGCATATCTTTATTATTTTTAGTCATTGGAAAAATCATTTTAAAAACATGGCACTCAAAAGTAAACATACAAGGCACTTGTATGGGAGGCCAGCGGCTAGAATTCTCATCTGAGTTCTGCAGCTAATTAGGGATGTATAAATCATTTCCCCACACTGGCTTCAGCTTCTTCATACATAATGTAAAGGCGCTGGGTAAGATGATCCAAAATCTAGTCTAGTTTCAAATTTCTCTGCATCTAAAGTTGTGGGAGGATAGTATGCCTGAATTTAATTTTTCTCTTTTTTGGATGCCATCTTCAAAGCATATACTCACTCACAGACTATTCTAGAAAGTGCTGCCCTAACAGATATTCGGTAAACCATCATTGAATCGAGGATGTAATAAAGGTGGCAAATTAGCTTAAAATGTTCTCATGACCCAGGTTAGGAACAATAGAAAAACAAAAGGAAAATGTTATTAAATCCTCAATGCCTGTCATTTGCAAATTTATAAATGTATTGTTTCTTTATTCATTTTCTCCTTATTTCATATGCCATGTCTTCAGTGATCATCTACAAACCAGCTTCTCCCAATTTGTCATATGTTAATAAAAATTTCATAATAGGAGATGTTATGGTAAATTTTACTTAAAATATATATTTTATACTATAAAAAGCCTGAACCCTCTCCCTTCATGACCCCCACCTTCCGGTAACTTGAATGAACTGTTCTGTCTTCCGTTTATCTTATTTGCTTCCAGTGAGAACCTGGCTCAACACAAACGACTAAAACACATTTGCTCACTAATGCGCTGTTATCTCCCCAGGATCTCAATGCTTTTAGCCAACAAGGTTTAATTATCTCCATAACCCTGCAAACGTGAAGCACAGAGAAGCATGACGTGGGGGTGAAGTCACACTTCACACAGAGGTTAATGCAGAGCAGAGGAAAATGAAATCCATTCCAATAGAGGTACCCAAACTCACTGCTGAAGTCCTAATTTCTCCTCCCACTGCACGCCAGCCTGCTACCCATTCTAGGCTACCTGTTTTCTGCTGGAAATGCTGCCCATGAAAGAAAGCACTACAGAAAGGAGCCTGGACAAGCCACAACCTTGGTTAGACACTTGAATGAAAGAAACATCGACAACAAACAAAAAGAATATAGGATGCTCGTTGATAGGTGAATTCTTGGATCTTTTTTCTTCCTCATCGATTAAGTGAGTGAGGCTACGTACGTTACCTGCATTCCACGTTAGGTAAGGCAGATTTAATGTCATAAGTGTCATAGACTATTTAGTATCACACCTGGCAAAGGATGGCAGTCAGTACTTGCTAAATGGTAACATCGTTATCACCACCACCACCACCTGTTAGCACCAGAGGATTATGGGACTTCAGATTTTTCTCCGGGTCATAGGTTTATAAAAGAACTGCTCAAAGCAACCCTTCTCTTTACATAGGAGAGTTGTCCAAGGTTGCAGAGATGACCTGATAACTCTGAAATTCAGCAATACAACTTCCACTGGGGAAAGACGAAGTCCTGGAGGCTCGCTCTCACTTAGCAGGCAGATAACAGGCCACTTTATAAAAGGCAAAATCTACCGAACATTTTAACTAATGACAAGTAGCGAAATCCATATTCCTCATGGCTGTCTTTTTTAAGAGTCGAGCCCCCAAACTGCCATAGCTGATGAGTAGCTAGTAACTGTGAGGGGGCTGCTGGGGCAACACTACGCCCGACAGAAAAAGCACAAATCCTCAAGCACAGCTAAATCAGGGAGCAAGTCGTTCCTCTAAAAGCAGCGGCCGTCCAGGATGGCGAAGACCAGACTCTCATTCGGCTTGATTTCTCACTGTTCACCCCCTCCCTCTCGGGCCATCCAAGATTGCACCATTACCGCTAATGCTTTCAAAAGTAGGACACAGATCCCCGTTGTTCACAACAGGACTTTACCCTTGGACTGCATCTAGCTACTACACGACACGTAGGGGAGAATGTAAAGGACACCGATAGCACCGAACTCATACACTCTCCTAAGTGAAAATAACAGATGGGCTGGAAGATAATGATCTTTAACTGACGGGCTAAACAGTAACAGGACCAAGTGCTGGGAGCCCTTGGGCTGGCAACCAGGAATGATGTTTGCCAGGGTGAACAGGAATCATGTTTCTTAGAGGACAAGGCAGACAGTATCCAAAGACTCGGGGAAGTCAGAGGGGAGAATGCAACTCTCCATTTGGATAAGAGGGGTTCAGCGATGATCCTTCTTTTAAATGCATCATTTCAGATCAGCTGGTCTGCAGAAAGCTGTCATCTGGATGATGGCTTTAGTGTGAAGTGGGGGACTGGGGGTCCAGGAACAGATCATTCCTCTGTTCAGTTGCCCAAATATCAGGTAATAACACTCTGAAGCTACCAGCTCTTCCGCTAAGAGATTGCTGGGAAAGGTACCACGGCCCCTCCAGTAGTAAACTCATGATTTACAGTGACCACAGGAGGAGGAGAGGCCTGAGATATGGGGGGTGGAAATTGGAAGTCTGGAGGGGAACAGAACACTGGCCACTAGAATACTGGCTGCTCTAGTCCGCATCCCTGACTACCTGTGGACCGTCTCACCACATCCTGCTGGATCAGCATGGTAGCCCTAGCTTCCCGAGCAGGCACCCACACAGGCACGGCTATAGTTCGATTCGACAGTGTAATCCGAGGAAAGGTAAGAGCAGCTGAAATGTCTTAATGTTTCGAGGCCCTTTTGCCAGAGAGTGAGGTTTTCCTTCCCCCAGATCTGCAACACCATTTCATAGCATTTTCAACAGGGGTTCACGAGAAGTTGCACTTTTAGTGAATTTTACTCTCGGGATTTACAGGTTGGTCAGCAGATCTATCTAAGTATTCCAGAGAAGTCGGCAGAAGTTGATTTGCGATTTGCTTCCCATGGCAACAACACTCTTTTCAGATGAAAATTTACGTGCTCACTTTCCAATCTAAAATACAGTTTATATTACTTGAGGGACAGAAGCAAAAGATATTCACCTGAAACATTAATGAAATTAAATGATTCCCGGCAAAAAAAATGTAAACATTACTGATAATATTATCTGTTACCTGCTAAATGGTGTTAAGAGCAGGACACTCCCTATCTCTTCTTGCAATTAATTTATGAGCTGGCAAATCGTTTCACTTAAATTTCAAGTCCAACTGATAACTTCATTGAGATGACAATATGCAAAAGATGCTTATTAGGGGAGTAAGAAGGAAAAGAAGAGAACAACAAAGACAAGTACTTACTTGCAGTGATATTTTTAAAGTAATGCTGAATTTCAAATTTGGCTTTTTTGTGTAAGAGCAAAGACTGATCTGAGCTATAATCCTTTGGTCCTCAGAGCACACTCCATTCCTCCATAGGACACATCTTTCAGAAATCTTCCGTGTATATTTATTTCTCCAAGTATTCAAGCTCTACTAGGAAGTAGTAAAACACAAAGACTGTCCTTAAAAACAAAACAAAACCCCCACAAAGTCCAGAATGTGAGCAGCAACGGAAAAAGAAAACCTCTCCGAAACTGGTATCTAATTCAGTAGGGTCACTGTTCCCCTATCTCTGTTTGAATGAGTCCCCTCGTCTTCCTGGTGACATTTCTCATCAGCCAGCCAGTGCTGTTTTCCAGCAATGTGAGGATGTTTAAGAGAAATGAACTCATGCTCTGGAGTTCCTTGTAGTGAAGGAAAACATATGGAGGATTTCCTGCTGAGGACTCCCTGCCGAGGCACAAATTCGAGGGGGTGTGGAATTGACTTGTTAAGGCTCTCTGCTTTCCAGACTCAGCAGTATCTGCTCGCACCGAGCCAAGCCCTCGCACACTGCTGGTGCTCTGAAGAGAGCTCCGGGCTTCTGC
Organism: Ursus maritimus; assembly: GCF_017311325.1. NCBI lineage: Eukaryota > Metazoa > Chordata > Mammalia > Carnivora > Ursidae > Ursus > Ursus maritimus. The sequence goes on from NW_024425675.1 coordinate 11,620,147, forward strand.
AGGAGCCCCAGCGGCACAGACGACTTGTAGGGAGCAGGCTCACTGTATGTTAGTGTCCTGTTGTCCTCATCCCTGGCTCAGTCCCCTCGTACCTCCAGGGCCAGACAACTGTAGGGAAGGGCATTCTGCTGGAATAGAGACTTCTCTTCTCACTTGCTTCCTCCCTGTCTCTTCACTGTCACCTCCTGATTTCTTATCAGAGAGAAGCAGTGTCCAGACACATGCCCCTTGTGAGTATGCACCCCAAAATTAATTTAAAATGTTAGTGATTTTTTTCCTTTCTCCTTCTACTCCTTCTAAGTATACTTCTAAGGATGGCACATTTCAAAATATGTTATGAAGACTCGGGGATAGTACATTGCACTTATGATGAAAACAGCATTCGCCGGAGGCCGCTCACCACTACGGATGCCTGTCCACCAACTCCATGATTTGATGCTTTTTCATTTGAAATACAAAAAACAAAACAGCTAATACCAAGAACTTACCTTTAAAAGCACTATGTGGGCTACTTTCTACCCTATCACCGACAGGGAGGGAGGATACTTCTGCCCATCAGAAGTATTTCTCTCCTATTAATCTAGCAATTCTATTATCAAAGCATTAACCATGTGGTAACCTCCATTATCCTAATAATTCACTCTAACTCCATATCCATCTTTTGTATTACAAACTGTGTTAAACATCCTCTAAAAATAAGTTCCGCGTGATCTTTCCATTCCAATGCCTTCATGCAAGCATATATTTTGTGGAGCAAATGTTTCCATAAGCACAGCTGAATGACAGAATGGATGATTAAAAGCAGTGAAGATGGGTATGCAGATGTGTAAGCTGTATCTGGAGCTCTGGCCTATTTGGGTGTGGGGACAAAGCGAGCTTTGGGGGGGGGGGCTTAATAAAACATTATTCAGTATCATCTGGAAAGATCTGTCACATCCGGGGTCCACAACACTATGGCCCATGGGCCAAAATAAGGCTCACCATCAGTATTTGTAAGTAAAGTCTTATTGGAACACAGGCATACCCACGTGTTCACCTATCTGTAGTATCCGTGGCTGCTTTCATGCTATGGGGGCAGAGCTGAGGAGTTATGACAGAGTTATGATAGCTATCCTTTACAGAAAAAGCTTGCAGACCCCTCTTCTGTGTAATTGAGGGTCGCTAGATAACTATGGACCCTTAGGCTTTTTTTCCTGAATCATGTGGTCAGAGGTATCATAGGATCATATTTAAGGAAACGCCGATCACTCAAATGTCCTCTGCCTACTCCTAGAGTAGATGTGATAGGAGTGCAGCTTGGGGGTATGGGGTGCGGGTGGAGCCCCGAGCTCGCAGGAAACAGAATGGATCAGGCCATATTGGGGTGTTGTAGGATGGCACAGTCAGAGGCAGAATTCAGACATCATCAGGGAGGGAAGCCACAGAAGCAGGGCCCAGAGTGAGAATGGAGAAGCACAATAAAGCCATAAATGGAGGGGAAAAGAGTGAAGATTGGTTACACGTCACCATATGGAGTATGAAATGACTGGAAGAAGCTGTCAGGACTAAGACCTTGAGCAGAAAGGAAGGATGTGGGACACTTTCCTTCTGGTGGCCTGGTGCAAAGATGACTAATGTGTCCTAATTTGGACTCATCTGTACCCTTCTCAGTCCCGAGGAATCTGGAGAGTTGGCTGTCCTACTTGCGGGTGCTACGCAGAAAGCCCGTAGAAGGCAAAAGGGAAAGAAAAGCCTGAAAGCCATGCCTTCCCAATGCTTAATACCTCCCGACTCTGGAGAGCTTGGGTAAGGAGCAGGGAGCCACTCTGGTGCTACTGGAGGCCACCATGGGCCACTGGAGAAAGACAGGGTTCCCTGTTCTCTGACAAGGGATCTCGCTGGGAGAGCTCGCACCGTGTGAACAGGAAGGGGATAACCTCAAAACAACCCGTAAACAAGTATGAGATCATCTGTCCTACTGGACAGTTTTGCCCTGGCCTTTTCACCCCAAAGCCAGCCTGCGTTTTTTCCAGAATAGCTGACCTGCGTGATTTGATTACTGCCTGTTACTTTGAACTCCCGGCTTTAATTTCCCCAAACTCCACAGCCATCCCAAAATATTGCTCAGGTTTTAAGTTTAATTCCTTCTGCCTAAATGATGAATGGGCAATCCAGCCTTCTAGGCCTGGCGAATGTAGCTATTTTTTCGTTCATCAATTTCTCAGTAAATCAGCCCAGCAACAAGTATTTCTTGAGCTGTTAGTATGTGCCAGTCATTGTGCTGAGCTTGGTGTTAAGGACTCAAGCAGATAGGCAAGGTCTCTAGCCTCATGGAGAGGAAAGGAAAACCCCAAAACGTATAAGCCGGATAATTTCAGATCATGATAAGTGTTTGGGGAGCAATAAGCAAAGTGTTATGATACAGAATAACTGTGGGGTGGGGCGGGGATTCTGTCCTAGGTAAGGTGGCCAGAGAATTTTCTGAGAAGGTGACGCATTAGCCAAAGCTGGAACGGGAGAAGAAGCAAGTTGTACAATGACTATGAGAGCTGCGAATTCAAAGACAGAGGTAGGAAGGAACCTGGCATGTCCCAGAAAGCAGAAGGGACATGGGTGTGGCAGTGTGGGCAAGTGGGGGAAAGTTTAGAGATGGGAAGAGACCAGCTGGTGTGTAGTCTTGTAAAGAATAATGAGGAGGTCTGGATTTTTTCGGGAAGGATTCAAGCCCGGGAGTGTCTCTGATCCGATTTCTGTTTTCAAAAGGATTTCTCTAACCTTGCTGTTGAGAATGGATTGGAGGGGTTAAGAGTGAAAATCAGGACATCAGCTGAGAGGTAGGCGTCAGCTGGGATAAGATGCTGTCATTAGCGTTCAAGGGAAGAGAAGGGTTTTGAAATGTGTTTTGCATCATCTGAAACCATCTCGTTTAGTTGTTTGCACGTTAATTTTTCATTTCCCCCAGCTTGAAGGAAACTCCAGAGATCAGGGACCCCATCTTCCTTCGTCCCCACCGTAGCCCCAGCACCCAGCACGTGCATCCCACAGAGAAGAGATGCATGTTATTCTGTCTGCTGTATGTCAGCTATGAGAAGCTAAGATTGAGCGGGGTGGTCCTTGAAACCACAAAGTGAGAAGAGAACGCGTTGTTTCTAGCTCCTTCTAAAGTGCTTCCTTCAAAAGGAAAGCCTGGGCTGCTGAAAAGGACATTTCTCAGTTGCCCTTGCAGCCAGGGTTCTGCCAGTCTTGCCCACTCTCATAGACTTGGACTCGGTCCTGTTAGTGGGGAAGAGACACAGCACGGGGGGGGGGGGGGGACTGTAGGCTCAGATTAGAGGCAGCACGGCTCGGCGGGCAACTTCATGGGCTGTGACCAGAGCAATCACACGGGGCGCCATGCCTACAAGGGCTCTGTACTGGGTGTGCTGTTCTGTTGTCACTGTCTTGATTCGTACCAATTTTGAACAAGGGGCCTGCATTTTCATTTTGCCCTGGCCCACGCAGATTACACAGCCGGTCCTGCCAACAGTTCTGGGCTCAGCCTCCTCCCTGGGGTGACGGGCTCCCAGAGCCAGCAGGTGTGGCAACAGCTTCCAGTTCCCTGGATGTCGCCTCGGGTGGCATGGTGGGTTCAGGAGTCAATGTCTGGGACGGTGGCTGGCTCGTCCCCAGGCNNNNCCAGGCGGCAGTAGCCCCTGGCAGGCCAGCTCGGCACACAGGAGGTAGCTCAGAAGCCATTTGTGGAGTCCCAGCTTAGATCCCAATTCTCTAGATTTGAATGATGCTGTGGGCAGAATTCCCTTTGTGTTTCAAATAGAGTGGAAGCCATTATCTTCAACACTACTCAGACCTAATTAAGGACACTCTTGGAGGAACAAGCTGGCTTCTTTAAGAGCTTTTTCCCTGTTTTGTCATCAGGCTCTGTACTGTTGAGATGGCAGAATTTAGCAGCAATATCGAGATGCTGTGTTGGAACGTGAGCAAGCTGTTCGTCCAGGTGTATTGGGGACCTGCGCCCGCCATAACAAGTTACCACACACAGAGTAGCTTAAAACCACATGTGAGCAAGCTGTTCGTCCAGGTGTATTGGGGACCTGCGCCCGCCATAACAAGTTACCACACACAGAGTAGCTTAAAACCACAGGAATTTATTCTCTCATGGTTCTGGAGGCCAGAAGTTCCAGATCAAAGTGTAGAGGTTTGGTTTCTTCTGATGGCTCTGAGGGAGAATCTGTTCTCTGCCTCACTCCTGGCTTCTGTGGGTTGCCAGCAAATCTTGGCTTTTCTTGGCATTCCATACCCCAGTCTCTGCCCCCTTGGTCTTCACATGGTGTTTTCCTTTGTGTGTCTCCGTGTTTTCTCCTCTTCTTATAAGGACACTAGTCATTGGATTCGGGACCAATCCTAATCCACTGTGACCTCCTTTTAATCTAATTATACCTACAAAGACCCTACTTCCAAATGGATCACATTCTGAGGTTTTGGGTGGATGTAAACTTTCGGGGGGGGCACTGTTCAACCCACTACACCTTTCAAACCAATGGAACAACATAAGGCCATCTGATCCACTTAGAAGTCAAACACCTTGTCCTTCTGGCCGTCTGTTCCTGGCCAGACGAATGAACCAGCTACAGGCATGTGAGGTCAGAAGCACTTGGAGGTAACCGTGCTGGCGTGGAAGACGGTGAAGGACATTGCACTTTGTTTTACCTTCAGACAAGTCCTATCATCCACGTGACCTCCATATATGCAGTGACATCTTGCTTCCTTCCAATGCATTTGCTGTCAGAACATCTTAAAGCTGCAGAAAAATGTCCACAATTTACCCAAAATAAACCATCAAAAATACCAAACCCTTCTTCTGAGTTTTCTTTCCTTCGTGAACGCACCTCTCCGATTTCGTTCTGCCTCGGGAAATTTCCGTGGTACCGTTAGCAAAGGACAAATGTTCGTGCAGAGGAGAAAAAGGTCGGGCAGAGTCATTGAAACTAATGTTGCTTCACTCATGTATAGTGACGACTTTTTACATTTCACAAATCAAAAAACAATTTAAGCTATTTTAGATACTTTTTTTCTAGTTCAATGGCATCTAATTCCTTAAAGCTGAAGAAGCAAGTATTTCCCCCAAAAAATGAATACCTAAAATGACACTACAAAATATAGCCTAAGGATGGAGATATCTTTTTTTTATGGGCAGAGAAAAGAAAATTGCATTACTGAACGAGACAAAAAGCCATTCTATCAGAACTGTTTTATCGTTTTTCACTGTACATATCTTGCCAGGAGAGAATTACATTTATCAGGCAGCACTGAAAGCTATTTATTCCCTTCTTATTCCATTAATTAAACTATAATACAATCACTTGGGTTACCCATAACCAATCTTTGGAAGATTAATATAGGATGCTATTCTTTTGCTCATATTTGTCTTCTGCATGGTAATGAGACAGCAATAAAGTTTATGTTCCCATAACGTGTACGAATTGTATTTTGCACCAAATAGCTAACATCAAAAATAACTACTGGTATAAACAAACCACATAACACAATCATTCTTGGCACACATTAATGTGTCATTGAAAATATTAATATAATAGCCCTTGTCACTACAAAAAAATCTGAATATTTAAGTAATAAGAATGCATAAAGAAAAAAATTACCGAAACATGTCACATCTGAAAAAATAATTTGAAATAGATTTTGGTGGTTAGCTATCAAATTACCTCATTTTTAATACACACTCTGAGGAAACTAAAACTTGCGTTATTCTAATCTGAGTATTTGTCCCCATAGAATTTAAAATTCAAATTTACAATGCAGAAACATTGCTGGTATAGTAGGTAAAACCTATGCCGTTTTGCCATTTGGCCACATTAACATTTATCAATGAGTTATTTCTCACAACACTTCTCAACAAAGTTTCATATTCCATTTGCTTTAGGTGGAGAAATTAAAACCAAAAAAAAAATTTTTTTGAGATCTGTGTTTTAAGTCCACAGAAGCGTCAGCCCCACAGAAAGACAGAAAAAGAGCTATTGGTGAGAACTTTGTATAAATATGCCTCAATCTATATATTTGTCTTCTCTAGCCACGTAATCACATCCTCTCCTTTCACCAGTAAAGGGATGCTGAAGACCTTAATTTTGTGTGTTTTTATTGTCTAATCATAGCTATCATTAATAGTGAACACAAACTCCTTTGGAAAATAAATCTTCATGTTTTTAATTTCTGTTTTTGTTTCCCGAGGGCACTGAATAAAATCACAGACTATCCTACTTAATAGTTCTCTTATATGGATAAAGGAGGGCTCTGAACATCCGGGCTGATACTTCATTTTTCCTGTGGTTAATATACAACTAGTCCATCTTCATATGAAGACACAGGTGGACTGATTTACCAACATGGACAAGGCAAATTGTGCACCGTAATTCTCCTATACGAGCTCCAGTCCCGAAGCCCAGCTCTCATTTAAGTTAGACCAGAGCCATTCTGCGCTTGATGGTCATGTAAAAAAATTTTGAATGGGGGCGCCTGGGTGGCTCAGTCAGTTAAGTGCCTGATTCTTGATTTCAGCTCAGGTCATGATGTCAGGGTCATGGGATCGAGCCCCATGTGGGGCTCTGTGCTCAGCATGGAGTCTTTGTCCCTCTCCCTTTGCTCCTCCCCCCATTCCCTCTCTCTTTCTCTCTCTCTCAAATAAATAAATAAAATATTATAAAATAATAAATTAAAAAATATTTATTTATTTGAGAGAGAGAGATCGTGAGTGAGAGAGGGAGAGAGAGAGCACAAGCAGCAGAGAGGGGCAGAGGGAGCCGGATAAGCAGACTTCACGCTGAGCAGGGAGCCCGCCTCAATGTGGGGCTTGATCCCAGGACCCTGAGATCGTGACCTGAGCCTAAGGCAGATGCTTAACCCTACTGAGCTACCAGGCACCCCAATAAATAAAATCTCTAAAATTATTTTTTGAATGAAAAAAATTTGAATGAATTAGCAACAATCAAATGGAATTTTTATTTGGATTATCACCAATTTCAAATTATTCTGAAACTAAACCCTCTGTTGCTGTCCTTGATAACTTTGACAGGTACGCACTTCTTCTTTTAGCTCTTATACCCCACAAAAACCATTTTCTTTTTATTCCGGGGTCTTTTGTATTTCTTCCTGGACCACTCATTCCACTTATTCTCCTTTCTTTAATGCTTAAGCCTTTTTTTCTCTCCTTTTCAACATTCTTCTTTTCCCTCTGACTGTCCATCTGGATTTCTGTTGATTTCAGATTCTGGTTAGCTGACGTTCACTCCGCCCGCCAGTCACCATCTATTTGCCTTCCTGCTGGTTTTCTCCCGTGCAGCTCATCCAGAGAATTAGTGACGGAAAGTGGGAGGCATCGAGCTGTGGGTCAGTGTAACAGTGCTCAGTAATACATCCAGCAACCTTAAGCATCTTTTTCAAAAAAAAGACCCCAGTTCAACTAAAAAGAATAAACTCAACTACCTACATAAAACGAGGTAGTTATCCCAATGAAAAAAATTAAAATGGCAGCTGAGAAGATAAACAAAAGAGTTAGTAAGTTTCTTTCTATTTGTGACATTAAATAATTTAAGCACCCATAGTAGCATTTTGTTTGTTCACTTTGTTGTTTCTCCTGGTGTTGAGCCACCTCTCTGATCACTAATGAAAAGAGTTTCAAAGTGAAATTCAAGCTACAGCCAGTTTTGAGAGCACTTCACTTTTTCTCAAGACTCCTGGATCATTCCTCATTAGGTGTTGCTTAGATTTTCATCTACTTTTTAATCTAGGGAACATATTTAGATCGTGGCAAGTTTGAATTGACTTATCGAGTAAAATTCAGTGACATGGCAATAATGGCTTCTTGAAAGATCAGATATATTACATCGACTGCATTCTCCTTGTCCATTAATTTTATCCTTCCATAAAAAAGCAATTGAGTTAGTAAAACATGATTTCTGCTCCTTATTTTTCTAACCTTTAGTTGACTTAAAGGTTACTCTTCTCTTAATATTTGTTCAACTATTTCACAACAGATTTAAGCTACACTCTCTGGGCAGTAAATTCTAAGATGTATTTTGTTAACATCTTCTAAAACTAAAAATACCACATTTTTTCTTTTCCCCCCAGTTCTTATTTACTATCCAAATGCTATGTCTTTTTAATCTTAAGAACCCTTCAGTCATTGAATTCTAGTTAATAACATGACTGTCAGATGTCCTTATCTGTTTTTGCCACCTAAATATTTTTGGCTGTGAGATAATCCTAGCATTTCCATCCCTGCCTCAATCAAGGTTAGTATTTTTCTGAAGATGTGTGATTTCCTTCATCTATCTATCTATATCTATCTATATCTATATCTATCTATCTATCTATCTATATCTATATCTATCTATCTATCTATCTATCTATCTATCTATCTATCTATCTATCATTCTCTGGTTACATAGTGGCTCACACCCAGTAGAAAAATTAAAACACCCTGCCTTAGGTGAGAGGTCAAGTCTGACACCTGCACGCTTTCAGAACCTTCCTGGTTGTTTATGCCTACAGCATCTCTCTCTTCTTCCCGCTTCCCTGCCTTGATATGTGAGGTACACCAAAACTCTGACCCTGCCTCTAGATGAACCCCAGACTCATCTTTGCTTTAGCAACTCCATTCCACCACCTCCTATGTCATGGAATATGTGATCAAACCATGAAATTTTTGTTTATCTTTTTTCTCTTTTACTTTTTAGTTCCATGACTAGCAGAAAGCAACTTACAGATCATTATCCCAGCCAGCACCTTGCCAGTACTGTCCTCCCCCTTTGAAACACTAAGCAATACTCTTCCTTCCTTGTATGAGAGCAGGGGATTTTTTGAAAGGAAAAAAATCAGGGATGTTGTTCACGATTGCTGGGAGATCTGATGTGGCAAGATATTTACTTGCAAGATACGCTATCCAAGAATGGTTGAAATAGCTGGTGTGGACCCTTCAAGAAGATTTGGCCCTATTCTCTACATCAAGGCAGAAAAATATGTAAGCTGGTCACAGCAGGTTGGGATGTATTCTGTTATTCATCTGGCATAGAGTACATGATAACAGAAAGGCAAGACAAGCTGGGACACTCAGTGACAACCTATCTCCTCGCTTCTCATTAAGCTAAGGGTAACTGAGGTTCCTCACCCCCATAGTTGAAGCATAAACACACAAGACTTTTATTTTGGTATATAAAAAGATGTCAGCTCATAGGCAGTTCAGGGCTTGAATGGGAAAGCCACACAATCAGGGACACAGTTGCCTTTTATCTTTACAATTTAGCATCTGGGAGTGGGCTTTCAGCCTCCAATTGTCTCGTGGTCTAAAATGGCTGCTGGAGTTCCATCCATTAGATCTGCATTCTAGGCAGGAGGAAGGAGAAAGGGAGGAAGATGTTCTTGGCTCCCCCTGCCTTTAAAGATGCTTTCCTGAAGTCCTCTACAATAGACCATGTGTATCTTATTGGTTAGGCTATAGCTTTATGTCCGTAACACATTTTGAGGAAGGCTAAAAAAATGGAATCTCTTCTCCAGCTGCCATTATGCTCAGCCAAGAGCCAGAGTTCTGTTACCAAGGAGGCAAAACGCAACGATAGAGAGATCACTAACACCTCTGATACCCTCGTGAACTGGCAGTGGTTACAGAGAGCATGCTACATAAATGGCCATGGTCTGATGGGTAGCGAGGATGTCGTTAAAACTGTGGCACAGGGGCGCCTGGGTAGCGCAGTCGTTAAAGCGTCTGCCTTCGGCTCAGGGCGTGATCCCGGCATACCGGGATCGAGTCCCACATTGGGCTCCTCCGCTGTGAGCCTGCTTCTTCCTCTCCCACTCCCCCTGCTGTGTTCCCTCTCTCACTGGCTGTCTCTCTGTCACATAAATAAATAAAATCTTAAAAAAAAAAAAAACAAAAAACCGTGGCACAAAGCTCCATCCCATCACCATGTTCTCTGGGCCAAGAATTGGTCTCCAGTTCCCTGGTGACTCCTACTCTTCCTTCAGGACTCAGCCCCACACCGCTTTCCTGGGAAGGTCTTCTCTGTCTGGATGGAGGTCCTCCATTTGCACTGCGAAGCCCATGTACCTCTCCTCTCCTAGGGCTCTGCCCAGGGCAAGTTTTCCACAAGCGCATGTGCCTCGTGCTATGATGGCCGCAATGGCTTCCATCCCGGGCTGAAAGCCCCATGAAGGTAGGGACTTAGTCTTCTCATTTGTGTCTTCACCATCATATCCTAGAAGAACATCTGCAACATAGCAGGTTCTCTGTAAAGACTTGCTGTAGAATGAAATCAGACCCTTCTGCACAGAGGCAATGCAGCCCTGCTGAGGACCCACTCGCTCAGAGGGAGGCAGGCAGACCTACAGCTGCTGCAAGCACAGATTTCAGTGGGGCTGGGATAAAAGAGTCTCGGTCTAGATGACAGCAGACACCACTGGTCTCTTGGGCAGAAGGAAACTAGAAGCCTGTCTATGGCTGGCCCAGCTCACCGCTCTTAAGGGCTCTGTCCCCACCTATGGGATAAGCTGGAGGAATGGCTCATTAAAAAGCTGCCATCTTTGGTGCACGAATGTCTCTGAGCACAAACCCCTGTTCACCTGCCCTTCCCTCTCCTGAACCTACTCCATCTTGCTGCCCCCTACACTGAGATCTTCTATTTTGGCTGTCTACTCCTGCTCTCTGGGACGTGATACTTTGTACTACCCTGGTGTTTCCTGAGCCTGTTTTTCTGGGACTCTGTCTTGGGTTTCCTCTTGCTACCCCCCCCTTTTTTTTTTGCTTCTGTAAGTCCCTAGAATTTCAACCTGGACTCAAACCTAGGACTTCACAGATGTATGCTAGTTAGTTGGCCATGTGTATTTGTGTTTACGTAACTATAAAATAAAATGTGTATACTTGTCTTCCTCTGGTGGCAGGAGGTTAGGCACTGTCAACACTTTATTTGGAATCTTCATAAAATTCCAAGTAGAAAACTACTCCAAAAATTTAAACAGACAGAAATGTGTCTTAGGGGAGCCCCTCCGATTATTCCGGGCAAGACTTTGCAGTGGGTAAAGTGAGACAAAACGTTACTTTGCCAATTTAAAAACCAAGCTTACCATTTTCTGTCTGGGTATGGATAAATTTTTAATAGACTTCATTTTTAGAGTAGTGAGGTTCACAGCAAAACGGAACATAAAGTACAGAGCTCCCATATACCTCCGCCACCATATGCATGGTGTCTTCCACTGACAACAGTGGCAACAGAGTGGGGCACTCGTTACAATTGATGAACCGACGTTGACACATCATTATCACTCAAAGTCCACAGTTTACTTTAGGGGTTACTCTTGGTGTTGTACATTCTATGGGTTTGGACAGATGCATGATTACCCACCACTATCATATCATACTGAATAGTGTCAATGTCCTAAAAATTCTCTGTGTCTGCCTCTTCATCCCTCTCTTTCTCAGCCCCTGGCAACTACTGATCTTTGCACTGTCTTCATAGTTCTGCCCTTTCCAGAATGGCATATGATTGTTATCCTATACTATGCAGCCCTTTTATATTGATTTCTTACACTTAGTAAAATTTAAGTTCTCCCATGTCCTTTCACCACTTGAGAGTGCATTTCTTTTTAGTGCTGCATAATATTCCATGGTACAGCTAGACCACTGTTTACCCACTTACCTACTAAAGGACACTTTGGTTGTTTCCAAGTTTTGGTGATTAGGAACCAAGCTGTTAGAAGCATCTGGGTTTTGTGTGGCTAAAACCTTTCAACTCATTGGACAAAAGACTGAGCACTACAGTTGTGGGATCGTATGGTAAGAATATGTTTAATTTTGTAAGAAGTTGTCAAACTCTCTTCCAAAGCGGCTGTACCATTTTGCATTGCCACCGGCAGCGAATGAGCGTTCCTGTGGTTCGGCATCTTCCCCAACATCTCAGGGTGTCAGTGCTTTGGATTTGAACTATCCTAATAGGTATATATAGGCATCCCATTGTTTTATTTTGTAATTCCCTAATGGCATACGATGTTGAGCATCTTTTCATATACCTTTTGCCATTTGTATATCTTCTTTGGTGAGATGTCTGCTCAGATATTTTGCCCATTTTTTAACTGGGTTGTTCATTTTCTTATTATTGAGTTTAAGAGTTCTTTGTATGTTTTGGATAATGGTTCTCTATCAGATGTGTCTTTTGCGAATATTTTCTCTCACTGTGTGGTTTGTCTTTTCATTCTCTTGACATTGTCTTTCAGAGAGCAGAAGTTTTTAATTTTAATAAAGCCCAACTTATCGATTATTTCTTTGGTGTTGTAGCTAAAAAGCCACTGCCAAACATAAGGGCATCTGGATTTTCTCCTATGTCACAGTCTAAGAGGTTTACAGTTTTGTAGTTTAAATTTAGGTCGATGATCCATTTTGAGTTAATTTTTGTGAAGGGTGTAAGTTGTGTCTAGATTTATTTTTTGCATATGGACGTCCACTTGTTCTAACACCGTTTGTTTTCTTCATTGTATTGCCTTTGTTCTTTTGTCAAAGAACAGTTGCTTTATGTATATGGGTCTATTTCTGGGTTCTCTATTCTGTTCCACTGATCTATTTGTCTATTTTTTTTTACCAATACCACACTGTCTTGATTACTTTAGCTTTCTAGTAAGCCTAGAGGGTAGGCAGTGTCCATCTTCCAACGTTGTTCTTCTTCTTCAATAATGTGTTGGCTCTTCTGGGTCTTTTGCTTCTCCACATAAGCTTTAAAATCAGTTTGTCGATATCCATAAAATAACTTGCCGGGATTTTGGTTTGGATTGCATTGAATCTATAGATCAATTGAGAAGAACTGACATCTTGACGGTTTTGAATCTCCTTATCTGTAGACATGGGATCTCTCTTTATTTATTTATCTTTATTGGTTTCTTTCATCAGAGTTTGTTATTTTCCTCATATAGACCTTGGATATGTCCTGTTAGGTTTAAACCTAAGAATTTCATTTTTGGGGTGCTGATGTAAGTGGTATTGTGGTTTTTCTTTTTTATTTCAAATTCCAATTGTTTGTTGCTGATATATAGGAAAGCAGTAGACTTTTATATATTATCATTGCATTCTGGGGCACCTGGGTGGCTCAGTCATTAAGTGTCTGCTTTAGGCTCAGGGCCTGATCCCAGGGTCCTGGGATCAAGCCCCGCATCGGGCTCCTCTGCTGAGAGCCTGCTTCTTCTTCTCCCACTCCCCCTGCTTGTGTTCCCTCTCTCGCTGGCTGTCTCTATCTCTGTCGAATAAATAAATAAAATCTTTAAAAAAAAATTGCATTCTGTATTTTTGCTATAATTGCTTATTAGTTCCAAGACTTGTTGTTGTTAGTTCTTTTGGGTTCTTTACACGAATGATCATGCCATCAGCAAAGAGTTTTATTTCTTCCCTCCCAATCTGTATACCTTTGGATACTTTTTAAAAATGAAGATATAATTCTTGTACCATAAAGTTGACCCTCTTCAACTGTACAATTCAGTAGGTTTTAGTATATTCACAAAGTGGGCAACCGTCACCACTATTTAATTCCAGACCATTTTCATCACCCAGAAAAGAAACCCCATACTCATTAATAATCGCCTCATTCCCCACTGCCTGAATGAATCACGTTTTACCCAAGGAGTCCAACATCCAAGAGAAATAAACTATTGTGACAAAATTTAAAAGCACAAAAGGAAAAAGCAAACAAAATACAATTCAAAGCACAATATGACCAATTTCCAGGTGAAAAACACTAGGCTAAACATAATGAAATTGTCCTTTTTATAAACAAAATCGCCTACTGGTGGCAATTTCATATGACTCAACCTAATATTTGCATCGGTACACTTGAATCACTGACTTGTTTCAGAATACCTTGATGACTCTAGTCTTCACCTTAACTTAGTTCCCAAGCATAGCAACAATAACGTGTAAGCAAAACATAAATAAATAAAAATTGCAAACGTTCTAAAAATCACATTCAAATCCTGGATTTAAGTATCCTCCAGTGCTGCTGACCGGTCTCTATGAGAACAGATGCCTTGGACAGTCTCCCAAACATGCACAGAAAGGGGATCCAAATACTTACAACTCATTTTATGTATTTATTTATTTACTTACTTATTTAATGATTTTATTTATTTCCTTGAGAAGAGAAAGAGAGAGAGCATGAGTTGGGGGGAGGGGCAGAGGGAGAGAGAGAAGCAGACTCCCTGCTGAGCAGGGAGCCCCATGCAGGGCTCGATCCCAGGACCCTGAGATCATAACCTGAGCTCAAGGCAGACTCTCAAATGACTGAGCACCCAGGGACCCTACTTACAACTAATTTTAACAAAACATTTGTACAGTAGCTACACTTGTCAGAGAATTTCATGAATAACTCACAAATACATTCTATGACTTCACTAATCACCATTAGGGAAAAGCAGCACGGGACTTGAGCCAGGACCTTGTGCCCACTGCTAGGCTTCCCCGCCTCAGGCATGCTGTTAGCTGGCTTCCTGCAGCAATGCATGCTACTAGCACACGGGTGCTGTTTTCCCCAAGCTGTGACTATTTTGACCTTGGCTGTTACTGCAATTTGTTTGGACGACTGCATTTTTTTGTTTGTTTGTTTTAGTTCTTTTGAGCAATAGTTATTATGTGGATTTTTTTTTTTTTTTTGAGAAAAAGAAAAACCATAAAGCTTAAAGAATGCTTGTTAGAAGGGCTAAAATGTCCAATAAAAGGGCCAGCAAGTTCCTGATACTAACTAAACATTCACCAGGTCCCTTGGACATATTCTTTGCATGTGTTTTCTTAGAGAAGCTAATAACAGGCCTACCTAACTGAAATGTTCTTTTCCTAGGCTATTTCATGAAGAAAATGGCAGAAAAACAGTTGGCTTAAAACTGACACAAAAAGGGAGAAAACGGAGAAGCAAAATACCTGGGATAATTGACATCTAAATTATACAAACTGCACTTTGTTGGAAATATATACTTTGTTACCAGAATTAACATATTTTTAAAAAGATTTTTATCTGTCTGAGAGAGAGATAGAGAGAGTGTGAGCAGAGTAGGGGGGGAGGAGCAGAGGGAGAAGGAGAAGCAGGCTTCCTGCTGAGCAAAGATCCTGACTGGGGACTCAAACCCAGGGCCCTGGGATCATGACCTGAGGCGCACATAGACGCTTAACTGACTGAGCCACCCAGGCACCCAAGAATTAATTTATGTAAAAAATAGTTTGGGAAGAGAAGAGTTAATGATATTTCTTCCCTTTAAGGCAACTTTCTAAACTGGGCCAGGACACAAACTAAATGATAGGCTTGCTAAGAGCAATAGTCACTTTATATATTAAGTGCTAGCCTTATGTAAGACACTGAGTGAAAACGGATCCTATATACAGTAATAGTTGAGGATCCATAGACAGACGAGAGAAGGAGTACATTATGGTTTGGCAACATCAAGTTATGTTTATTTTGTTGTTGATATATATATATTTTTTTGGATAACTTTCAGGCCCAAAGTATGGCATATATTGGGAGGAACTGAATTTTGTACGTATTATGAGTGCGCTCTGGCTGCCTGCCTGGCTTAGCACCAGTAGTAACAGAGAGTTCTCTCTGGGTATCAACAGAGCATTCACCCAAAAGGCTGCCATGTGCAGAGAAACCTTTTATTCCTCGTCCGTGAGACGGACGTGCACGCTGCTGCCCTCAGAAGTTATTGGCCAAGCAGAGTAACAACTGAGAGCTCGTTACACAACATAACTACCATAACATCAGCCTCATACCCCTGAATCCTGGCGGGGTGATAGAGAAACCCTAAAAGGTGTGAAGACCACTGAAATAAGACAGACCCGGCAGGTTGGTTGCTGGCGTGAGGCAGGCAAGGAAAGGACAGAGGCAAGGGCTGTCCCCATGATGTTTGTCCATGAGAGTGCCAGCAACTGCAGTCCCCTCTTCTCAGACCCATATTTCAGACCACCTTCTTTCCTTTATGCTTTGGAGCCTAAAATCACTCTTTATTTTTCTGCTCGGTTTAAGTTAGGCGAAAACTGTTCCATCTCCTCCACACTTGGGTGAGATCTCGGCCCTTAAGTGGAGTCTCTGGAACGTCTTCTGCAGTCCCAGCGTCTCAGTGCCCATAGAGTTCCATGTGCCGTATTGCTAGCTGCTCAGAAAAGCAGACTTCGCCAGGTCTGTACGCCACAGGCTCACGCGTCACTGCCTTATTGTCTGGGGCTAACTGTCCTTCCTTCTCGGTCGCCTCTGCCAAGGATGGGTGGCCGCTCAAGGGGATGCAAGCAGAAGAGATATGATGCCCCTGGAATAAGAGAGTCTGCAGCTTCCAGTCCCAGGCAGTCCCCCAACGGTGTTATGGCCATGACTGTGTATGAAATGTGGTCTGGCTTCACACATCCCCGCCCCCCCCAAGACGAGGAGACCACCTGCAGAGAAAATGACCTACATAAACAACGATTTCACTTCAGCTTCCCTTGCAGATGGTCCTGATTTGGAAAAGGTATGCGGACAGTCTTTGAAATACGACTTCTATGCTGTCGGCCACTTGGAATTCTTCTGTGTAAGGCTCACGGTCCCCATGACAATTTATTGACTTGACATCATTAGTTTCCTCTGCAACCCAGTTCGCTTTTCTTAGCTTATTTTTATTTCACAGATCAGCAGATCCTGATTTCTGAATTTGCTTTTCTCCCTTCTCACTTCCAGATACAATTGGTCATCAGATCCTATATATTTTTTCCCTCCCCGTTCCTGCTGTCACCATTCTAATCCAGATGCTTATGACTTCACGCCTGGCCTATTCCGCTATAATCTCCATGTTTTAGGTTTCCCCAATCTGCCCTGCACATGACTGCCAAATTAGTACCACGTAACACGTTTTCTCCTTGTCTTTGCACGCACGACAAAGCCTTCGGCTGCTCCCCATTACCTATATACAATATATTGTGCTGTGCTTTCCTACACTTATTAACTTGGTTTTTCTTTCCTTCCAACAGATACGATGTGTTCCACATCATCCTGAGCTCTGGGGAGTCAGCCATGAACTAGCCAGGTCCGTTTCCTGCTTGCTTTTTTAGAGAAGGGGTCTGATCTTCAAGGTGGATACTCAGAAAGGAAAACTATGAGAACACGTAATGAGAGATGCAAAGCTAGTCTGGGGTCCTGGGAGGCTTCCCCAGGAGTGACACTGAAGCTGAGACCTGAAGAGGGAATACTGATTAGCTAGTGAAGTGCCGGTGAAGGGGACAGCATATGTAAAGGGCCTGAAGTAGGAAAGAGCCTGATGCATCCGTGGGAAGAAAGAAGGCTGGTGTAGCTGGATGCAGAGAGTGCAGAAGCACAGTGGGGAATAAAGGCCGAAGGTCACCCAGGGCCAAACCACGCAGAGCCTGGTAAGATGGGTTGAGGAATTTGGGTTTCATTATCAAAGCAATGGGAAACCACAGGCAGGTTTGAAGCAGAGGAATGCAACTTACTGTGTTTTAGAAAGATCACCCCAGCTGCACGGCACAGACGGTTGGAAGAACATGCTGCCAATGACCAAAGAGAAGTGCTGCAGGATAGATAACAGATTGGCGGTGGCTTGGACCAATGTGGTGCCACGGAATTGAGTGGGAAAGAAGCAAACATATGGATTCAAGAGAGCATGAGATGTGCTGAGCGGCAGTGAGGGGGAGAGAGAAGAGACAGAGGGAGGTTAAGGATGATGGCCAAGTTCTTGGTTTTTAGTGAGTTGGGGGCCCAGGAGAGGAAGCAGGTGTGATCGTGGGGAAGGCCCTGGATGCTAAGTTGAGTCTGGGATAGCTTAGCCCACAGGGATGCCTCTAGTAAGTGGCAGCTTATGTCAGTCTGGAGCTCAGAAGAGAGGTTTTGTAGCTTTGGTGAGGTGATAGGATCAAAACAGGATTGGAGAGGGTTAAAAGAAAGAGGGGGTGGGGTGCCTGGGTGGTTCAGTTGGTTAAGCGTCTGACTCTTGATCTCGGCTCAGGCCATGATCTCAGGGTCCTGGGATCGAGCCCCAAATGGGGTTCCCTACTCAGCGGGAAGTCTGCTTACCTCTATCTCCCTCTGCCCCTACAGCTCACTTTCTCTCTTTCAAATAAATAGATAAATCTCAAAAAAAAAAAAAAAAAGTAAGAGGGAGCTGAGGGGGTGCATGCATTCCGTGAAAGCAGGGCTCTGGAGGATTCTGGCTCCTGTTCTGATAGTGAGGAGGGCTGGGTTGGAGGTGGCCGCCAGGTTAAGGGAGGGAGGGTTTGGCAAAGATAAAAAAAAAAAAAAAAGAAAGAAAGAAAGAAAGAAAGAAAGAAAGAAAGAAAGAAAGAAAGAAAGAAAGAAAGAAAAAGACTAGCTCCTGTTTAAGGAGGGCGGGAAGGAGAAAGCAGACAGGGAGGGGTTGAGGATAAAGGAAAGGGAAGAGTACGGGCAAGGGAGACGTCATCTGGTTTCTGAGAGGGTGGGAGGGACTGGCTTTGGATTACAAGGAAGTAGCCCCTTCGTTTTACTGAGAGAGAAGGAGTGAGCCTCTCAGAGCCCTAATCTGACCTTCACAGGATCTCATAGGGGACGGCAGAAGACAGGCTCAGACCTTTCAAACCACCTGCCTGCATAAACCCTTGACCCCCGCAGACCGTCTCCTGAGGGCACCGCGCTCATGCTGGTCTGTAAGAGCCCGTCGGCCTGTGGAGGAGGCGGTCCTCGCCTCTGCCTGCCCAGCCGTGAGGGAGCAGGTGCTCACACAAGAAGCCAAGCTCCCAGTTCAGCAGACTGCTAGTATTTATCGACAGAGGTATTTTTGCTTTATTTTCTACCAAAATACACTTATTTGCAAAGTTCGATCTCCACGTCACAAATAAGCACCAGTTCACCCAGTAGCCCCTAGGTCACAAACCCCGAGTACGCATAGGACTTGGGGGGCAGGTGGCCTGGTCATGAAAATTCCCCTCACTTTTGTACAATCTGGCTAATACACTAGCTAGCTTTCTTGATGACATCAACGTGCTTTCTTTCTATGGCCCCTGACGTTGACCCCTGATAATGAGAAGCTCTGGTGACTTTTCCTCTCCCTCGTTCATGAGTAGAGCAGGATAGATTTTTTTCTACTCTTAAAAAAATAAAATCGTGGTAACAATAATGACACAATAAGAAAAACGGCATTTGTGTTAGTTCAAATGATTACAATGCAAGTTTGCTGCAACCATGTTGTTGAGGAAATTACGGTTTTAAGACCTCCAGGGATATCTGAAATGACTCAGCCAATCATTCGGATTCTAGAAAGCCTCTTCTGATAGGCGACAGAGTAATCTGTGAGCCAAGACTGATAATCACACAGTCAGCTGTTGGATATCCGATTTAAGACCTTAAAAACGCACAGGAACCAATAACCGTTTTGTGGAACTGGTCCGTACAAAAGAACTTGCTATGGTAATCTCATCTCAATGGACCTGAAAAAGCCAGGAGTTTAAAGTCGGGAAACATAATTTCTTGGTTTTGGAAAAAGGCTTGGAGACGGTCACAAGTCTAATATAATCAGGGGAATATTCTGTAGGTGGCATATCGGGCTGTGAATCCAGAAATAATCTACACAGGTGACTCATGTTTTAATGACTTTTCGTTATCGTTTTGATTTTTTCAGCCGCAATGTTAGATATCACAGGGCTGCTGTACTCTAAATAAATTTGCCTGTACTTTTGAGAAATGCCTTCTAGAATACTTAGCATCTTTAAAGCCGGGCTAAGAATGTTAGGAAGCAGCTCTGTGATTATAAAGTTGTTGCCAGATTTTGAACCACTCACAGACTTCTAGAGAACAGCCACTCTGCGCTGGGGGCTGGGGACCCAGTGTGGATTAGAGATGTCCCTCCCATGGAAACACTTACCGTCCCTTCCCATGCTCTCTGGGAGAGATCTGAAAGCAGAGACTAGAATCCAGGGTGATCTGTGGCATTGGGAGCACAGGAAAAGGAAGATTAGCTCTGTTTGGAAAATCTAGAGAAGGCGTGTTTAAGAAAGCATTCTAAGTCTACTGAATCTCAGTGAATGAGCAGGATCTTTCCGATGGAGGAGGCAGAGAACAAGGGAAAGACAGAACGGCCAAGGGAGTGCTCAGACACACAGAAGGCAAGAACACGGGCTGGGAAATGACTCCTCAACCCTGGTATCCCTTTCCCAAAGGCAGAAGCCTCTTCTACAGGGGGAAAAAAAAATCACTCTCTACCTAATCCTTGGAGTTTGTCCAGTGCAACACAGCTGCAGGGCTGCTGAGAGATGTGGAATGGGAAATGGATCAGTGAGCCCAGGGAAAGGACATCCGGGCCATTCGGGCCACCTTGTTAAAAGTGGACAGTCCCTTTCCTTGGCTTGGGAAACCAGTAGCTGCCCTGCTCCATTTTCATCCCATCGTGGGAAGCCCTGGGAGCTTCCTCACAGCTCTGGTCTGCTAGAAAGAGAAAATTACCCACAATGGACTCTTTCTAACCCCTGTGCAGCCAGGAAGCTCGTCACCTTCTCACTCCTCAATGTGTAAATGTGAAGAGCACTGAGATCTGTCACCATGAGCAGGAAGACTGACAGGATGGAATAAATGCCTCGCCACATAGCGTAATATGCTTTCCTTTGTGGCTTTTATGAACTGAATGTGTGTGTCACTCCAAAATGCATATGTTGGCATCCTAAGCCCCAGGGCGATGGTATTAGAGAAGGTAAGGCCTTTGGGAGGTGACTCAGTCATGAAAGTGAAGCCCTCGTGAATGGGACTAGTGTCCTTCTAAAGGAGACCCCGGAGGGCTCTCTGCTCTTTGCACCATGTGAACCATACATCATGAAAGGGAGGTAGTCTGCAACCTAGAAGAGGGGTCTCACCGGAAATCGACCATGCCGGCAGCCTGATCTCGGACTTCCAGCCTCCAGAACTGTGAGAGATAAATTTCTGTTGCTTATAAGCCATGCAGTCTGTGATATTTTGTTAAAGAATCCTGAACTAAGACAGTGGCTGAGACTGCACAAATGGGCCTCTGCAGGTGGCATTAAGGAAACAGTCGGAATTAGAGATTCTGTCTCCGCCCATGGAATAAAGTGAGGCCAACTAAAGGGTATGAGGATTGAATCTCTGGCCTTTGGTCATTCATTCATTCATTCATTCACTAATTCATTCATTCAAACATGTGTTATGCTTGCCAACTAGTGTGTGAGCAGGGAAAACCTGGGGTCAAATGTCACAATCAGAAAATATCATCTTTTCGGACTCCTTTAGTAAGGAATTCGAGAATCACCTGCAAAGTATATAAAATTTACCACTGAAATAAATACCTAATAAATCAATGAACAACATACAGTCTTAGAGGAATGCTCAAACTGTAAGACAGTACCACCCAAGAATCCTCACCTTAGATGCACCTTTGGAAAAGCATATAAACAATATATTAAAAACAGACTATTCTTAAAGATTTGCCCGAGTAGCTTCTTAAAGACTGGCCATTAGGCCCAGATTTCACCTGATCCTAATTACTATACATCTTTCCAATTAATAAAACTATATTTCTTGAAAATTTTCTATGACTCATACTTCCAACTAAATCAGGCTGACTCTGTCACCCTAAGTGACAGTTGATATTACACATTTTCATTTAGAGATGAATAGATTTGCTGAGGTTGGATACCACGAATATCCCGCACTAATCTCCAAATTCGATGAAGGCTTCTATCCAAAGCCTTAGGGAACAGTGGGCGATGAGGAGAACCAGGCCCATGGCATAGCAGGACTGCCACGAAAGTCCCACACCCACCGGAGACCCCACTGTCAGTTAGACAAGGGAGCGCCACAGTCCCCAGGGAACACACGGAGGGACCAGGCATGAGGCAGCTGAACTGCTGGGTCAAGGGCACTGTGAGTCCCTCCTGGGAAACGGGAAGCAAGGATCAGCCTGTGTCTGCTCTTACGTCTGTGACTATCTCCCTCCCCTTCCCGGGGCTAAGAAATTTCTATTTTTATTGCTAATTTTGATGTTTTTAAGCTTGAGATGGCATTTCTCAGTCATTCTCTCTCTTCTTCCCTTCATTAATGTTTGGCATATCTATTACATAAAAACACACTCCCCATTAAACAGCAAAGTTATGACATTTATGGAACATTAGCCAGAAAATATGAAACTAAAGCTTTATTCCAAGTTCAATTAGACTGTATCCTTGATAAAATTCAGGATTCTGACGGGAACAAAAAAAGAATCAATCTGGACATACTCCTTATTTAAAATCTTGTACACATGGGAACTTCCAAAGGGGATATAAGAAATAATTAGGCTAACAATCATTCAAATGTCTTTGTTGACATTAAAATATTCTGGCTAATGTCAATCTGATAATGAATGAGTATCTGTACTCTCCACAGCCGAAGGAGGCTATGCAGTGTTGAAATACTGTCAGAAGCAGAAGGAATGCCTGATTTGCTCAACTGCCGAAGGCAGAGTTGGCCCTGGGAAAAAAGCCTCCTTTGTTGAAGCTCCTTTTTAAAGTTACTTCCATCCTGTTTTTCATAATCTCCTCCCTTTAAAGCTTTACTCCATTAACAACCAACACCAGACACCGTATCACAGAGACGCACCTGCCCGGTGTCAGGTGTGTGTGTCCTGGGCGGGAGGAAGGGAGGTAGCAGTGAGGGCAGCCAAGGGATTTGCCTGAAAGTAACCTGACAAACACATTTTCAAATTGCGTTTGTGTGATTGTATATTTATTTGTGGCGTGGGATGGGGACATTGATGAAGATGACCAAAGGCGCTAAAAACTTCTCAGACTACTCCTTGCCACCACTGGGAGCGCTGTTTCCTCTGCTGCAATCCAGACTTTCAGGGAAGAGTATCATGGCTCATGGAGCGGCAGGGCAAACCACAGCGTCCACAATGGGTCAAGTTGTTGGTGGCAAAGGACTGAAGTCATACCTTTTCCAACAAGACTTCTGACTTGCACTGAGGACCATAAGCCAAACCAACACAAGTGATCTTGTTGTCTGGGTTTCATGTCTCCTAAATTATTCTTTTTTTTTTTTTAAGATTTTATTTATTTATTTGAGAGAAAGAGAGTGAGCGAGAGCACAAGCAGGGGGAGCGGCAGGCAGAGGGAGAGGGAAAAGCAGGGTCCCCGCTGAGCAGAGAGCCCAATGCAAGGCTCGATCCCAGGACGCTGGGATCATGACCTGAACCAAAGGCAGACACTTAACCAACTGAGCCGCCCAGGCACCGGTCTCCTAAATGATTCTTAATTTATTCATTACCTGTGCTTGGACTGCCCTCTCTGAATTGAGCACAAAGACTGATTGTGAGGAGTCTAATACTTCCGTGACCCATTTTTCCCCCTCAAATGTTACCAGTTCATGACATTCCAAAGTCTGGGCACCACTGAACTGTATACCAATCATCTATTTTTTGCTTAAAAGTAAACTCTGCCATTTACGTCCTTGCAATATGCTTCATCCAAGGAGATCGCAATACAAACAGTTATTACGGTATAATTAGTTATTATAGAATAACACTTCTTTTGGTAAGAGGCTTGTCAGAGGTGAATCTGAATCAGTGCAGCAGACAAGGGTGCCCAGACCGCACATACAATCGCTCTCAATCACTTCGGGCTCCTTCCTAAAGCCAACTTCTCTGTAGCATCCGATGGCTTTGGACACTCCCTCCATTTTGGTCTGTCCGCCCTACAGTAGCCTGTTTTTCCTCCTGCTCTGATTAGCTTTTCTTGTTTCCCTATGTGGGGTCCATTTCCACAATTGCTTGTGTTGAAAAGGATGATGGGCTTTAGCTCTTTGTCCAAGGTCCTCTTCTCTTTTTCATTAACCCCTCTCCCCGCAGATCTCATTCATTTTCCGGGCTCTTGTTACTAACTACACAGCTACATCTCCTAAATTTAGTTTTCTCACCTAGATCAATTGCAATGCTACATGTAAAGAACTCAGGGTCAGGCATACATAAAGTCTCATCTTCTCACTCGGAAACTATTTGTTGAGTGCTTATATGTACCAGGCCCTATTCTAGCAGCTGGGGATACAGAAGGAAGCAGAACAGACCAAAATCCCTGACCACGCGAAGCATACATACATGCTAATAATAGGAAGAACATAGTAAGTGAAATAAACACATAAAAGGAAGTAAAATATATAGTAGTTTAGATAATGTTACATATTATGGGACAAATACGATACAGACAAGACGGACAAGAAGTACTTCGGTAGGAGGCATTTGCCACTTAAAATTAGGTGGCCAGGAGAGTCTTCCTGCAAAGCTGACAATTGAGCCAAGAGTTTAGGGAGACAGGGAGTGAAGCGTGAAGGTAGTTGGAGAGTGTTTCAGACAGGAGGCATGGCAAGTGTAAAGACCTGACAATTCTTAACTATAACCTATTAGCTCTTAGGTTTCTCTCCCAAGGCCCAGCCTCAAATCACACATCTCTCTTAGATGTTCCATGGACAAAGGACATTCAACAGGTCCTCAAATACAGGCACAGCCTGGAGACATTGTGTGTTCAGTCCTAGACCACCACAATAAAGCAAGTTAAACAAACTCTTTGGTTTCCCAGGGCATAGAGAAGTTATGTTTACATGATACTGTGGTGCAATAGCATTGTGTCTAAAAAAGCAATGCACATACCTTAATTAAAAATACTTTATTGCTAAAAAAATGCTAATGATCATCTGAGCTTGAGCAAGTCATACTCTTTGTTGATGGTGGGTCTGGCCTTGTTGAGGACGGCTGCTGACTCATCAGGGTGGTGGTGGCTGAAGGTTGGGGTGGCTGTGGCAATTTCTTAAAATAAGACAACAATGAAGTTTGCCACATCCATAGACTCTTCCTTTCACAAATGATTTCTCTGTAGTATGCAGTGTTGTTTGATAGCATTTGACCCACAGTAGAACTTCTTTCAAAATTGGAATCGATCCTCTGAAACCCTGCTGCTTCTTTATCAATGAAGTTTATATAATATTCTAAATCCTTTGTTGCATTTCAACAATCTTCACAGCGTCTTCCTCAGGAGTAGATTCCATCTCAAGAAACCACTTCCTTTCTCATCCTTAAGAAGCAAGTCCTCATCTGTTCAAGTTCTATCAGGGATTGCAGCAGTTCAGTCCCATCTTCAGACTCCACTTTTTTTTTTTAAGATTTGTTTATTCATTTCAGAGAGAGAGAGAGCACGCTCATGCAAGTGGGGGGAGAGGCCGAGGGAGAGGGAGAGAGAGGGAGGAGAGAAGAAGACTCTCCATTGAGCACAGAGTGACACGAGGCCCATCCCATGGCCCTGAGGCCATGACGTGAGCTGAAATCAAGAGTTGGACACAACTGATGGAGCTACCCAGAAGCCCTCAGGCTCCACTTCTAATACCAGTTCTCCTGCTATTTCCACCCCATCTTCATCCATGAGGGTTGGAATCAACTTCTTCCAGACTCCTGTTCATGTTGATCTTTTGACCTCTTACCATGAATAGCAAATATTCATAATGGTGAATCCTGTCCAGGAGCTTTTCAATTGACTTTGCCCAGATCCATCAGAGGACTTAATCTACAGCAGCTAAAGCCTTACAAAATATATTTCTGTAGGAAACCTTATAGAAATCTCTATTTCTATAATAGGTCTTATTATAATACATAATAGGACTTGAAACTCAAAATTACCCCTTGATCCATAGGCTGCAAAATGGATGTTGTGTTAGCAGGCACGAAAACAACATCAATCTCATTGTGCCTCTCCATCAGAGCCCTTGGGTGGCCAGGTGCATTGTCAATGAGCAGTTCTATTTTGGACGAATTCTCTTTCTGAGCAGTAGGTCTCAAAAGTGGGCTTAAAATATTTAGCAAGCCACATTGTGAACAGATGCGCTGTCATTCAGACATTGTTGTTTCATTTACAGAGCACAAACAGGCTAGATGTAGCATCGTTCTTAAGAGTGCTTAGGATTTTCAGATAAATAAGCATTGGCTTCAACTGCAAGTCACCGGCTGCATTACCTACCTACAAGAGGGTCAGCCTTTCCTTTGAAGTTTTAGAGGCGGGCATTGACTTCTCCTCTTCAGCTATGAGAGTCCTAGCTGGTATCTTCCTCCACCATAAGGCTGTTTTGTCTACACTGAAAATCTATTTTTTGGCGTAGCCTCCTTCATGAATTATCTTAGCTAGATCTTCTAGATGATTTGCTGCAGTTTCTACATCAGCACCTGCTGCTTCACCTTCCACTTCTGTGTTACAAAGATGACTTCTTTCCTTAAACCTCATGAATCTACCTCTACTAGCTTCAAACTTTTCTTCTGCAGCTTCCCCACCTCTCTCGGCTGCCATAGAATTGAAGATTTGAGGAGTGGCAGGGCCTTACTCTGGATAAGGTTTTGGCTAAAGACAATGTTGTGGCTGGTTTAATCTTTTCTCCAGACCACTCAAACTTTCTTCATATCAGCAATGAGGCTGTTCTGCTCTTTTATCATTCATGTGTTCACTGGAGTAGCACTTTCAATTTCCTTCAAGAACATTTCCTTTGCATTCACAACTTGGCTAACTGGTGCAAGAGGTCTAGGTTTCAGCCTATCCCGGCTTTTGACTTGCCCTCCTTGATTCACTTCATCATTTCATTTTGGTGCCCCGAAATAATTCCAATAGTAACATCAAAGATCACTGATCACAGGTTATCATAACAAGCATAATAATAATGAAAAAGTTTGAAATATTGCAAGAATTACCAAAATGTGAGACAGAGACATGAATTGAGCAAATGCTGTTGGAAAAATGGCGCCAGCAGACTTGCCTGCTGCAAGATTGCCACAAAACTCTAACTTGTAAAAAACACAAAATCTGCAAAGTACAATAAGCAAAGTCCAATAAAATGAAGTATGCCTAGATCGATCGTGGAGCAGTGTGACAAGCCTTCCCCTGTGATCCCTGTCTGGTGAGCGGTAAAATCACCCACCCACTGTAGAAGGCAGAATCACGGCAGCTTCAACTCCACTCACCTCCTCTCCCCTATATCCAGCCAGTTGGAACCCCTTACTGTTGCAACTGTTAATCATTTTAGATTTACATTTGGTTGTCAATTTCCTTTATCACCTCACCTCTTAAGCAACATCATTTAAGTAACATTCAATGGACAAAATATTGAGAGATGTGTATATACATACTTCAAATTGTGAAGTGTTATTCCTCTATTGCAAAGAAATGCTAGACAAGACACAGAGACTGCTTCTCTCCCAGCATACGTAGTGGCCCATACGTTGCCCTAAAGCTAATGTCACGAAGCTAGCTAATGATTATGAGCACTTCCTCTTATTTAATTTTATTTTTCATAAAACCAAGGCTTAAAAAGGTGTGGTCATTTTCCGGTGTACCAATAGTTACTAGTGGGGTCTGGATGAGAACAGAGACAGTGACGCCCAGCCATGCACCCATGGTGATCAGGAGACAACCACTAGAGGGAAGCACAGAGGCAGACGGTGGCAGCGGGGAACAGCCGGGGCAGGGAGGGGAAGGCTGCGCTTATGCCGCCCTCTCCTGCTTCTTTCCTATCTTTCTTTAGAAAAACTCGCTTTTGGTATCTCACGCATGCTTTATTTTTATGTAAGATGAAAGATTGCAAAAAGGAAGCAAAGGTGCCAAACAAATGACAGATACACTCGACAATGTTGAAGCCCCTGAGAACTGGGACAAAGGCTGGTGCCCGGGACCAGCACGATGGATCCCTGGGGGGTGAAGTTACCCACGCCCATCGGTCTTTCCTGTCCAGAGGCTGAACTACAAGCGGGAGCAAAGCACCATGGCCTTCAACAACAGAGAGCTTCTTTTCATCCTCCTTTACTAACTGGCCATGTTAATGCCGTGCTTAGTCCCATCCTGAGGGCCTGGGAGATCTGCCAAGGGCAGGCCTCTAGCGGACTTGACCCCATGAAGTCAAAGATGGACTTGCGGGCCCAGCTGGGCACGGCTGTAGCTCCTACTTCTGCAGGAAGGAACACAGGAGTGCGCGCAGCTTCCAACGGGTTCTAAAAACTCGCCTTAGTTTTCAGGCATGCTCCATCCTACGAGACAGTGCAGATGACTCTAGGGGCTCAGGAGAAAAGCGAGGCAGGAAGCTGAAAGCATCCAAGGCAACAGGAAGGGAGAGGAGCCAGATAGGAAGAGGATTCTCCGGAAGATGAATGGCCAGTAGGAGTCAGACTCTCTCCACTTCCCTCCCGGAAAACAAAAACTCTGTGCCTGGATAGCCCAATGCGGCACACATCAGGTGACCTAAGGAGACGTTCCTGTAGGCTTGAAATTAGTGTGGCTGTCTAAGACATCTCTAGTCACAACACCAGCTTTGGCTTCCCAGCTCAGTTTCTTTAGATTTCACAAACAACAAATAAACAATCAGGAGAAATGATTTGGGGCACCAAACATCCTGTCGCAGGCTTATTTGCATGTGCCCTCATCTCTTTATAAGCTGGAACCATGGCCGAAGGATCACAGCATTATCACACATGCAGGAGAAATGACTTTCAGCACATCTATCCCACAATCATTCCACTCGACTCTTAAACAAATCACTTCATTTTCAACTGCAGCGTAAATCCCTAGGAAAGATGTAGGAAGCTTTAAAACAGGTTTTCCTGACACTCTAACTCATACCATTTGTTCCCCCAATCATTGTCATACGGATCCAAAAATAACAATAATATCTGCAATTCAGACCCTACTTGTTTAAAAATAATTTTGACAAGTGTTAAGATTAAGTTAATCATTGTTTTTTCAATGGAGAAAAGCACATTCTACGCTATTATTACTAGAAGAACATAAGTAGAATGCTTAAATTGTCTGCCTGAAAGAACAAACTGTTCCAAAGACCATTTACATACCAAAAATGCACATATTAAGTCGATGTGCTATCTAGAAATAATTTTTATTTATACATTAAGTCAAGTATACTTGGTTAACCTAATTTAAATCACTATGCAAAGTTGGAGGAAATGAAAATGTTGCTTCTTTTGGAATCTTAAAATTGAGATGAGCTTTTCTTCCCAATTATGGTTAATTAGTGAGGTTTTATCGTAACAGTAAATCACCAGGGAAGCCTCTAGTTTCATGGGTGGTTGATGCTGATTCTAATCAAGATTGCTGACCTAGGGGCACCTGGGTGGCACAGACGTTAAGCGTCTGCCTTCAGCTCAGGGCGTGATCCCGGCGTTCTGGGATCGAGTCCCACATCAGGCTCCTCTGCTAAGAGCCTGCTTCTTCCTCTCCCACTCCCCCTGCTTGTGTTCCCTCTCTCGCTGGCTGTCTCTCTCTGTCAAATAAAAATAAAATCTTTAAAAAAAAAAAAAAAAGATTGCTGACCTAACGCTTGAGGAAGGATTGGCTGCTTCTGGAAGGTCCCTTTAATGACTTAGCTAAACAGATGTGCACTGAGTAATACTAGTTATGCCAAGGACAGAGTGTCCCTCTTTCCTCCTCCATCCTCTTAAAGAAACCTGAGGATACACAGTGACCAAGGAGGACCGGATAAACAGCCAAACAG
The DNA here is from genome assembly GCF_017311325.1 of Ursus maritimus. Taxonomy (NCBI): domain Eukaryota; kingdom Metazoa; phylum Chordata; class Mammalia; order Carnivora; family Ursidae; genus Ursus; species Ursus maritimus. The sequence goes on from NW_024425675.1 coordinate 11,649,675, forward strand.
CTTACAGTATCATCAGAGTTTGAAGGAGCTTGCTCAGCCAGCAGCCATTACTAGTAAAACGAACCTGTTTTCATCTCCCACTCTGCTAAAATTTCACCAGATCTGACACACCTATAAGAAGCCTTAAACAAAAATCAGAAAGGGAAAGAAGTCTTGGAAATCAGGATATTTCATTAGGGACCTTTTGGTTTTAAGTAACAGAAATCCACTCACAACTGTTTAAGCGAAAAAGAGAACTTACAGGTTGTGGGGGTATGGCGTTCAAGACACAGGCAGGAAGCCCAAAGGGCCACGTCACTGTCTGGACTCAGCAGCCTCATCTGTCTGTCCCAACTCCGTCTCTCTGCGCATCTCTTAATGTCTTCTCCCTATAAACTACGTCATCTGATTCCTGATGCACTGAGCCAAATGGGGATATGCCAGGATGTTCTGGTTTAAGTACCAACAGAAACTTCCTTCCATCTCTTAGATCCAATTCTTACTTTTCAGAAGAGAGTATCTGTTATATGAGTGTTTCGTTATAGTTGGCCCATCGAGAGCCTGCTACAGGGGGCCGTGTCTGTGGGTGACGGGGATATCAGTGTGGCTGTGCCACCATCCCAAATGTTACCTACAACCTGTCTCAGGGGCCACATTCTTTGCAAATAACTGATTTTCTGGGTACAAACAATGTTCTGCCATGGAATAGGTAATTTCTTGTCCAAGGTCTACCATAGATCTTCTACAGGAAGCATGTGTCAGTATTTCAAAGAACTGGGGATAATCAGATACCTTATTTGTATTTAAATAGGCTTCTCTGATTTCCCTTTAATGACGATGTAATACCATGGAGGAGTAGATGGTATTATTCCATTTATTTTCTAAGGGAAATGGAGATTGTTATCCTGCCTCATACAGACAGAAAATGGTAAGAGGCTGCCATTTGATGAACAGTGTGCCAGGAGAGCTTAATGGCATGGATAGAAAGTGCCCAAACCCAACTCAGGTGCTCAGAGTTGCCCCGTGGCCCTATTATAGCTTCATATGGCCCCCCGTGGGATCGAGGGTGACTGCTGCTCTCCTATTGCCCCTAAACTATGCCTCGACTTCACACCTCACGGTTACACATCACAGATCTCCTCTTCTCTGCTTTCAGTGTTTGTTTTCTTTACTCATGTATCTTTCACAGTTGTCTTTCCCCATAGTCCCTGCCCATCATGGACGCTTGACAAATCCTTTCATCAGTCAATCCATTAACGGAAGAGTGAAGTGGGTTAAGCTAACTTTCCAGTGTGCTCCATACACAAGAGGAACCCAAAGTGCCCTGGCATTGACTGCTCATGGAGTAAGAAACCTGAGGAAGGAAACCCAGAAAGCCATTAGCTACTGTGTCCCTGTACTTTATAAGAGAAAATTTAGGTTCAGAGAGGTGAACAGTCACTCAGCTCGTCAGGGGAATCACTGAGATTAGAACCCAAGTATTGCTCACACATCAGCATCACTGGTGAATGTCCAATGTGAAAATTCTCGTTGTAAGACAAATAATGCCATCTAAAGTGAATGGGTTTGCTGCAGAGAAATCTTAGAAAGTTGCTGGTTTGAGTTAAAGCCAAGTAGTGAGAAGATTTCCCACTCGATTGCTCATTCCCTCCCCAGGCGCCATGACTTCTCAGGGTCCCCAGAACACCACTCCATCTGGGCTTCTCCTCTGCCATAGTCACCAGGCCCCAAACCCCAAGGGCAATTCAAATTCTTGGGCCACATCTTCCTTAAATGACGTTTTTTTCCTTTAACTCACCTCATACTTACACCTGAGTCTTCTTTAAATAGTATTTTTGCCATTAGTTTTTAAATAGTGGTCCTAGCTTTTTAGGTCTGAAAGCATAATAGCATCCTTTTCTTTAAAAAACCTCTGAACACACAAGAAGTCAAGTCTCTCTACTTCTTTTTCTAGTATTCTCTTAGCATAGTAAAGAGAACAGGCTTTTATTTTGTGTTTTTGGTTAGGGCAGGGGAGTGCCTGGAATCTGGAGACAGAGGTCCCTGAGTTTGGGTCAAAACTCTCCAGTTTTTAGACTCTTAGATAAGGCATTTAAGTTTTCTAAGCTTCAGTTGTACATCGGGTTGTTTGTGGGGATGGAAAGAGCTCTCTGTATGCATGGAAGCAAATATTCCTAGAATGGTCAGGAGGCAGAAACAGTTCCGTAAGAGAGAAAAATAGAGGTTTGCCTACAACCATCCCGAGGTTCTTGGACCTTTAGTTCCAGAAACACAAGGATGAGCTGGCTGGGCTCCGGGAAGAGGCCCAGATGACAAATCCCTAGGGTAAGTGCTATTTCTTTATGGCCACGATGTGAAGGTATCTGTTAGCCACACCAAGTACTGGCACAGCCCTTATGTTTCTACTCTGCTCAATATCAATACATTCTCTAAGCAGTAGCTGCTGGCTGTTCAGGATTAAACATGGCGTAATTACTCAGTATCAATCTTCAGATGAGTTCAGCACGAAGATAAGCACATAGCCTGGTACTGACTCACGGGCCAGCCATGCTAGTCTGGAGTGATTGAAGGATATCACAAGCTGGCTGCCAACCTTTGTCTCAGGTCTCGATGACACCAGTACATGGATAAGGTCCTATTCACCACCAGTCTTGCCTTCCAAGGCCCTCCCCATGGAAAATGTCTCCTGGAAGAACAGAATTCCCAGGCTTCTCTTAGAGGGTAGACCATTTTTAGTAATGACCTCTCAGAATTTTTTTTTTTTAAATTAAGTTTGGTTAATAAGCATAGCAATGAGAATGGATGAATGCCTTAAGATTTGGGACAGAACCAAATTTTCAGATCACTAGGGAAACCATGAAAGAGACATTAATAAGAACATAAAATAATCAGATTGAAGACCTGCATTGTTCAATAAATATAAATAATATATCTCTGACTGAAGTGAATCACCATGGTGACAATTAAGGAGAGGAAGAAGAAACTAGACAGGATAAACTCAAGATCAGCTGTAAAAATGTTGGCAACATATCTTCTCACCAGAGGCAAAAATCCTAGGAGACATGGCAGCAGTGGCATTTGAAGACCCACAGGAAAAGGGCAGGGAGGCTCTAAGCCTGTATCCTTGGGTCCTCCCCTTCCCTGTCCTTAAACTTCAACGTCCTTGGATTATCTCCCATGTAAAACAACAACAACAACAACAACAACAACACACTTCTTAAAGAGATGTAACATTCATTCACACAAGGCATAAAAGACCAATAACGATTTGGAATGACGTGCCATCCAAGATGGCGTGAGTTTTAGCAGGGGCACTTCCTTACTGAAGTGCCTACTTTGAAATTTCAGACTGTGCTCAGCACATGAGGAAGGGGTGTGTGTGTGTGTGTGTGTGTGTGTGTGTGTGTGTGTGTGTGTTAGGAGGAGAGGAAGGACATTCTCCGCTTCCTTGGGCCTGCAGGAAGGACAGGCAGCTCTGAGACAGCAGAGGTGGGAGTGCAGAGCGTTACCTGAGAGGCAGTGCGGGAGATGAAATGAGAATTTCAGATAATATGAAGAGAAAGGAAAAAAAAAAGACATTAGGGCTCAAAGAACTGTCATATGACCTGCCTCTCCTTGCTCTTCTCTTTCTTATTTGGTTTCTTTGACATTTTTTTATGTGACAAAAACAGAGTTTGTTACTGACAGGCTCTTATGGAGAGCCGTAGAAAGAGAAAGAAATCAGAGAGGAATGGGGTAATGGAGGAAAATAGAGACAGAAAATGAAAATTTTCTGAATAAAAACCAGAAGCGTTTGTAAAAATCTGTTTTTTAAAAAACAACCTCAAACCCTCCTTTATAGGGCCAGTCCTCTTATTTTCTGTTACGCTGAAATCTTGCTGTATTCCGTTCTGTTAGAGTACACCGTCTATCCCAGAACCTGAGAGTAGAAAGCAGCAGGAAAACCCACATAATTCTGCTTCCCAGCTACACTCTACTCTGCCTTGTCCTGCATTTGATGGAGGGATCCGAAGCTCATTACTTGGGGAGGCGGCCTATTTGTTGCCGCAGTCCAGTTATCCGCTTGGCTTCTTCCCTACTAAGCTCAAAGTGCCCTCCATTAACTCGTCCTGGTTGGCCCCAGGTCTGCTCCAGAAGTAGGGGAGCCCAGCCTTTATGGGTCACGCTCATGTTGGGGTGGTATCCACCTCTCAGTTCTCCCAGCCTCCCAACCATTTCTCTTATCACAAGGCTGCTCCATTTTATCACTGCCTCTTCCAAAGTGTAGCAGGCAGAGTAAGACCATCTCAAATCCCCAGCCTCCAGACCCCGGCCCTCGACATGTTTGCAGGGCAATTTTATCCATATCCAAAACGCAAATAAGCTGACAACTCGGAAATTTGTACATGTAGCCCAGAGCCCTCACATTTCAGCTCTGTATATCCAGCTGGCTCTTGGACATCTACTTGGGTGCTCCTCAGACACCTCCAACTCAATTTGCCCTGTTTCTAGCACCTTCCTCCACATAGCTGCTAGGTCCTTCCTATTCCATGATTGTGGGAATGGCTCACACCCACTTGGTTGCCCCAGCAGACACCTCCCGTACCCCATCTCCCATCATGGAAAGTCATCAACTACGTCTCCTTTATAGTTCTCTTCTCCCACCTGCAGCTCCTTCAGTCTTTCAGGCCTCTGCGGAACGTTTATGGAGTGCTTGATTTTCCTTGCCTAAGGCTGCTGAACCTTTGAGGACCAGTCTTCTTTCGGACAGGAGTCTGTCTTTCTTAGGTTCACTTCCTCTCTACCTGTGTTCTTAATCTCCATCCCTGTTCTTGAAACTGCTTCCAAAATGCCTTGATAGTGTAAATTTGATCCTGTCACTCATTCCCTACTCCATACTCCCCAAAGTCTTGCTGGAATATCCGTGTTCTCAGCCTACTTTAGGTTTCTGAGGTGGTGCCTGTTCACTCATGACCCTTGCCATTTGACAGAATGACCCTTGAAGTTATTTGACCACATTTGTCGGGCACACACCCTGCCCCTCAATGAATCCCATTAAGGCAAAGCAAAATTGAGAACCTGAGTTTAAACTTCTAAATAGTAGCACAAAAATGATCATCTCACTATTTTTATGTTTACCTTATACATTTAGGAAAGAGCAATATTTATTTCTTCTTTCCTGATTGACTGACCAAGGTTCCATTTAAAATGTCTGCACTAGGTCAGTGCTTTCCAAGATACCTCTCCCCGGGAAATTGGTTTTTATTATGAAAACATGATAAACACTTTCCCTTTTTGTTTTTCAGTAACATTAATTAAAAGTAATGCTGAGGAAGTCCTTTGTAATCAAGGATTCTGTAGACTGACTGAAAAGGTGGTGAAATAATAAGCAAAGTAATATTCCATTATTTTTGTCATTTTCCAAATACATTTTTCTCATCTCTTCTCTCTCTCCCTCTGTCACATACTCCCCATTCCTTCCTCAACACTCGCCATATTTTTCTCCTCCTTTCTGACAATGATGGCCAATAATGCCTTTTCAGGGTCATTGTTGCAGTCATAGTTCATGTTTCTTGTCATCTGGTAACCGATGGCATTTAGTTAAGCGTTCAGCAGGGTGCAAATATACTCTTCATCTTATGTAAGTCCACACCAGGCTGGACTTGATTTTTCACTCACCATTTCGCATTCTAACATCAATGGAGCGGAAATGAGACTTCCTAAAATGTGTTTCAAAATCAGAAATCATTAAGTATGGGGTCTAATTAAATATTAAGTTATAAAGACAGACTTAAAAATACTAACCCTCTTATCTTTCTTTGCTGATTTCAAGGAGCAATTAAGACTCTGACCTAGAGAAATCCTAAGATTATCCATGTGTAAGTGGAAAGAGGAAAGCTAGCCCTAGGATAGCCAATGTTAAGTGAATAAAGTTTAGCTGGATAAAGTTTTACATATGTAAATGAATCCGTTAGTTTAAAGGTACTCCTCAAACCATTACATTTTCCCCCATGAAGGTTTTACAAACAAAACTTACATTATTTCACCATTCCTGATTCACTCATAGAGAAGAGGATTATATAACTATCTGCATAGATTTTAGATTTTCTGGCTGTTTAAGTAGATAACTGGAAAAGAAACAAGTTTTATATTATCTTCAGTAATTGAGGATTATCAACTGAGGGAAGTTCTAATTCCCTTGATGAAGGCACAATGTTCCCTTTAATTCGTTTCATCAGGCATGCTAACAGATAAGTGATTTATTTAGTAGATACAGTACCTACTTTCTTGAACATTCAGGAAATGATGATTATGGAGATATCTTTGAAAATAGTAGTTAAACTACAAAGTCATCCAAGCAACATGAATCCTGGTTGAGTCCTGTAAGATACACTTTCAGTGGTATATGTACAGTAGTCCTCCCCTTATCTGCAGTGTGTTTTCTGTGGTTTCAGTTACCTGTGGCCAGCTGTGGTCCAAAAGCAGATGATCTTCCTTTTGACAATACGTAACCGTAACCGTAACCGAATACCACATCGCCAAGCCTATGTCATTCATGTCACTTGAACTCATCACGGAGGCATTTTATCATTTCACATCATCACAAGAAGAAGGGTGAGTACAGTACTATAAGATATTTTGAAAGAGAGACCACATTCATATAACTTTTATTATAGTGTCTTGTTATAATTGTTCTTACTTATTATTGGTTGTTGTTAATCTCTTACTGTGACTAATTCATAAACTTTATCATAGCTATGTATGTATAGGAAAAAACAAGTATGTATAGGATTTGGTGCTATCTACAGTTTCAGATGTCCACTGGGGGGCTTGAAATATATCCCCCGTGGATAAGGGGGGACCACTGCACACGCTCTAAATATCAAACAATGAACTCCCAGAATTCTATTTTCTAATGCTTATTTGAGTATCATTCTCTAAATAATTATTCCTTTTTCTTCAACCTTTCTCTCAACTGATATGCAAATGGCTGAACATTTTCAGCAAAAATTGAACAAATGAGCACTGATATCCCTCCCTCTCCCCTCATGGGAAAACAGGTAATAGCTATTAAACTTCCCATTGAGAGTTTTAACTACTGTATTTCTGGTTGGTTTAAGAAGTAAGATGTGGCTATAAAACTCACATCTCTCCAATGTATTTGCCTGAATTATAACAAGACTTGGTAACTAATTTACATAATCCAGAGTTCAAATCAAAATTGACGAAGTATTATATACAAATCTATTAACTACTATTTGATCACAAACCTCCATAATATGTCCATAGACTTAAAAACTGAATAATTATTTTTTGTTATTCTATGTCTAGGTGTAGGGTTTTTTATTTAATTTTTTTTTTCAGTGTAACTTGGGAATCGTTGGGTTTCCTAACTTCAGATATTAATGGCCTTTTATCAATTCTGGAATATTCTCAGCCATTATCTTTTCAAATAATGCCTCTCTCAGTGTCTGTATGGTCTCCTTCTGGAGATCCCATTAGACTTATGTTGGATCTTCTCACTCTACTGTTTTATATCTTTTAACCTCTCTTTAGTCTTTTCTATCACTTTGTCTCTCAGTGCTGTATTATTAGGAATTTTATAAGTCTATCTTGCAATTTACCAGTTCTCTCTTCATTGTATCTACTTTGCCATTTAACAAATACACTGAGTTTTTACCTTTAGTTATTATATTTTTCATCTCTAGAATATCTATTGTTCAAATATTACAGGTTGCTATTGTTAGAATCTGTTCTTTAAACATATATAATGCATTTATTTCATATTGTGCATCTAATAATTCTAATATTGGCAGTTTATGTAGACCCCATTCTGTGATTCTTTTCCTTTGCTGACTTTTGTCTATGGTTACCTGTTTCCCTATGTATGTAGTGAATTTTTATTGCGAGCTCATGTTTTGGACTTCTTTCTGTGGGAATTCTTAGAGGCCTGTTTATAAAATACATTCTTTGTAAGAGCATTTCCGTCTTCTGCCACTAGGCAGGCAGAGACACAGATGATCTGGGATGATTAAGTAATATTTTTGGCTTTTTTGGGGGGCTTTGGGTTTTCTTCCCTACTCCCCAATAATATGACTTTAAGCCCCAAGACCATGTGAGTGAAGACATGAAGTTAGATATTCTCAGGATATTCCTTTTATTCATCTCCACCCAGAACTGATGTTGAGTCAAGAGATTTCTGCAAGATGTCCCTCTACGGGTAGGTATTCTTCCTTGTGTCAGCCACTGAAGATATTACCTTTGCTGAATGCAGAGGGCTTTAATATGACTATCACTCTTCTTGGCATCAGGAGTCACTTTTCCACTGAAAGTATCTATTAAAATTCCCTAGACCACAAGGAATTGACAAAGACCACTATACAAATCATGGTTCTAACTTTTACTTATTTTTTTATGTTGAAGCTTTCTTGTTTGGCTTTTTCTGTGTGTTTTTTGGGTGTTTTTCCCCCCTCTCAGGGGAATTCCTTTAATTTACTGTCAAATCAACTAGGCATTTCAAAAGTTATATATAATTTTAAAAAATCTAGTGTTTTTTGCTTTGCTCTCCTGGGAAGTTGTTCTCTGAACATCTATCATGTTGTTGACAATTCTTCCAGTTATAGCTATTTAAAAATCCTTGTGAAGTAACTTTAATAAACAGGGCACAAATGGAATAGATCTGAGGTTCTCCTAGTGTATTATCTTTAAATATTCAAGATGCTTCTTCATGAATCTCGAAGAATGTAAATAGAAGTTTCATCATAAAAAATTCACATTATGTAGTGCTAGAAATTGAAATAACAAATTAGTCCCTACCTCCTGAGAAAGAAGTTCTTAATCAAAACCAGAAAACTCCATTCTCAGGGATATATGAAGGATAGCCAAGCAAACACTAACAAACTATATAAAATGGTTATGTGATGCAAATATTAAATTACAAATAAGAACAGAAGGATGTTGAATTCCTCTTAATAGCTCCCCATTTCTGAGACTTACTTCTTCAACTGGAGTAGGAAGGGTTACCTCCAGTGATATGTGATAGGCTTTTGTGGATACCTGAAGCTCAAATTTAACATGGTAGGAAACATCTTAATTTTGATGATAATTCAGTTAAACATGATGTTATATTAAATAAATGTTATGAGCTAGATTACGATACTTGCATCATTTTAAATATCAAAGCTTTAAAACAAAATTCATACTTGGAGTATTTGTTTGCAACTACATAAGGGGCATGAATGTATTTGTTTCTGTTAGGAGAGAATGTTTAAAATACTCTGGACTAGAGTTTGAAAATAAAGTTCTCAAGTTGGTGTATACATGCCTTAAGATTTTGGCCATCCCCCTGTTCCCACTTTGACCCTTGAATGTTGCAGTGTCCCAGGGTTCTCAGACATGGGCCACATTCTCTTTTCTATACTTTCCATCCTACCATCTCCCTAGGTGATTTTATCCAGTCCCATGGCTTAGTGTAGCATTTATAACTGGTGACCTACTGGTTTGTTATCAGTACCTTGTCTTGACATAATCTCCAGATCCACATTTCTAATTTCCTACCTGAATACTCAATAGCTGGACCACATTTACATCACGAACAAACGTTTTGACTTCTCATTTCCCAGAACCTGCTCCTGCCTTGCTTCCCATTACTCTGTATCACTTTGCATCACTTTACCTTGTTTAATTTTTATTCTCAAACCCACATTAACAGGTAAGCCCCACGGAGCCACAGCCTTCATCTATCATGGTTAATTAGAGCTTAGAACTTGCTTCAACTTGCTTAGAGCCTAGAACAACACCTGACACCTAGCAGGGGCCCAATAGCTATTCACTGAAGGAATGAAAAAAATGAACACCTTTTCTCTTTTGAAATCATGCCTAATAGGCCTTTCTCCACTTCCACATTTTTTCTCACAAGCTTTCTTTTACCCCATCAGAACTGCTCTGCTTTGTCATTTCTTAAACGCAACAAGGTCTTTTATGATGTTTCCTCTCCCCTGCCCAACGTGGTAAACTTTCATTACTTGGGTGGGGCAAATAGCCTGCTCTCCTTCTTCTATGCACTCATATAATTTTGTACATAAATCATTTGGAAAATTATATTTAAACACCCAGATAACCAGGTTTTTTTTTTTTTTTTTTTTACTTTCTAGTATTTAGCACAATGCCAGATACATAGTAGATGGTCAGTGAGTTTTTCCAGGGGGATGAGGGTAAAGGGGGGTGGTCAGTAAAGTCATGGTAGCAATTATATTTTCAGAAAACAACTTAATCACCAGAATCAATTATTAAAACTTTGGCTCAAAAAAATCAATCTAATGTATATTTAACTTATATTCAACTGGAATTTCTTAGGTTTATTAATGTAAAAATAACGAATGTACATAATAGGCAACATACCAGTGTATTATATATATTCATAATGTATATGATAAACTGTCAGATATAAACATAATATTCTGTACTTTGAATAAATAATTGTTTAAAAGTGAATTTCCTTTAAAGTTCATCTCGTGTAATGTATTTATAAATATGAATTGTCAAGAAATACAAAACATAGCAACAACAAAACTCTTTATCCCTGAAATATATTCAACTGATGTTTCTTGTATATAAGAAAGGATTCTTTACCTATTTGTGGTGTTTTCCAGTTTACTTTGGTAGTGTCATCGTACATTTTGGAAACATGGAAGATAAAGGTAACCTGAATCCATTTGAGTTTCTTCCTCTTGCCAAAAGGGGACAAAGCCACAGAGGTAGAGTTTTTGACTTAATTTAAGACTCCGGAGATCATTAACTCAAGAAACCACAATAGTTAACCTGGCACAGCAGCATCATAAAGAAGAAGGTTTTTCTTCTGTCTAGATTTTCAAATTCCCAGACACTTATCCTTCTCTTATCTGGCCATGAGTTAAGAAGATTGGTATGATGTGATTATAGAAGAGGTAAGTAGCCTTCGAGACAGCCAGACAGGTAGAAAGGCTCATGGTAGTTTGCTCCTAAATGGCCAAGATTAATGAAACTATTCTTAAGAACGTATATAGCATATAATGATATATGGACATGATTTATTTGCTTGGAAGAGTTATTATAATATCTCCAAATAAAAAGGTAACCACACATTTGTTCATTGATACGAATGCTGATTATTTTTCAAATGTCCCCAATACTGATTGTTTAAATGAATCCAACAGAATAGAAATATTTTGAAACAGTGGCTCATTAAACTTGAAAACTTAAAATTGGAAGCAACATACACAGCAAAGTAAAAATCTGAGTATGGAGAAGTTTAAGTAGTTCAGGCAGTAAAATCTTCCACTGAGGTTGGCAAAATTCCTCAGTTGTGGTTGTATACAATCTCTTAAGTTCTTTACCGAGGAAAGTTTTCACTGGCACACAGATATAAATTTTGGAATAATGCAGATTTTAGAAAAATATGTGTACAAATAGAGTTTGTTACTTTAGCTTTCAACTCTGGTAAAGGAGAAACAGAAAAACATTTTATGACTTTTTAACTTTATTGAGCTAAGAAATATATTCCTTTATCAGGCCCATGGGAGATAAGCAACCAAAAGCAAAACTCTGTGTTATAAACATAATAAGAGACGTTATTCACAACTTTACAGCATTAAACGAACCCTGATTGTAATTTAGCTACAAAGATAATATCTGATAAAGAATCAGCACAACAAGTGAGTTGTGACTGCACTATGCACTGCCCAGGGATCTTGAACTTGGAGTGAGTGGGCAAGTAACAAGAGAGCACTGGGAGTGTGGGTAGCACAGAACAAGAGACACTATAGATCACAGGTCAGTAGGAGTCCATGTCAAGGAAGTGAGCACTTGAAGGGAAACCTGAAGGTGTTCTAACAGTTTTTGCCTTTCTGCTTAAGATACATGGAAGGATAAAAAGCATCAGGTTAGAAGACATTGGCTCAAGACTGCGCACCTTTAGTCTTGATCAAAAGAAGTAACTAGACTTTTTCCATATATATCAAAAGAGAGCCATAAATTAGATGGTCTTTAAGTTTTTATCCCACTCTAAAATTCTAAGACTGTGAATTCTTTTCCTCAGCAGCCCATGCTTCTCTGATGCAGGTGCATTTAATTTTTCAGACCTGTGAGTTATTGACCTCCCTAGGCTAAGTGGACTTTGTCAAAGTAACTGAAAATACACAGATTAGTTCAGAGAAAACCCCAGATTAATTTAAAGGGGTAGTCTCACACTCCTTCCCCAGCACATTGAATTTTTTTAATAATAATTTTTTATTATATTATGTTAGTCACCATACAGTACATCCCTAGTTTTTGATGTAAAGTTCCATGATTCATTATTTGCATATAACACCCAGTGCACCATGCAATACGTGCCCTCCTTAATACCCATCACTGGCCTATCCCGATCCCCCATCCCCCTCCCCTCTAAAGCCCTCAGTTTGTTTCCCAGAGTCCATAGTCTCTCATGGTTCATTCCCCCCAGCACATTGAATTTTAACAGAATCGAGTAAGCAATATGAGAAATATGAGAACACACGTTACTTATATTTCTTACTTCTCATCTTTTACTGGGTAGAAGACAAATATAGATAAGATTAATAAAGGAAAATAAAGAGAACTCTGGAAATACATGTTAGTTTTCAATATTCACACAGTCATAGCTCATACCATATCTAGTTGGAGAAAAATTCCCATTAAATACCGGTAAGCAGCATTAAGTATGTTTCATTTTTATTTGTAAAGCAACTTTCAGAGTAAACCATATGAGTTTCAGTAATAGGTTGGAGAGAGACTTATTGGCCTATACAGATGAGTCATGTGTGACTCTGGACTAATTGGTATCAACAATGAGCCAAAGCTATGAATTTAATAACTGTAAGCATAATTGACCATTGCTCTATTAAAGAAATACCATGCCCTTGACCTTAGCTCTCCTCAAAAATGAATGGATTGGTCACAAAGGCAGTCAGATAAAGTAATGTGCATGATTAGTACAAATCCACTGCTGCTTCTGGAAAATACTCGACAAAGTGCAGGCCCCACCAGTGGCTATTGACTACTTACTGGTATCATCAGTTTGTTACAGGTGAAAGCAGTAAGGTGAGCACATCTTCCAGAGGCACTGCCTACCTATAGCCACAATCACCTTCTTTGCTACTTCACTGTGCAAGGGCCTAAGGTCACTGCACTCATCAGTAGTATCGGGATGGGACTGGGCCCTATGAGAGAGAATATATGTACTTTTTGTGCTCCGGTTATTAATATTTTCTACTTATAGATGGGGAAAACCGAGTTCCAGGTACTCACAGACAATCTCAATCAACCTGTGGGATGGCAAATAACATGCATGTGATATTACCCTTGTGTATAAAGACTAGTTTACAGCAAGCATCAGGGGTTTACTGTGGAGTTTTCCTGGTGTAGGTCCATGATATTTGTGAGAGAGTAAGTGTTTACCTTCCACAGCAATTGAAGGTAAATAGAGACGCCATTGTGCTTAACTTAGAGTATCCAGGCAGTACATGTGCTCTTGCAAGCACTGGATAGACATTAAGTCATTAATCCTCACCACTACTTCCCCCCATAAACCACGTATTATTATTCTTTAATGGTTAATGAAACTCAGTCAAGAAGGATAATGGCTTTGCTCAAGGCCACAGAGGAAGCCTGTGTTAGAAAAGAATGAGACTTGAGTGATTTTTGGCCTACAGGCTGGTACTTGGACCACCAGGTCATGAGTGATGGAAGAGCCTCTCTCGAATTGTGTGCAGACTATTTGTGTTTCTGTGTGTGTGTGCGCGCGTGCACGTGCACACTCAAGTCTGTCGGCGTGAGTATACATATTGGAATTGCAAGGTCCTGTATTCAATGTACCTTTCATTTTCACTATTAGAAAAACATTTACAGTATTGTGATAAATTCATTAACTGGAATTTGTTCTCTTCCCTTTTCATTTCTTTTGTCAAAGAAACAGAAATCTGGGGTAAACAAGTAAAAAGGCTGAAACCAGAAGAGCATATTCTGAACTACAGAATATCACCAGGAGGTTTTTTTTCAGGGACCAGACCGTCCAATCACAAGGTTTTAATTATAGTAACTTTTTTTGACAGACGAATTGTTTTTCTGTATAGAAAGGTGCTTTAGCATAACGGCAAAGTGTGCAAGTTCAGGAGTAAAAACTTCCAGAACTAGAATTCTGTTCTACCTTTTCTGGTCTGCATGATGTTGGGTAAATAACTGAAATTCCCCGTCTCAGCTGCCTCATCTAAAAAAGGAATAGTAATAGTACTGCATCATAGGATTGCTGTAAGGATTATACAAGACAGGACAATACATTTATATTATGTTTGGAAGTGTGCTAGACAGGCACGCCTGGGTGGCACAGTCGGTTGAGCGTCTGACTGTTGGTCTCAGCTTTGGTCGTGATCGTGAGGTCGTGAGATCACGCCCCGTGTGGGTGTTCAGCGCAGAGTCTGCTTGAAATTCTCTCTCTCTCCCTCTGCCCTTCCCCCCTCTCTTCCCCCCTCTCTTTCTCTAAAATAAATGAGTAAATCTTAAAAAGAAAAAAAGAAAGAAGTGTGCTGTTCACACAGGAAGAGCTCATTAGAGCTCAGATATTGCCATCATCATTACAAATATATGAGACGAAAACTGTATTTTCAAACTAAGCTACTGGTCAATGTTCATGCACATTTCGTTAAAAAAAAAGTATTTTTCTTTATTTAGAACAACAGTTAAGAGGCCAAATAAGTAGATAAATAAAACCAGGACAAAACAATTTTGCAGAAATACACCTAAAACAGAATTCAGGAGAATACAGAACACTCACGAAGAAATGCCACATTCTCAATGTCGGCTTACACCCTTGTCCTGAATAAAATGTTGACACATATCAACACATACTTCAACATTCATCTTTCATTTGGTGGGTTTTCATCATGAAGAAAGAGCTTCATGGGTGGAAATTAGATATGAATGCTGCTGTCCTAAAGTTTATTGATTGCCAGTGTCTTTGGTTCTAGGAGCTCATCTAGATCGTTGGCTCAGAATAGAAAGCACACCAACGTGACAGGGATGTGGCTGCAACATTAAACATGAATGTATGGTACTGTCAAATACAACTGTAACAGGTATATAAAGCACACAGATCTACTGCTTATAGACAGGAAATAACACCATGTATTTCGGTCTCAAAATAATCAGAGTAAGAAAATCTTCTTGGAAATTAAAAATATGATGATCAAAATTAGAAGAGTTGGAAGATAAGGTCAAGAAAATCTAGATACCATAAACAGAGCTAAAAAAAAAATAAGGAACAGATAAGGCTCAGAAAATTTGTGCAGTAGATTCGAAAGCCAACTCATAGGAGCATCATAATGAGAAAATCCAAGCAAATACAGAAGAAAAGATTATCAAAGAATTAATAAAAAAAATTTCACAAAATGGAAGGCCATTACTCTTTAAATTGAAAGCACCCATCAACAGTATTCCGGCAAAATAAATGGGAAAGACTCACCCTTTAAGATATATACAGTGAAATTTTAGAACATCAAGGATAATGCGAATATCCTCAAAGCTTCGAGAAAGAGAGAAAAAGTCACCTACAAAGCAATGTGTGAATGTGTGAACAACATGGGACTGCCCGTCAACACTTCCAGATCCCAAAAGGTAATGGAGAAAGGCCTTTAATGTTATGAGGGAAAAATTATTTTCTGTCTCAACATCTATCCTATCCCAACTATCACTGAAATGTAAAAGAAGAGAGTCAAGATATTTGTTGCACAGGTACACACTCAGAAAGTTTACTTCCCATTTTCCTCTTCTTAGGAAGTTTCTTGGGGATGTGCTTCAACCAAATGAAGAAGTAATCTAGGAGAGGGCGCCTGGGTGGCACAGCGGTTAAGCGTCTGCCTTCGGTTCAGGGCGTGATCCTGGCATTACGGGATCAAGCCCCACATCAGGCTCCTCTGCTATGAGCCTGCTTCTTCCTCTCCCACTCCCCCTGCTTGTGTTCCCTCTCTCGCTGGCTGTCTCTATCTCTGTCAAATAAATAAATAAAATCTTTTTTAAAAAAAAAAGAAGTAATCTAGGAGAGACCTGTCCAAGTGTTGGAGAAATCAGTCAGGAAAGAGGAGGGCAGGAGGACTGAGGGATACAGAGAGAAGTGCCTGGAAGAAAAGGGAGTTCTGTGAATATGATCATAGCTATACAATCCTTGGAAGAATCAGAAGCACTGAGGAGGGAAAGACTGTAAGAGAAATGATTATAGCACACTTCTGTGGCTTAGCAATAACAATATGAGGCCTCATTAGCTATACACTTCATTGATTTGCAACTTATAGAATTACCTGTAGATAAACCATGGAAGACTTCATTATATTAACCCAAAAATAACTACTTTTAACCTTTTTAATATGGAAACAAAAGTACGGATGACAAAATTTAAGAGGGGGGAGACGTGGAAAAGCAGTGAAGGGAAATGTCACTGTATTAATTTATGAAATCAACTAAATGAAGACAAACTTCAAAAAAAGTTTAAAATTATCAGAATATACTTATACAATTAAACAAATGACACAAGGGGGAGAAATGAGAATCAGATATGTGAGAAACTGTACAGACCAAATTAAACCCCGTGGGCCAAATGAAATCTGCATTCTAAAGAACCAACACTGAGATCTTAATGTGATGGTCAAGTACCCACACAAACTCAACACAAGTTAAGATGGTACGATTGTCATTTGGATTTCTTTCTTCTTTTTTTTTTTTTAAAGATTTTATTTATTCGACAGAGATAGAGACAGCCAGCGAGAGAGGGAACACAAGCAGGGGGAGTGGGAGAGGAAGAAGCAGGCTCATAGCGGAGGAGCCCGATGTGGGGCTCGATCCCAGAACGCCGGGATCACGCCCTGAGCCGAAAGCAGGCGCCTAACCGCTGTGCCACCCAGGCGCCCCTGTCATTTGGAGTTCTTGATCGTAATGACCGCCACCCTAAGTAAAAGCCTAATACAACACAGGACTATCCTATAGAGTCTTCGTCCTGCTCTCCAACAATGAAAGGTTTCTGTTGGTACTGTGTGATATGATGTGTGTGGCTATGAAAAAAAGAATTCTGATTAAAAAATAAATATTTAAAATGTTAATAAAATACATATTCTGATGAGCGTTGTCTTTCAAAATGATCCAGTCCTGCTGCTAATTTCAGGACTTTTGTGGTAGAACTCTCCTTTCGGACAGCCTGAATCCTCTCAGGGAGGTGCAAAGGAAACACCACCCTATTATTATATAATCTGCTCCCAGTTCTTTTTCTTCTTCTTTTTTTTTTTTTACAAAAATATGCATTATCTATACTGACCTTGCAATTTGATAATCATCCTTGGTTTCTAGTGACTTTTAACTACCCCCCAAAACAAATCTTTTTTCAAAAAACACTGTTTTCATCCACTAAGTCTATTCAAAGACATCCTCACAAGTTGTCAAAAGAAGGTATTTTGGAAAATCTTTGGAATAGCATCTAGTTTTGGATTGTTTGTTTAAAAAGTCCCTCCCTGGGCATACTTTACTCAGACACAGAAACATACACCATTAAATGTCTGGATACTTTTCAACTTGAGATGGCTGCAATTCCTTTTTTAGAAGAATTTTTTCAGACTTTAACACATATTACAATATCAAAGAGAACTTTCCTTTTAAGTGGTCAAAATTCATTCTATTAAGCAACTGTCATCAATACCTCTAAAGTGTTCATTATATGTATCTCTTATAAAGTATTTTGGTTAATAAAATAGTTATTGTACAAGCATTCTATTGATCAAAGTGGATAAAACAATAATAAGCCAAGTTAAGAAAACAATTAAAATTTTCCGGACAGAAATTTGCATCTTTGAACTAGTACATGGCACAAAAATGTATCACTGCATATTCATTTGTAATAGCTTTTAATAGAGAAGCGGTCAGGATTAAAATTATAAAATGAATTGATTTTTTTCTATAAAGTAAAAACTTCCAATTATAAAAACGAGACTATTAAAACATTTTTTTATTTTACTATAAAATCACAGTATCAAAAATTACGTATCTGATAGAGAGTTCAAAATGTAATTTAAAAAAATATCTAATATAACTGTTACTTGGTGATTTAATATGTAGTTCTTGGTATAAAGGAGAAAATTATTATTATATTTTAAGCTGTGATTTCATTGCCCTCTGTGATTATGGACCCTAAAATAATAATAGTTTGGTCACCATATTTTTCAATTCCAGGTCAAATAGTCAACAATATTTTTGCTAAGTGATATGCAGCTCAGAACTCTCACTTAAATGTTCCAGGTAACAATGCTAGCAGAGATTTTTGTCATGCTTGGCAGGGAATCCTGCTGTTAGATGATCATTTCAGACACAAATTCATTTTTAAAAGAGACTGCAAAAAATTAAGCATGCAAAAATTCTTTGGCCAGTTAATGATGTGGTTTTAGGACATGCCCCTTCTTTTTTTACTGCTTAAAGCAACAAAAAAAGAAACTTCCCATGAGTATACCTGGATTATGAGAGACTATGAAACACCACTAAGAATAAAACCCGTCATTCTCAAAAAGAAGTGAAAACACTCCGTTTTTCTTTTATCATTCCTTAATTAATGAAGGAAGGTCCTATTACCTCCTTCTTCCTCATTATTGGTTATTTTAGCAACATACTCCAGGAGTTTAGAAAATGTCACCCTCACACAATCGCCTAAGTGTTTGAAACCATAAAAAGTCTCCTTCATTTAAGTTATCTGGCAGTATTATTAAGAAAGAAGTTTCTAAGCATAAGCTGACAAAAGCAGCAGATTTAAGACATTACCTTTGTATGGTGAAGCCTTCCGCTGAGCAGGAGAGGCTGCCGTTTGCACCTGCTGCTGTTTGACCAAATTCCCTTCACTTTCAGTTCCCCAAATCTTCTCACCCACACTGATTTTTTTCTGTTTGCTGTTCAAATCGTCCCTTCGAGGTGATGGCAGCTTAGACGCTGCATTAGCAAAGAAAGGTCTAGCCAAGCGAGAAGGTTTGGACATTTTAAACAGCAGAAAAAAAAACAACAATAAAAAGAACCAACCCCAGAATGTTACCTGCTGGGGCAGCAGATTCTAAAAATTCCTTTGAGCTTCACTCTTCAACTGCCACAGTGACGGCGGAAAGTGCAGCTGTACAGAAAGTGCTGGGCTGCCACTGGATTTCTTTTAAACAAAAAGCATCATGCAGCCACATAGCCCATTTACTAGACCTGTGGAATGTCAATGTGTGCTTCGAAGATCCCGGTTTTGCAATGGGAAATGCTCCAAGTCGGAGTGAACGGCAGATGCTGGAATATGCAACGTAAAAGACACACACACACGGAACTTCCTAGCATGCACACACTAGACACCGGACGGACAGCCTAAAAGTGGAAAATGAATGTAAATATTACCCCACCCACTCAGGTGCAATATACGACAATGAACCAGATGTGCGGTTTATATTACTATGAAGTACGTACCACATTCGGTTTCCAGGCATTAGTTCAAGCAAATATTTCCTCGCCTTAGCACATTCTTATATTATACTCCAAAAGTTGACCGTGTAGCAAATGCCCACCTATATAATTAGTTCTCCTGCTGTTTATAGAACATGCATAGCACCGTGGAAAAGAAAGAAAAAGAAGAATATCATTTCCATACCTGTCTGGGCTACTATGGGGTACCTACTAATTGATAAGAAGAATTGTGTGTCCTTGTGACATTGGACGTGTGTGTTTGTGCGTGAGTTGTGTGCATGTGTGTGCGGTGAGGTGCGGAGGAGTCTGGGGAAGAGATATAAATTATTTTCCATTTTGTATGATTTATTTATTTATTTTAGAGAAAATGCAGAAGGAGGGGCAGAGGGAGAGGGAGAGAGAGAATCTCCAGCAGACTCCCCACTTAGCTTGGAGCCGGATGTGGGGCTCGATCTCACGATCCTCAGATCATGACCCTGAGGATCATGACCTGAGCCGAAACCAAGAATCCAACACTTAACCCACTGAGCCACCCAGGTGCCCCATAAATTATTTTACTTTTTAAAGAGCTTAGACTTTATTCTAATGAACAAATGAATGCTTGTAATTACCATGCTTTCTAAAAGACCAAGAGTGATATAAAAATAAAGTGTTCAAGAGGTCATATTTTCTAGAATGAAAACATTCCCTTCACCAACTGAACACATAGCCGGTACCAGGAGCACACAACCCCCTCTCCAATAAGGGTAACCATTTTCCTCTTGGTTTCCCCTGTCAGTGGTTTTTATGACTTGGGGTTAAGCTGTTTCCAACCTCAATTATTCTGTGTTCCCTTAGGGAGAGTCTACACAAACTCTCTCTGAACTATAAAAAGGTTCTGTGAATATGTGATCATACGACTCCACTCCAAGTGTAAATACCATGCCATTCCCCATTTATAGTTGATAAATGCACAGCTACTTAGCACTTTATCAGAGGCAGAATTATGTGCTGGAAAGAGTATATATTTTGGAATCAATTGGACATGAAGTTACTTCTAAATTCTAAATTGGGCTCAGCCTTGGGCAAGTTTTTTCCTCATCAATAAGATTGAGACAGTGATTCAACTGAAGTGACAATTCCGCACCTTGTCTGGCACATGACGGAGCTCAATAAATGTGAATTTCTTTACGCTAACCTTCCAAAGATTCACAGTCAGCCACACTCTGCTTTAGAAGCTCGAGTGATCAGTATCTTCGCAGTGCCAGCACCTTGGTGCTGTAGACAGAAGGTGGGTTCTCCTAAGTTCTATCTTCTTTCCAACCTGCAGGACATCCTTTGGGTGACCGAGAAGATGCACTTGACAATTCACATGCAATTAAGGATGTAAAGGCAACAAGTACCAGGAAGACAATAAAGATGCCCCTCACGATGAAAACTATAGGCTGCTACGGGGCCCCAGCTCTCCTCGAGACAGTGATGATTGTTAATAGGGATGGTTAACACTCACTGTGTATTTATGACCTTCCCAAACTGTTCTAAGTCACCCTCACAGCCACCCTAAGAGGCAGATACTATTCGTATCCCATTTTACAGATGAATAAAACAAAATACTCACAGGTCTAGAAATTCACCCGAAATCTCATGTATAATTCATACCGAAGCTGGGATTTGAACTCAGTTCATCTTTTTTTTTTTTTTAAGATTTTATTTATTTATTTAACAGAGAGAGACAGCCAGGGAGAGAGGGAACACAGGCAGGGGGAGTGGGAGAGGAAGAAGCAGGCTTCCCAGCGGAGGAGCCTGATGTGGGGCTCGATCCCACGACCCCAGGATCACGCCCTGAGCCGAAGGCAGACGCTTAACGACTGAGCCACCCAGGCGCCCCTGAACTCAGTTCATCTGACCCCATGTTCTGCCCTCTTCTCTAGGAATCGGAAAGTCCAGCTGCAATCCATACCATGCACTGAGTGTGGACATTTAGGGATTGTTCAGTCACAGTGGTACCTGGGAAAAGTGCCTCTGCCCTTTCAGATGTCATGTGCCAGATGCCCAAATGCGCCGCAACCCCATAGCTACAAGAGCTGGGGCTAGGATGGCTGCCTGAGTTTAGCGTCATGGGGATCAAGCTGCTCCAATCTAGAAGCATACCATCCTGTGTTGGGCAGCAGATGGAGAGAGCAGCAGTCTGGAGGGTGTGAGTGAGCAGTTTCACGTGGAACCCATAAGCTCGTGGAGGTCAACGTCAGTGGAAGAACTCAACAGTGGCATCAATGCTCTCCTAGGGATTGCCCATGGCCCAGTCTGAGCTTTGCCCAGGCCTCTTGACCTTTCCCATCCCTGCCTCCTGATCTGGCTTTCTGGCGAGGTGTCAAGCAAAACTACTTGGTAAGATCTGTATGACTTAAGCTCACCCTGTTCATACACCTAGGAACGGATACCCTAATTTGTCGTGTAACCACAGAGAAGTCCCTTCACCTCTCAAGACCAAATCACTAAGGTGTCATAGTATCTGCTCTGTTTATGGCAACACTCAAGTGAGATAAGAAATACGAAAGCACGTGGATGATTGTAAAATAACACATGAATTAAAGGTAATAATCTGTATGGTTATAAATGACCAATTTTCCTCTTCGTCCTGACTAAACTTTGCTTTGGTATCCTAGCGAAATCTTTCCATAGCTGTGATCAGCAAACTTTTTCTGTAAGAGGCCAGCCAGTAAATATTTTCAGTTTTGTGGGCCATATGGTCCCTGTTGCAACTATTCAGTTTTGCTCTCAGAGTGTGAAAGCAGAAATGATTGGGCAAGGCTTTGTTCCAATAAAACTTTATTTACAAAAACAGCTGTCCAGAGAAAGTTAAGCATAGTTTGTTGATCCCTGCTCTATAGCAGCTAATTAGCCATTTGTGAATGACAATATCATTTTGATTGCTGTCTCCTTGACTAAAACCTGCTGTATGGATTCCTTGCCTCCCTCTATGTCTAGATGAGTGCTCTTTGCATTCTGGCTCCAAAAATAGATGTGAACAATTTCTCAAATTACCTCACTCTATTATTTGGACCTTACATCACATTCAGGGACTTGAGGAGAGTCTCAGATGGACTTCACGAACACCCAATATTGATTCTCACTTAATTACGAAATGCAGGAGGACAGGAGTAGCACCCAGCTCTTTGGCTAGCTGGATTATGTCATGTGTTGCCATTTAGTACCAATAGTTAATGTACATAGGTTGCCACATGGAGAGAGGTATGGTGTGAGCACAAGGATAGCCAAACCTGCAGTCTGAACTTGACTTGTACAATTTTTCTTGCTTCATAGATTCAAGACAAACACTTGTAAGTTGAGATTCCTCAATTTCCTGGTTAAATGCTACAAAGATTTCTTGACTTAACAACTCTAATTTCTTTTTTTTATGTTTTTTTTTTTTATATTATGTTAGTCACCATACAGTACATCCCTGGTTTCTGATGTAAAGTTCGATGATTCATTATAACAACTCTAATTTCTAAGAATCCTTTAAGAGGCATTTCTTATGAGTCCAATAAAAGTTGTTTTATACCATGATGTCACCCATCTGCACTTCTATATTGTAAAAGAATCTCAAAATTATAAGACTGTCAATGCCAAGAAGAACTTCTCTGGTTTTTATTGCAAAACACTCCCATACATAGAAGACTGAATGACTTATCTGAAACAACAGTAGATTTGGAAGCTGCTTGGAAAAGTTGTACAAAAATGTGTTAGACAGCCAGGTTGTGTGATGGAGGCTGGAATTTTGTAGTCACAGAAGGTTTTCCATGTTCTATTTTAAGAGTTGCATCAGCTCTAAGTGCAAGTTGAAATTTTATATTTAAGATTAGAATTCTGAAGTAAAAGGAAGCCATTTCTTATTAGGCTGGCCTTCAGTGGTATTATTGAAGGTACAACTTAAGGTGTAACTACCCGAAATTGTTGGACAGTCTAAAAGTCATTCCTATGAGTAACTTAGTAAAAATAGTGTATTCAGGTGTGCCCACAAGGTTCTAAATACTTGTAATTCTAATGAGTGGTACCCTTTACTCACTCCAAACTGCAAACAAGGCAATGCTGATAGAAAACTACACCCTCTTCCTTTGAAAAGAATTCTAATTAGAACTACGTAGCTCTGAGGAGGAAAACAACAGAGAAAACTGAAGACTTCAAGGAGTGAAGAGGCATCACAATGCTTATTTGACAAGTGGATGAGCTTATGAAGTCTCTTGCTAGAACTTAAGAAGGTGACGGGTCTTCATTTGTATAATTTCAAATTATCTTGCTCAAAGTTCTTAATTATTATGAAACATCCAACATATTGAATTTTTGAGGTTAATTAAAGCCAAATCTTAAAAAAGAAAGAAAGAAGAGGTTATTTCGGAACTTGTAGGCACTTGTGCAAATATGGAATGACAGTTAGTTCAACAGACATGTGATGCTTTTCTGAGATACCTTTCTGGTTCCCATAGGCTTTGATTTAGTGGAAGTAGGGGGTAGAACTAATCATGATGTGAAAGAGCAAAATTGAATAAAATTAACAATGTGCTAAACCTACTGGGGAAATTTTACATGTTCAATTAACTTTTTAAAAATTTGTTAATAACTTTTAATCAAAACATGAAGATAAAATAACATCTTAGTGTTCTGTTGAATTAACTTTTTAAAAAAGATTTTATTTATTTATTTAGGAGAGAGAGCGAGTATACAAGTAGGGGGAGGGGCAGAGGGAGAGAGAGAGAGAGAGAGAGATGGTGAGCACAGAGCTGGACCTGGGACTCAATCTCATGACCCTGAGATCATGACCTGAGCTGAAATCAAGAGTTGGACACTTAACCTACTGAGCCACCCAGGTGACCGATGTTCAATTAACTTTTGATGAAAGATGAGTTAAGAGAAAGTGCATCCATTAAACATCATGAAAGTCATGTGATCTACTAACAAAGACAACACATATTGTTGACTTCAAATGTGTTTAAAGATTACATATCCTTTTTCTCTTTATTAAAACCTCAGTAAATTTTACGCAAAATAAAGAAACCAGGCATCAAAAAAAGTAATAAAATTAGGAAATGGCTCTTTTCTTTGAATATTATTAGATCATAGAGATTTAAAAATTAAAAGCCAATAAACACACAAAAAGATGCAGTACCACAAATCATTAGGGAAATGTAAATCAAAACCACAATGAGACACCACTTCACAACCGTTAGGATAATTATGACAAAAAAAAATCAGAAAATAATAAGTGTTATCAAAGATGTGAAGAAACTGAAATCCTTGTGCACTATTGGTGGGAATATAAAATTGTGCAGCCAACTGTGGAAAATGGTGGTGGTGGTTCCTCAAAGAATTAAACATAGATTTACCTTATGATCCAATAATTCCATTTCTGAGGATACACCCAAAAGAAATGAAAGCAGGAACTGGGGCAGATATTTGTACACCCATGTTCACAGCAGTATATTATTCACAGTAGCCAAAAGGTGGAAGCAACCCAAGTGTCCATCGATGGATGAGTGGATAAACAAAATGTGGTACATGCATATAATAATAATGAAATATTATTCAACCTTTAAAAAGGAAGGAAATTCTGGCATGTGCTGTAACAACCTGAATGAACCTTGAGGACACTATGCTAAGTAAAATAAGCCAGACATAAAAGAACAAATATTACATGATCCCATTTACAGGAAGTACATAGAGTAGTCAAATACATAGAGAAAGAAAGAACACTGGGGCTGGAGGAAGGGTGGACTGGAGGGTGAACATTTTGTGAGTAGAGAGTTTCAACAGAAGAAGTGAGAATGTTCCGGAGATGGCTGGTGTTGATGGTTCCACAACAATGAGAATGCACTGTAATGCCACAGAACTCTACATTTAAAAATGGCCAAAATGGGGATGGCTTGCATGGCTCAGTTGGTTAAGTGTCTGACTCTTGATTTTGGCTCAGGTCATGATCTCAGGGTCATGGGATTGAGCCCCATGTCAGGCTCCACACTCAGCGGGGAGTCTGCTGGAGATTTTCTCTCTCTCTCTCTCCCTCTCTCTGCCCCTCCCCCTGCTTGTGCATGCTCCCTATCAAAAATAACTAAATAAATCTTTAAAAATAAATAAAAAATAAAAATAAAAATGGCCTAAATGGTAAACTTAATATTATGTATATTTTCTTGCAAGAAAAAATAATTCAAATTCCAATTTGCACACATTTGATACTCTATTTCCCCCTTGTGAACCTAGGGCTAGACAAAGGTCTACCTTGTCTGTCTCTCCAACTTTCTGTAGCTTGGGAAATGCAAATTCTTTTTTCACAAGCTGAATTTAAGGAGATGTCCAGAGTCATCCTGCTACCAGAGGAGAGACGTGATTTTCTCACTGCGGCCTAACCATGGCTGCCTGGTAGACCCAACATGACCCCCGTGCACTATCACACCAGCCACACTGCAAAACAGATAATACAAACCCTTGTAAAGGAACTTAATTCCATTCTCTCTCCTTCTTGAAAAAGACAAACACAAATTACCACACCAATAGCAATGAGCAAGAAAGGTTAAAGATGGATTTGTCTCAAAAGGACTCCGAAGCCACCTTTCCAGAAATTGTCTCCTGGCTCTTTCGTTCTCTGGCACTGGCCTTTGGCTCTCCCTGGAGAGAATCTCTTTTTCTTGGAAGGCATAGCAAACTCTCCTCAAAACGGGAGAGAGATTACCCCCCAAAGCTTCAGAATCTTTCCTAGCAAATCCTTTGGCCCCTATTTTCCAAAATTTGCAGTGAATTATATTTTACAGAAGCTCCTGCAGTAGAGTGCTTTATTTTTTCTAAATAAATAAAGACCCACTGAGCACCCTGCACTTGTTTTTGTGGAAAAAAAAGAAGTTTGCACCAGACCCTGAATACTCTTTAGAGTGAATGAAAGGAAGAATTTACTCCATGCTGTGAGAAAATAGTCTATAACCCTCATATCTCTGCAGACCGGTGCTCGCAAACAAGGCAATATAGATATTTATGTAGAGAAACAGAACAGCATCTATCTTAAAGAGAAGTTGGGTGTTTCTCCTCTTTTAACACTTCTAATTTACAAAACCACATGAGGCTCTAAAGATCTCTTTTTGAAGTGTCTTCCATCTTCATTTGAAGGAAGGATTGCTCATATGATTCTTTTCCTCTCTAAAACAACTCATAGACAAAAAAGTGTATTCACTTATGAACAGTTAAGAAAACTGTGAAATACAAGTTTATTTTCCATTATATTTTAATGTCACTTCGTAGCCCTGGGCTCCTTTCACTTCCGGCTTCTTCCCTGACATCTCTTTTTACGTCCTCAAGAGACCCCTAATTTTAACCCACTGAAAGCCTGCTTTCTGGAAAGGCTCTTCATGGGAAATTTATAACTTAGAATATTTTTTTAGGTTAAGGCAATTTTAAAATAACAAATATAACACTTAATGATGGAAGCAGCAAGCTACTGATATGCCAAAAATGATATTTAGAATTTTTCGGTATTCCTCTGATAATTGAAAACAAATTTTAAGTATAAAGAAGTTATATACTGAAGTGTATAGATCCAAATGGTACAAGAACACACATATGCCCATTGCCATGCTTCAGAAATAAAACACTACCTTTGAAAAATCTGAAGTCTTCTGCATGCTCCCAATTGGCCACATGCCCCCTGAACCCAGAAGCGATAGCTTCCTTGGACTTCGTTTCAATGATTCTATAGTTTTTCTTCGTAGTTTTACAAAGGCGTCCACAGTTCTAAACAATATATTGCTTAGATTTGCTCTTACTTTATGTAAATGACTTCAAATAGAATTTGCCCTTCTGTGACTTACTTTGAGGTTCAGAATTATTTTTTTGAGATTTTTATATATATATGTATCAGATATACTGTAATTCATTTATTTTGACTTTGGATAGTAGTCCATGACATGAATATAATACAATGAATGAACATATCACATTCTGCAGTTAGTGAACATATGCTTGTTTGTTTGCTTGTTTTAGTGTGAGGAAAGGATCTGGTTTCACTTTTTCCATATGGGTAATCAACAATCAATTAGACTACACCACAATCCACCTTTTCCCATGAATCTAAAGAATCAGCTTTGTCATTGATTAGCTTCTATTTTTGTGTGAGTCTTTAATGGGTTCTTGAACATTTTTTTATTTTATTTATTTTATTATTTTTTAAAGATTTTATTTATTTATTTGACAGAGATAGAGACAGCCAGCGAGAGAGGGAACACAAGCAGGGGGAGTGGGAGAGGAAGAAGCAGGCTCCCAGTGGAGGAGCCTGATGTGGGGCTCGATCCCAGAACGCCAGGATCATGTCCTGAGCCGAAGGCAGACGCTTAACCGCTGTGCCACCCAGGCGCCCCTGAACATTTTTTTTTTTTTAAATCTAGTTGTCCATCTCTGTGCTAGGCTCTCTTCATAATCAGAGCTAAATCATAATAAAAATGACTAATACATGCTGACATACCAGACACTGTTCTAAGCACTCTACACACGGTAACCAATTCATGCCTTATCATTAGCTTGTGAAGTGGGCACTGTCATTATGTGGATGAAAAAACTGAGGCTTGGAGAAATAAATTATAGGTATCTAGGGAGGTTGAAAAACCCAATCTATCTGCAGAGATTGTTCAAATCTGACTCATTATAAATCTTGATATCTCATTGAGCAATGAGTCTTTTTTTCTTTTAAACTTGAGGGTAGTTGACACACAATGTTACATTAGTTTCAAATGCACAAGACGGCGATTCAACAACTGCAGATGTTATGCTGTGCTCACCAAAAGGGTAGCCACCATCTATCACCATGCAACGCTATTATAATACCATTGACTATGTTCCCTATGCTTTAAATTTTATTCTCCTCACTTATTCATTCATAAGTGGAAGCCTAGATCTCCTACTCGCCTTCACCATTTTGACCATCACCCCACTGCCTCCCCTCTGGCGACTACTGGTTTGTTTTCTTTATTTATAGGTCTGATTTTGCCTTTTGTTTGTTGGTTTATTCATTTGTTTTTTAGATTCCACATATAAGTGAAACTTGTTTTTCTCCATCTGACTTATTTCATTTAGGACAATGGGTCTCTTAAGGTGTGCCTTGGGTATTCTTAGACCTTTGCTCTAATATGCAAATTTTATAAACATCTTGCTAAGTTCCACACAAAGCAAAAACCATGACATTTTTTTCACTGGTCATAACAAAGAAAAGTTCAGGACAGAGGGCTTCATAGGTAAATTCTACCAAGCTTTTGAAAGATTTAATACCAATTCAACTCACACTCTTCCAAAAAGGAGAAAAGGAGGGAACACTCCCAAACTTATTTTACAAGGTCATCATTATCCTAATACTAAAACCAGGCAAAGACATTACCAGAAAAGGAAACTATAGACCCATATCCTTCATAAACATAGAGGCAAAAATTAACAAACAAAATTCAATACATTAAAGGGATCACATGTCACGATCAGGTGGGACATATTCATGGGATGCAAAGATGGTTCAACATTTACAAATCAATCATGTGACAAACCACATTAATGAAATGAAGGATAAAAATCATTTGCTTATCTCAAGAGATACAGAAAAAGCATTTGACAAAATTCAACATCCTCTCATGATAAAAATTCTCAACAAATGGAGTATAGACAGACTATACCTCAATATAACAAAGGCCATATATGATAAAGCCACAGCTACTATCATACTCTGGAGTGAAAAGCTAAAAGCGTTTCTTCTCAGATTAGAAATAAAACAAGAATGTTTACTCTGTCCGCTTTTACTCAACATGTACTAAAAGTCCTAAACAGAGCAATTAAAAAAGAAAAAGGAATAAAAGTCATCCAAATTGGAAAGAAAGAAGTAAAATTGTCTCTATGTCAGACAACAGGATATGAGAAATTCTGAAGACCGTACCCAAAAACAGTTAAAACTAATCAATGAATTCAGTAACTTTGCAGTATACAAAATCAATTAAAAAATCCATTGCATTTCTGTGTACTGATAATAAACTATCAGAAAGAGAAATTAATCTCATTTACAGTAGCATCAAAAATAATAAAATACTTAGGAATAAATATACCCAAGCAGGTGAAAGACCTACACAATGAAAACCATAAGACATTGATGAAAGAAATTAAGAAAGAACACAAATAAATGGAAAGATATTTTGTGCACATGAATTAGAAGAATTAATTATGTTAAAATATCAAAGCAATCTACAGATTCAATGCAATCCCTATCAAAATTCCAGTGGCAATTTTTCACAGAAATAGAAAAATCCTAACATTTGTATGGAGCCACAAAAGACCCCAAATAGGCAAAGCAATCTTAAGAAAGAAGAACAAAGCTAGAGGCGTCATGCTCCCTGATTTCAAATGATATTACAAAGTGAGAGTAATCAAAACAATATGGTGTTGGTATAAAAACAGACACATGGAATAATGGAACAGAATAGAAAGCCCAGAATAAACCCACACATATATGGCCAATTAATTAATTAATGACAAAGGAGCATATAATGGGGAAAGGACCATCCCTTCAATAAATGGTGCTGGGAAAACTGGACAGCCACATGGGAAAGAATGAAACTGGACTTCTGTTACAACACGTACAAAAATCAACTCAAAGTGGATTAAAGATTTGAACGTAAGACCTTCAACCATAAACCTCCTGGAAGAAAACAGGGTATGAGCTCCTTGACATGGGTCTTGGATTTGATCCCAAAAGCAAAGGCAACAAAAGCCAAAAAAAGCAAGTGGGACTACATCAAGCTATAAAGCCTCTGCACAACGAGGAAATGCTATGGTGGTAAACTTTCTGCAATATGTGTTTGTCAAATGAACATGTTGTATACACAACTTACACAATGTTATGTGTCAATTTTACCTCAGTAAAGCGGGAAAATTGTTTTCCTTTGTATTGCATTCAATCTACAGATAAATCGATGTCATTGAGTCTTCATATTCATTAACACGATATTTTTCTCCATTTATTTAGGTATTAAATAATGTACTTTATCATGTTTTATAATAGTCTAAAAATTGCAAGTCTTTTGTAAATATATTCCTAGGTACCTTATCTTATTTCTGCTACTAAAGTGTCATTTCAAAGTTACATTTTTTTTTTTGCTTTGTGTGGAAACAAAATTGACTTTAAACAGTTATTGGCTTGCTTCTGGCAATCACTGAGTAAAAGGAATCAGATTTGCCCTTCCTTTCCAAACAAGGAAAACAGACAAAATACATGAACTGGTGGTTTTCAGACATTGTACAACAGACAGCACAAGACAGTGGTTTTTACGAGAATAAAAACAAATGTGGTGAGTGCAGCAAATGACCCAGAGTACTTTTGGGGGGGTTTCCGGTCCACAGTGAAAAGAAGGGACACTCACATAGAGGCCGGCTGTCTCTGAGTTTACGAAACACAGTTCAAAGTTCAGGGAGGCAAAGGCATAATTTTCAGGGCAAAAAATCACAGGAGGGTGCTACACAGAGTTCTGGAAACACATGGAATATGTTCTCTGATCACAACAGAATTAAATTAGGAATCAACAGCAGAAATATTTGAAAAATCTCCAAACATTTGGATATTAAACAATAAACATCTAAATAATCTATGCCTTAGAGAAGAAATAGCTAGGAAAATTATACAAATATCTTGAACTGAATAAAAATGAAAACAGGACATAAAAATCTGAGTGATGTTGCTAAAGCAAGCTTAAAGGGAATGTTATAGTATTATAGAACTTATATAGGATTATATTATAGGTATTTGGCAGAAAATAAAAATGATCTAAACTTCCACCTTCAAAAAAGTTAACTAAAACATAAGAACAAGGAGCAAAGCAATAGAGAACAAAAATCAATGAAATAGATAAGAGAAAGGCAATAGAGAAAAATCAATGCAAGCAAAAGTTAGTTCTATGAAAAGATCAATAAAATTTATAATAGTCTAGCCAGCCTCATCAAGAAAAAAGTAGAATTACACAGATTATCAATATCAGGAATGAGACGGCATCACCATAGAAAGGAACTATTATGAGTAGCTTTACACCAACAAATTCAACTCCCTAGATGAAATGTACAAATTGCTTTAAAGAGACAGACTGCCAGAACGCACTCCAAGAGTATACGCAGTATTCTCATATAAAAAAATTGAATTGGTGGGGTGCCTGGATGGCTCAGTCGATCAAGCATCTGCTTTCGGCTGGTGTCATGATCCCAGCATCCTGGGATCGAGCCCTGCGTTGGGCTTCATGCTCAGTGGGGGGTTTGCTTCTTTGTCTCTCTCTCCCTTCCCTCTGTGTATGCTCGCACTGTCTTGCTCTCACACTCCCTCAAATAAATAAAATCTTAAAAAAAATTGAATTGGTGATTAAAAACTTCACCATGATGGAAACTCCAGTTGGAAATGGCTTTATTGGTGAATTATACCAAATATGTAAGGAAAATAGAGCACAAACTCTACCCACAGTCTTCCAGAAGATGGAAGCAGAGGGAATATTGCATAACTCATTCTATGAAGCCATAATCACTATGATACCAAAACCAGACGGCTCTATAAGAAAAGAAAACTATACATCAAAATTTATCATGAACATACACGTAGAAGTCTCTAAGATAATTTTAGCAGTTTAAATCTAGCAATATATAAAATGATAATACCTTATGGTTAAGAGATATATCCCAGAAATGCAAAGGTACTCTAACATTTGAAAATCAATCAATGTAATTCATGGTTTTAACAGCCTAACAAAGAAAAACCATGTAATCATCTCCATAGAAGCAGAAAAAAGCATCTGACTAAAGTCAACATTCATTCATAACAACATATTTTAATAAACTAAGAATCAAAGAGAACTTCTTCAATCTGATCAAAGACATTGATAAAAAATATTACAGCTAACACATTCATGTTGAAAGACTATTGTATTTAGCTTTACAGATGCTGACAATTAGTTTGCCCGATTGGTTGTAAAATTCTATTCTTTACTCAGCAAAGTATGAGAATGCCAGTTTCTTCACCTGCTCAACTGTATTTGGTATTAAAAGTTAACTTTGCAGCTTGATGTTACATGAAGCAATTTTACTAAACTGCCTTATTAACTCTAATAATTAAGGATTCGTCTGGATTTTCTAGGTAGATAACAAGCAAATAATGACATTTTTGTTTCTCCCTCTGGAAACCCTTACACCTGTTTTACTATGACAGCTAAGCTCACTAGGAGTACAATGCTGAAAACAAATGGTGATAGTGAGCATTTGGTCTTGTTCTTTAATACAAAGATAAGTCTTTTAATAATTCAACAGTCATTAAAACATTTGCTATAGGTTTTTTATAGATATTCTTTTTTTCAACTTAAATATATTTCCTCCTTTAATTCCCAGTTGTTAACAGTTTTGACCATGAACGACTACTGACATTTACCACGTGCTTTTTCGATTTATTTTTCTTTTTGAGTCTTTGGGACACAATTTTTCCCCTTTAAGCTGTTAATGTAACGATTTACATTGATAGTTCATTTGTATTGATTGCAATTACTGATATATTTTGATCAATTTCTATTTTCATATTTGTCCTTTTTATTTAGTTTGATTTTTTTGGTTCCTTTTTCTTTGCTTAAGGTTTTTCTTCTCCATTCTTGTAAGTTTTTCTACAATAAGTTTAGGAATATGCATTCTATTCTTTATGTTTACCTTATACATTTGACATTTAAATGTTTATCCTTAAAAATTCTAAAAATAATCAATGTTTTCCCCTCCCCTTTATTTAGAACAAGTACAAACCCACAGAAAATATAATTTCAATCATCCCTTCCTTACTCATATGCTAGTGAAATCCAAGATTTAATTATGCCTTCATCTTTAAAAAAAAAAACTTAAAGTTAAACATCACTGTCATTGTAATTGTCAGTTCAACAGTTTACAGTTGTTTTTTTCTTAGATGATGTTCATGTTAATTTAACACTTTAAATTTGTTAATCATGTTTTACACTATGCATCACTTATTATATTCAGAGATCACTTATATTAAATGTACTATAGAGAAGATCACTTTTATATTATTTGTTAGTGTTATATAGAAATATAATTGAATTTCAAACTTCCTGAAGTCAACCCACATAATAAAAGAAAGAAATCTTAATTCTCATATCACAAATTGTCATTCTGAGATATGCAAAGTGCATTCCTTTAGTGAGGTCCTGTTGGTAGATTACGTTTTGAATTTTTTATTATTTTGAGACAAAGTCTTCCTTTTACTCTCATTCTTTTTGTTTCATTTTTTAAAAATTGCTTTTTTTTTTGGTAAAACATATATAACATAAAATTTACCATTATAACCATTTTTAAAAATTGAAATGTAATGGACATGCAGCATTGTATTAGACATAATAAATGAATGTTTGTAGATATTATAAAATGAATACCACAGTAAGTCTAGTTAATATCTGTCACCATACATAATTATGGACTTTTTGCCCGATGATAAGAACTTTTAAGATTTACTCTCTCAGCAACTTTCAAATATGTAATACAGTATTATTAGCTATAGTCACTACACTGTATATTACATCGCCGTAACTTATTTTTTAATTAGAAGTTCATGCCATTTGACAACTTTCATCAATTTTGCCCATCTCCACCCTCCCCACCACCTCTGATACCCACCAATCTTTTCTCTGTATGTATGAACTTGTTTTTGTGTTTGTTTTAACTCCACATATAGTGGAGATCATATGGTATTTGTCTTTTCCTGTTTGACTTATTTCACTCCGCATAATCTGTGTTCTTGCAAATGGCATGATTTCATTTTTTATGGCCAAATAACATTCCATTGTAGATATATATACCACATCTTCTTTATCTCTTTATCCACTGATGGACACTTAGATTGTTTCCATATCTTGGCTGTTGAAAATAATGCTGCAATGAATAGGGGGGTGATTTTTTTTAAGTTAATCTTTTCATTCTACTGGATAAATATCCAGGATTGAAATTGTTGGATCATATGGTAGTTATATTACTAAGTTTCCGAGGAATCTCCATATTATTTTCCACAGTGATGGAACCAGTTTACATTCCTACCAACAGTATACAGGTGTTTCTTTTCCCCACATTCTGTATATGCTTGCTCTGTCTTATCTTTTTAATAATATCCGTTCTAACAAACAAAAAGTGATACGTCACTGTGGTTTTGATTTGCCTAATTAAGGAAGTTGAGCATCTTTTCATATGTTGATCATCTGTATGTCTTCTTTGGAAAATGTCTAGATCATCTGCCCATTTTTAAATTAGATTGTTTTTTGTGCTATTGAGTTGCATGAGGTCTTAGTTTTGGACATTAATCTCTTATCAAATATATTTTTTGCAAATATTTTCTCTCATTTAGCATGTTGCCTTTTCTTTTTGTTGGTGGTCTCATTTACTATGTAGAAGCTTTTTATTTTGATGTAGTCCCACTTGTTTATTTTTGCTTTTGTTGCCTTTGCTCTTGGTGTCAAATCCAAAAAAATCATCACTGAGACCAATGTCAAGGAATTGACCACATGTGTTCTTCTAGAGTGTTTATGGTTTCAGGTCTTACATTTACATCGTTAATCCACTTTCAATTGATTTTTGTGTATGGTGTAAGAGAGCCGTCTAATTTCATTCTTCTGCATGTGGCTGTCCAGTTTTCCCAGCATCATTTATTGAAGAGACAGTCCTTTCCCTATTATATATTCTTGGCTCCTTGGTCATAAACTAATTGACCATATATGTGTGGGTTTATTTCTGGGCTCTCTATTCTGTTCCTCTGATTTATGTGTCTGTTTTATGTCAATACCATACTGTTTTGATTACTATAGCTTTGTAATATAGTTTGAAATCAGGGACCATGATGTCTCTAGTTTTGTTCTTCTTTCTTAAGATCGCTTTGCCTATTTGGGGTCTTTTGTGGCTCCATACAAATGTTAGGATTGTTTTTCTATTTCTGTGAAAAATGCCACTGGAATTTTGATAGGGATTGCACTGAATCTGTAGACTGCTTTGGGTAGTTTGGATATTTTAACAATATTAATTCTTCTAACCCAGGAACATGGAATATCTTTTTGATGTTATTTTTGATAATATTCTTTTTGATGCTATTGTAAGTGAGATTATTTTCTTAATTTCTTTTTCTGGTAGTTCATTGTTAGTGTAAAAAGTGCAAGAGATTTTTAAATTGATTTTGTATATTAAAACTTTATTGAATTCATTGATTAATTCTAACAGTTTTTTTTTTTTTGTGGTGAAGTCTTTAGGGTTTTCTATATATAATATCATGTCATCTGAAATAGAGACAGTTTTACTTCTTTCTTTCCAATTTGGATGCCTTTTATTTCTTTTTCTTTTCTAATAGTTCTTTCTAGGATTTCCAGTATTATGTTGAAAAAAAGTAGAGTGATTGCACATTCTTGCTTTATTTCTGATCTTGGAGGAAAAGCTGAAAGCTTTTCACTATTAATTAAGTATGATAACAGCCGTGGCTTTGTCATATGTGATCTTTATTATGTTGAGGTGTGTTCTATCTATATCCTGTTTGTTGAGAATCTTTATCAGGAACAGATGTTGAATTCTGTCAAATGCTTTTTCTAGATCTGTTGAGGTTATCATATGATTTTAATCCTTCATTTCGTTAATGTGGTGTATTACATTGACTGATTTGTGGATCCCAGGGATAAATTCCACTTTATCATAGTGTATGAGTCTTTTAATGTGTTGTTAAATTCAGCTTGCTAATATTGTGTTGAGGATTTTTGCATCTATGTTCATCAGGGACATTATCCTATAATTTTCTCTTCTTGTGGTAACCTCATCTGGTTTTGATATCAGAGTAATGCTGGCATCATAAAGTGAGTTTGGGAGTGTTCCCTCCTTGTCTATTTTTTGGAAGAGTTTGAGAAGGACTGGTATTAATTTTTCCTTTCACGTTTGGTCTATTTCACCTATGAAGCCATCTGTTCCTGGACTTTTATTTGTAAGGAGGTTTTTAATGACTGATTCAATCTCTTTACAAGTAATTGGTATCTTCAGATTTTCTATTTCTTCATGATTCAGTCCTGGAAGGTTGTTAAAAATTTATTCATTTCTTCTAGGTTGTCCAGTTTGTTGGCATGTAAGTGTTCATAGTAGCCTCTTATGATCCTTTGTATTTCTGTGGTATTGGTTGTAATGTCTTCTCTTTCATTTCTAATTTTATTTATTTGAGTCTTCTCTCTTTTTAACTTAGTGCTTTTACTCTCGTTCTCGAGAGATTTATTTGCTGAGTACAAAATCCTGGAATTTTTACAAATTACAAAAAATAATTATAGTTATTTTTTCCTCAGATCTTTAAAGATACTGTTCTAGTGTTTATGGCTCCCATTGTTGAGATATCAGGCATAGTCACATGGTTTTGGGGTGATCTGTCTTTTTCCATTAAATATACCGCTGTATTTCTTTTGGAAATTTGCCAATATAATTGTTAAATTATCTCTTTTTCCTTTTAATCTGCCATATTATGCTTCACATATTTTTGATTTTTGGTGTTAGAAGCCTGTGCATTTATAATTGTTAGATCTTCCTGATTGACTCTTTTATCATTATGAAAAAACCATCCTTTTCTCTAGTAGCATTTCTTGATGTTTTATGACTACGGTCACTTCAAATCTCTTATGGTTACTGTTTGCATGGTTTGTCTTTCTGCGTTCTTTTACTTTCAGTCTATTTATGTCTTAGAATCTAAAGTGAGTCTCTTACGTACAACAGATAGTTGGATCCTTACTTTTTTTACTTTGTGATTAGAGTGTCTAGTCTATTCACATTTAATGTATTTGTTAATAGGGTTAGGTTTATGCCTGCTGTTATTTATTTTCTAAATGTTTAATGTTTCTTTCTTCCTATTTTCCTCCTTACTATCTTTAATGTTTAAGAAATATTCGTGTACTATTATTAATTCCTTGATTCTTGGTAAACTTTATTTTGAGTTATTTTCTTAGGGACTGCTCTAGGGATTATAATATTCATTCTAATTTATCACAATCTACTTCATGTTAATACTGATTAAGTTCCAGGAAATACAGCAATTTTGCTCCAATATAGCTTTATCCTCCCCAGTGACTTTGAGCCATTATTGTCATATATATTGCCTGTATATGTGTTATAATCCCAATAATAGAGCACTATTGTTTCATATAATTTTATGATTTTTACATAAATTAAGAGAAAAAAGGAAACATTTTAACTGTCTTTATATTTATCTACATATTAAGCATATTTGATCTCTTCACTTTTTCCTTTGAATTTAAGTTACTATCAGGGGTCATTTCTTTTCAAATGAAAATAATTTGTTTTTACTATTTCTTATAATGGATGTCTGTGAGCAATAAATTTTTTGTCTTTGATCGTCTGATAATGTCTTTATTTTCCCAGCACTTTGAAGGATAATTTTGCTGCATATAGAATTCTTGCCTAATAATTTTTTTTCTTTCAATATTTGGAAGGTCATTCCACTACTTTCTGGTCTCAATTGCTTCTGAGATGTCATATGTCAATCATTTTGTCAGTCTACTCTATGTGATAAGTTATTTTTCTCTTGCTGCTTTCAAAGTTTTCTCTTCAACTTTGGCTTTTTCAGCAGTGTGACTATGATAGTTCAAGGTGTGAACTGATGTCTTTCTCTCTTTCATCTACTTGGGGTTCATTTAATTTTTAGATCTGTAGGTTAACAGTTTTCATCAAATTTGGGAAATAAGGACCTTTAATTTTCTACCTTTTTCACTCTCTTGTCTCTCCCCGGGATTTGCATTGTATGGATGTCAATATAACAGGTCATTGAGGTTTTGTTTGTTTTTCTTAAATATTTTTTCTATCTGCTATTTAGGTTGAATTATTTCTATTGACCTATTTTCAAACTCACTGATTCTTTTCTCTACCACCTCAAACCTGCTACTGAGACCATTCAGAATATTCTTCATTTTGATTACTTTTCAAATCTAGAATTTTCATTTAATTATTTAAAAAAACATTTTAGAAGACTTTATTTTTAGATCATTTTTAAGTTTACAGAAAAATTAGACAGAAACTACAGAGACTTCCTATATACCCCTTGTCTCTTACACAAAATTTTGTTATTTTTTAAAATTTTTCTCTATTTTTAATATCTTGCTTTAGTATGGTACATTTGTTAAGCTCGATGAACCAATATTGATACATTATTATTAACTGAAGTCCACAGTTTGCATTAGGATCCACTCTTTATGTTGTGCAGTTCTATGGGTTTTGCCAAATGCATAATGTCATATACGACATCACACTGTCATACAGAATAACTTCATTGCCCTAAAAATAACCCTGTGCTCCACCTATTCATCCTGAGTGTCCTCTTCTTTCCCTTCTTGAACTGAGCAACTACTGATCTTTTTAATGTTTTTATGGTTTTTACCTTTTATAAAATGTCGTAAAACTGGAATCATACAGTCTTTCCAAACAGTATTATTTCACTTACTAATATGTGTCCTGTCTTTCCATGGTTTTACAGCTGATTTCTTCTTATTGCTGAATAATATTCCATTGTATAGATATACCACAATTTGTTGATCCATTAATCTATTGAAGAACGTTTTGGTTCTTTCCAATTTTTGACAATTATGAAAAAGAAAGGGAATTAAAAATGAATGTGAAGATTGTTGTGTGGACATAAATCTACAACCTATTTGGGAAAATACTTATAAGTGTGATCACTAGATCACATCGTAAGACTATGTTCAATTTTGTAAATAATTGCAAAACTGTCTTCAAAACTGGGTATACCATTCATGCTCCTGCCAACAATGGATAAGAGCTTGCCATCCTTTTGTATTGTCAGTATTTTTAATTTTAGCCATTCTAATAGGTGTGTACTGGTATCTTATTATTGTTCTAATTTGCAATTCCCTAATGACAAATGATGTTGAGAATCACTTCATGTGCTTCTTTGCCATCTATGTGTTTTCTTTGGTGAGGTGTATGTTCAGATCTTTTGCTTATTTCTTAATAGGTTCTTTGCATTCTTATTAAGTTTTAAGTATTCTTTATATATTTTACATGCAAGTCTTTTATCACATATGTGTTGTGCAACTATTTTCTCCCAGTGAGTGTCTTGTCTTCTCATTATCTTGACAGTGTCTTTCACTGAGCAGAAGTTTTTAATATTAATGAAGTACAAATTATGATTTCTTTTTTCATGGACCATGCTTTTAGTGCTGTATCTTACATGATTTAATTAACACCTAATTTTTTTTTAAAGAGACGTAGGCAAAGCCAAGCTTTATTTAAAAAAATAATAGAAGGTAAATCAATGACTGAAACTGTTTCATTACCCCCCCAACCACATATACTTGCAAAGAGCAATTAGGATAGTATCCTAGAGTTCCTTAATATGAATTCTCTTGTTAGAAAAGAAATCTTTGCTTGAGATATTTTTCTTCAACTGGATTGAAAATTATATGTGGAAAAGTCATATTTTTTATTTATTTTAGTTTTTGAGTGTTTATTTTTCTTCCAAGATTTTATTTAAATTCGAGGTAGTTAATTGTATTGATTTCAGGAGTAGGATGTAGTGATTTATCACTTACATATAACGCCCAGTGCTCATCACAACACATGCCTTCCTTAATGCCCATCACCCATTTAGCCCATCCCCCTATCGACCTCCCCTCAGCAACCCTGTTTGTTCTCTATAGTTAAGAGTCTCTTATGGTTTGCCTCCCTCTTTTTTTTTTTAATCTTGTTTCATTTTTCTTCCCCTTCCTCTATGTTCATCTGTTTTGTTTCTTAAATTCCACATATGAGAGAAACCATATGGTATTTGTCTTCCTCCGACTGACTTATTTCACTTAGCATAATACATTCTATTTCCAGCTGTGTCATTGCAAATGGCAAGATTTCATTCTTTTTGATGGCTGAGTAATATTCCATATTATATATATACAACATCTTCTTTATCCATTCATTAGTCAATGGACATTTGGGCTCTTTCCAGAATTTGGCTATTATTGATAGTGCTGCTATTAATCTTAAATAATTAAAAGATTTTCTCCTGTTATCTTCTATAAGTTTGATAGTTTTGGGTTGTAGATTTAGGATTATGATCCAATTTGAGTTAATATTTGTGAAACATGTGAGGTTAGTGTCTAGATTCATTTTTTGTTATATGGATGCCCAGAAGTTGAAAAGACTATTCTTTCTCCACTGAATTGCCGTTGTCAAAGATCAGTGGACTATTTGTGTGGGTCTAATTCTGGTCCATTCATTCTGTTTCATTGATCAATTTTTCTATTCTTTCACTAACATCACATTGTTTTACAGTAAGTCATAAAGAGGGGTAGGGTCAGTCCTCCAATTTTGTTCTTTTCTTTATTGTGTTGACTCTTCTTGGTCTTTTGCCTTTTCATGTAAACATTAGAATTGGTTTGTTGATATCCATAAGATAACTTACTGGGGTTTTG
Organism: Ursus maritimus; assembly: GCF_017311325.1. Lineage (NCBI taxonomy): Eukaryota > Metazoa > Chordata > Mammalia > Carnivora > Ursidae > Ursus > Ursus maritimus. The sequence continues at coordinate 11,690,642 of NW_024425675.1, forward strand.
ATTTGGATCACTTTGAATCTATAGATCAATTTGAAAAGAACTGACATCTTAACAACATTGAATCTTACCACCCATGAATATGGAATCTCTCTTTCTGTATTTGGATCTTCTTTGATTTCTTTCATCAGAGTTTACAGTTTTTCCTCATATAGATCCTGTACATATTTTGTTAGATTTATACCAAGTATTTCAATATTTGATGTTAGTGTAAATGGTGTTGTGTTCTTAATTACAAATTCCATTTTTCGTTGCTGGTATATAGGAAAGCAAGTAACTTTTTTATATTAATCTTGTATCTTTGCTATAATTGCTTATTAGTTCCAACAATTTTTTGTTCCTTCTCTGGGATTTTCTACATAAATAATTGTTTCTTCCAAAAATAATTTCTATTTCTGCACTGAGTTATATCTTTTTGTTTTCTTAAGTAGGTTCCAGGTCCAACACAGGGCTTGAACTCACAATTGTAAAATCAAGACATGAGATCAAGAGTCAGATGCTTTACCGCCTGAGCCACCCAGGCACCCCTTGAGAATATATCTTTTTTTTTTTTTTAAAGATTTATTTATTTGAGAGAGAGAGAGCATGGGGTGGGGAGCAGTAGAAGGAGAGAGAGTCTTAAGCAGACTCTGCACTGAGTGCAGAGCCTGATAAGGGACTCAATCCCACCACTGAGAGCATGACCTGAGAGGAAACCAAGAGTCAGATGCTTAACTGACTATGCCAGCCAGGTGCTCCAAGATTATTGTCTTAATTAATGCTGCCATCTGTGTGGAACTGGAGGAAATATATTGGGAAAGATTTTTACATTGTAGTAGAAGACTCTCTACTTCATTAATCAAAAATATTTATTACTTCTTCTTTTTTTTTTTTTTTTAAGATTTTATTTATTTATGTGACAGAGAGACAGCCAGCGAGAGAGGGAACACAGCAAGGGGAGTGGGAGAGGAAGAAGCAGGCTCCCAGCCCAGGAGCCTGATGTGGGACTCGATCCCGGAACGCCAGGATCACGCCCTGAGCCAAAGGCAGATGCTTAATGACTGCGCTACCCAGGCGCCCCGAAAAAATATTTATTACTTCTTTTAGTAAACATTTGCTGTGACCTACTGTGGGCAACCCTATATACTAGGTGCAGTAGAGAATTTAAGAAAACAAAGTCATGGTTTTTGATTGTATTAGTAATTATATTAAACATCTCCCAAGGACTCATTACATGTGTTTTAAATGCTTACTATTCTCAGTGCTTTATATATTTAAGCATGTTAATCCTCATAACCAATATATGAGATATGTACTTTAGTTACTATGCTCATTTTTAAACGACAAAACTGGGTACAAAATGTTAAATATTTAAATAACGTAAATGCTAGTAACAAAAACAAGACTTAAACCCTTGCAATCTGACTACAGAGCCCACGTTGATACTATAGGATATGATACTATGTAATGTCGCACTACACTATGGTATACTATGCTATCATAGAAAGAAAGCTTGCAGTCTATTAGAAGATAACAGGTACAACACATGAAAAAGAAAGAATAAAGAATATGAGGAAATATTTGCTAAATCTCACTATAACAGGGTGTGGTAAGATGGCCAGCAAAGCTTCTGGAAGACTTGGAACTCAAGCTGTCCTTGAGGCTAACCTCAACCATGTGTGTTGAGATACATAAATTATGATGTCCAATTATTCCTTTATTCTCTTTTAATAAATTGGTAACCTCATTTAATGGCATGCTAAGAAATAAACTGAGCATACTGGAAGGTTTAAACCTTTTTATCTCTGAAGAATCAAGAAAGCATATCCTGCTTCTTTTCCCCTTGTAAACAGGAAGACAACACTTCTCAGAACACCTTGAAGTTACAGTGTGACCTTGGGACTACATTCTGGTCTAAAGAATGTGAGAGGAAATTATGTTGCAATTTCTACACCTGGCCATAAACCTCCCAAATACACAAATTCTTTCCCTTCCACTGAGACTGGTGAAACTATAAGATGAAAGAAACTGTTTAAAAAAGAATCCCCAGGAGAGCCACCTGACTGTTCTAGAACTAGGACATGAGAAAGAAAGAAATCTTCATTGTTTTAAGCTACCTAGATTTGGAGGTTGCCTGTTATAGCAGTTAGTTTTAATTACCCTGACTACTGAAACATATGAATGCTGATCTGCAAAATCATTGCACAGTCCCTTATAGGAAATGTCTTGGATGATTCAGGAAAGTGTGTTTTTTTTTTTAAGATTTTTTATTTATTTATTCGACAGAGATAGAGACAGCCAGCGAGAGAGGGAACACAAGCAGGGGGAGTGGGAGAGGAAGAAGCAGGCTCACAGCAGAGGAGCCTGACGTGGGGCTCGATCCCATAACGCCGGGATCACGCCCTGAGCCGAAGGCAGACGCTTAACCGCTATGCCACCCAGGCGCCCCAGGAAAGTGTGTTTGTAGCCCTCAAAATTTCCTTTCACCTCATTGCTTCTTATCTTTTTCTTTGTTTGTCCTGGGGATTTTCAAGAGTGACACCGAATGTATGATAGTCAAAAGAAAATACTTGGTTTAAGGCAACTTTGATAATTATACACTGTTTTAGGGTTAACGTTCACTATAACAACAGTATTATTATAACAGTTAATATTCATTGAACAATTTGTATTAATTGTTGTTCTATGTATTTTACGTGCCTTCTATTGCTCAATTTTCAAAAAATCTAAGATGGGCACGACTATTACTCTTTAGCAGCAGTTGAGTGTGGTTTTAACGCTGCTTAAAAAAATTCAGTACTCAAAATGATTTTCAAACTTCTGGGGAAAAAAATACAGTACATTTTTCATGTGTGAAGATATAACTTGGCCATATTTCATCCGCACTGATTTTTGCTAAAGTTTTGAGAATCTTTCCTGAAATACTAAAAAAAAAAACAAAAACAAAAAACTTTTCTATCAGACTTGAGATTTGTAACTGAAGCTCATGAGTTAGATGCTGTATTGATCTAATATACCATTAAGTAGCAAAATAGTACAATTTATCATGTTCACATGGGATTATGGGAAATTCTCTCTACTGCTTTGGGTCCCTGTATATATTTTCTCATTTCTTTACATAACAGACTGATGACAGAGGAGTTCTCATTTCAGTCTTTTGTTTCCAACAAGCAAATGCATGTAAACAAGCAATTATTTTTGAAGTAGTGTACTTTCTCCTACACTCTTTAAAGCAACGATTTGTTTATTTCAAACTGTAAACTCTATTTTCTGCCTATAAAACAAATTACCTTTTGCATGAATACGAGAACACATAGTTTCTCTAAGTTAGCTGGTAAAAATCTCTCTCTTGCCATAGTGTATTAAATAGGTTATTAAATTCCATTAACTTAAGTGCATGCAAGTGCCTCTGGCTTAAGAAAAACATTTCCACAGATGCTATTTATCCAAAATCAAAATTGTCTTTTCTGGGTAGCCATGAAACAAAGAGTCATGACCTTACATGAAGAAGGAAAAACAAAGAAACAAAACACAATTTACATAAAAATGATGTCATTAAGCTCTGCAGAATGTGGTGGTATCTCATTTACTTCTCTCCAAAAATGTATATGTGACAAATGACATTTTATGCACATTGATTCGCCTGTTCAATACTTCAGTGGGAGAGGTATGTTGAATACTCAGACCAGGACATATCCAGCGATTAACAGCATTATCTTGGGTGCCGACTCTCAATTTCATTATGACCACACTCACGTTCTCCTCTAGCTTCAGATGTCTCTCTTCAGCCTCTTCCTCTCCCTCCACCTCCCTTCCCTTGCTATGCCTACAGCCAAATTTCCCTTCTCTCCCTGCATTCCAGAGCCAGCTCCCCTTTCTTTGTCCCAGGTGTAAAATTCACCGGATCCTCACCCAGTCTACATAACTCCTGAGCTTATCTGAAACTTCATCCTCAACATAGCAGGACATTTCTGAGTCACATTTGAGATAAGAAGTGGACACTATCCACAAACCACAAAGCCACTCAAGTCAGCAGAGGTACAGAGCTTTCAAGTCAAATACAACCACTTTTCATTATTTACGATAGTTACAGTCTATAATATCTGGTCACATTGTCACCAACCAATCAATATACGACCTTATTTTATGTGTGTTTCTGTTTAAGGACATCTTATTTAATATATATCATTGACTGATGAACATGGAATGCACAGCCAACAGTGCTGTAACTCACGCCTGAATGAAGGGTGTCTAACACCCATATTTTCTCTGTAAGGCACACCACAGCCTTCTCGTACTTTGGAACACAGCAGAGCCCTTCTGCCCTATGCTCGGGGCCATTTTCAACACTGAAACTACCAACAAACAGCACAAAAATGAGAAAAATGTGGCACTAAATAGACCGTGAAAAGGACACTTGTGCACGTTATGAGCTGGAACAAGGAGGCAGAGCGTCACCTTGTTTGACCTCAGCTGGGGACAATTCAATTTTTTTGCCACTCTGTGCTTTCTGTGAATGTCCACAAAAGCATTCTAAGTATTGATGCTGAGAGTACAAGTAAATGTTCTTGAGTTAGAGAATTTGCAAATGCAGAATCTGTCAAGATCGACTGTACTTAAATCACACAAATGTTGTGGGCTAGGATGCTCAGAGCGATCCCAGCAAAAGTTCCATTTGTAAAAGGTATATTTTTTTTATTGACTGAGGCATTTTTTTAAAGTATTTTGTCGGTAATTGTAATTTATTTTATTTTATTTTTTTAAAGATTTTATTTATTTGACAGAGAGAGACAGCCAGCGAGAGAGGGAACACAAGCAGGGGGAGTAGGAGAGGAAGAAGCAGGCTCCCAGCGGAGGAGCCTGATGCGGGGCTTGATCCCAGAACATGGGGATCACGCCCTGAGCCGAAGGCAGACGCTAAACGACTGAACCACCCAGGTGCCCTTGACTGAGGCATTTGGGCATCAGTGACACCTCAATTCAACCAAAATTGAAATTTTTGTTAAAACTGCATTTAAAAAGCCTTGAATTCTCTTGTCCCTACAGAGTGCTTCTGAGTTACAATTCATCATAATGGGCATTATATTCCAGCTTTCTCTGAAAGCCCTGGCCTTTCTTTAAATCTTTAAATCCCAGGACTTCAGGGTTCCAGCAACTGAACATAGAGGTCCGTATTGTGTTTAGGGAAATCTCTCATTCAAAGACACAAGGTAGAACTCCTTCCGCTAATCCTGAAGGAAAAGACAACTACCTTACCGTCAAACACCACGGTTCTCTGTGACGGAGGCGTACCTTTCTCGTGGATTTCTCTTCATCCTGAGAGATTTATGCAAAACGGCATTCTCTGAGCTTTTGCTTCTTGACTGAGTTTTAGTAGGGTCAGGGAAACCACAGGGCTGGTGTCTGTGGCAAGCATGCGCATAGGTAAGTCTTGCTTTGGAGAACTTCTGGAGGCATGAGCTGGGGTTTCAAATTGTGAGATTGGATGTGGAGGCAAAATCCTGGGTTTACCTTGATCGGTTTTTTCTTTAGGATTTACATTGTGACCCATTTCAATGGGAGTTTAAAACTATGTTTCAAAGTCCTTTGTGATGATGAATCCTGGAATATTCTCGGAAAGTCAACATGATCTTTTTCACAAGGATTCAGAAGAACTATGACCGGCACCACCTGTCTGCAGAAACACCTGAGGTCTGCTTTAGATCGCAAAATGAAAATAAGTTTTCAAAGTGTTTTTCAAGTTGCCTTTGGGTTTCTCTTTCCTTTCCTTTTTTTTTTTTTTTTTGGTCAAATGAAATGTCACTGTCAATTCTTTCTGAATGCAGAGTCATGCCATCGGATACTTAGGGAAAGAAAACCCACATGAAACATGTACCCAGATGTTATGGGAGAAATGCTGGTTTAGAAAAGTCTTTGTTCTGCGGCTGAGGCTGCCAAAGTGCTTCCCTCACAACACTTTTTACTCACACAGTTTAATGAATAAAAACACGCTGACCGACAATCCAAGAGAATAACCGAATACCAATTACTAAGAACAGAACTGTTTCAGTGAGAGGTGAAGAAGGGCAAAAACATTGTGAAATGAGTTTAAAGTGTCTTAAGCAGAGCACTGAGTTGAGAGTTTCATTTTCCTTGCAATTGATTTCTTTGGCTCGAAGAGAAACCCACAACGCTGTTCGAATCTGGTTTCTACCATGTTAACATAGACGCAGAGTACTTGCCAGCAGCCTTCCCCTTTGGCTGTTTGGTGGCTCACGGGCATGCTTGTTGAAGACAACTGCCCAGAAGAAAACACCTTTTCAGTGTCTGGGGGTCCCCTATGTAATGCTGCTAAGAGGCTTTATTCCTCACCTCTGCCTCTCACTGGCTGTGTGACCTCGACCAAGCGACTTAGCCTTCTAAAGTCATCTCCTCAACTGCAGACTGGAATTGACTACCAAAGTTTATTACCACATTTAATTGTTATTAGACCTTAAGAAGAGAATGGATTTACAGCCTTTGAGTGTCTTGCACACAAGAAGTACTCACTGTTGATATATTATTTCTGCATCATAATCCCCTCTTTTGGTCATTCTGCACTTGCTGCGCCTTTCCCCCATTGGCTGTGGCCAGCTGGAACCCACATTCCAGGGAGGGAGTGGTTGGGGTGACAGATGCCTCAGGAGCAAGAGAACTTGTCCAGGGCCAGAAAGGCAGCCAGGGACCAGAGGGGAAAAGAAGTTAGCAAAATGCAAAGTGTCTTTATTACAACTCAACTGGTTTTAAGGTTTCCATTTCTTTTCAGCAAATGTGTTTTCTTCCTCTCATGGAACTCGGAACATATGTGCTGCCTGGCAGCTGATTTCTGCAACTCTTAAAGTCAGGATTGGAGAAGGCTGACTCACAATTTCTTACACTGCACGTGTGAAAGCTTTCAAGAAAATGTAGAGGGGGAAGAGCCACAGGATTTTGGATGATACTCTCAATTGCTTTTCAATTAAATGGGTAAAAGAGGATTCATTGATTATTTGCTTCTATTTCTGACTTATTTATTTAAATCTAGAGAGAGTGAGTTGGGCGGAAGGGCAGAGGGAGAGAGAGAATCTTTTTTTTTTTTTTTTAAGATTTTATTTATTCGACAGAGAGAGACATAGTGAGAGAGGGAACATAAACAGGGGGAGTGGGAGAGAGAGAAGCAGGCTTCCCACCGAGCAGGGAGCCTGATGTGGGGCTTGATCCCAGGACCGTGGGATCATGACCTGAGTCGAAGGCAGACGCTTAACGGCTGAGCCACCCAGGAGACCCAGGGAGAGAGAGAATCTTAAGTGGACTCCACGCGGATCATGGAGCCTGATGCGGGGCTCAATTCCACAACCCTGAGATCATAACCTGAGCTGAAATCAAAGAGTTGGGTGCTCAAATAACTGAGCCACCCAGGTGCCCTCTGACCCTTTTAAACTACTGTTATTGAAAGCAGCATGAAGAGATGGGTTGAACAAAAGGTTAGTATCGCTGAGAAGAACAGAAAAAAAGGTAGCATTTGTAGAGCATTGTGGGTTTCCATTCATCTTATTTATTTGATGTATGGCCTCCTCGTGATGCAGGTTTTATCAGTGACAAGGACAAAGACTCCCAGAGATTACATCGTCCCGGAGACTTTAGCCACTGGGATTTTATTGACTCTAGGCATTGAGTTCTTTGCATTATACCCCACGCCCCCCCCCCTTTTTTTTAAGATTTACACAGCTTAGCTTTGATTAAAATTAAAGTAACATAAAGTAGAACATGATATCTGTTAAAATAATACATTTGAGGAGATGTTCTTCAGTTATCACTGTAACTGATCAGGCATGTGACAGACCTTTTACAAGATACACAGTCCCTAACATCCATGCATTAAACACCAGATCAAGTGTTACTACCGACGCAGTATGGTGGCTGAGGTGTCAGTGACCAAGCACGACTACATATGGACGACAGCACCGTGACAGGGTCCTCACATGGACAAATTCATTAAGTGCCTTGAGTTTTCTTTCAAAGAAAGTATTTTTCACATTCTATACAAGTTAAACAAGAAGTCTAGCAAGGTTCCTTTACTGCCCTTGAAACGGGCGAAAGACCTGACAAAGTATTTCCTCTAAGCAATTTCTTCATCACACTCCTGGCAGAAGGCCTGTGCATGGTCAGGGCAGTTCTAGAAGCCAGAGTAGGGTGGTGTGGATCAGGAAAATAGGGACACGGGAAAGCAGGACTTGGAGGTGATCTACCCCGGCCGGAAGAGCGGCCATCACGGATTGAGATGGCTCTTTTGCCAACAAAACTCCCAAGCCTGGACATCAGAAGAGCTCCAACAACTCCTGCAACAGAGGCCAGGGGAGGGTTTAGGAGCCAGACACACTAACTACAGGCAAAGTTTTTGCTTCATTCCAGAGTTCAGTTCAAATCTGGGCTCACCACTTAATGACTGCATGACTTTGAGCAAAGCACTTAGACGTTGTGGAGTCCCATTCCCTTGTGTGTAAATGGGGATAACAACACCTCTCTGTGCCTGGTTGGGAGGATGGAAAGATACGGCATACACCGCACAGCACGCGACACACAGTAGACATTGAATAAATAGTAGTCATTATTTTGTATCATTGTGATTATCCACAGTCCTGGGATTGTTCGCACCGCCAATGCTATAATTTAAAACACATGTATTCTTCACATTTTAGCAAACTAGTTCAAAGGCTGTTTTTCAAATACATTATCTAGTTTGGGCTTAAAAAAAATCCCTGTGTATGTTCTGCTCTGCTTGTCAAAGGCTCTCCATAATGCTTACCCAAGGGTAAGTCAATTATACAGGATACTGTTCTGCCTTCTATTATTCTTCTTGAACCGCATTCCATGTGGCAATGGGTCAACTTCTTTACTTCCTCTTTCCTCCTACCACATACTATACCCTAGAAAGATGCCAGTTAAGTTTTAACCCTCCTTTGAAAGTGAATTTTCATATCTCTCTCTCTCTCTCTCTCTTTTTTTTTTGACATTATTTAAAGTTGTTGCAAGGTCTTTTCGTGCCCTCCAACCCCAATCCATGCAACAAAACAGTAATGGGAGAAAATTATTTGCGCTCTAGCCAGAGTCTTCCTGCTGAGCACGATGACTTTGTAATGAACTATGCATCCATAAACGGTTGACTCTTTGATCTCTGGTTGCTTGTACAACTCTAAAGAGAAAGGCATTCCAGTCCAAACCACACAAAGAGAGAGAGACACCGGTTATTTATGGGAGCCCACTGACTCTAAGTTTAGCCTGGCTCTTTCAAGATTCAAATACACACATCATTTTGACGGCCAGATCTGCTCCCTCCCCTTTTGGTGTCTACGGGGGCTGTAGTATAGGAATGTCTGATCTCTGGCTTCTCTCTGGGGTGAGAAAGGTAGCTGGTTTGGCAGGGAGACAGACACAACAGTATTTATAGAGACAGTAGAAAATCGAATCCATATGCCTACAACGGGAAATCGGAGTAAATCACCAGGAGCTAGGAGGACTTCTGAATTCCCTTTCTGAGGCCAGTTCAGTTTCTGGCCAAGAATAAACAGGACCTACGAACTAGCATCCACACACCCTCTTTCATCTGACAGTGCTCCACTGACACTGTCACTTCATGGAAAGAAAAGAAATGCCTGCTTTGGTTCCTTGAATTCAGAGGTGATTTTGCAAGTCGGACTTCTGCATTACTCAGTGCACTTTCCATGTCAGAGCGGGTGCAGACACAGAAGCCGTGAATTCCTAATTTGGCCGTTGGTGAAGCTAAGTCAATGACTTCTTATCAGTGATTCTCAGATCATGATGTTTTTAGGTGCTCGGCAATATGGCTGAGTATTGATTCACGCTGCTCAATAAAGCAAAAGTCAAGTTGAACAAAGACTGTCCTGGGATAGGATCTAACTATTCTCTTTCCTAACTCCTTCCGGATCAAATATCAAAACTTTACAATGAGGTGTCAGGATGGGGAGGGCTGTATGAGGACCTCTGTAATGGGGGAAAACTCAAAATGGAAATTGCCTTTATTAGTGCAGAATACTGAACTAATGGATTTATGATCAGAATTTGGGCCAAATAAATACAGCCAAAGCTGGGGCTCAATCTGGTCATCCCATTCACTCATTCCAGACACTCAAGTCCACCTACAGGAGCCTGTTTTGGGCAAAGCAAAAGGACCTCAATGAACTTTCGTGGGGGCTTGACTTTGATCAACATCGTATCACGGGCCAGGCCTAAAAGGAACTCTTATGTTTCATTCATTCTATTCAGTCCGTAGACAAAGTCATCAGATACCTACCCAGGACCACATATCATTTACCAAAAATTCATGTTCTTTGAATATTCTCTTATTCTTTAGTCATTATGATGGCTTTGAGTCAGAGTCTGAGCACAAAAACAGGCATCTACGTGAATATAAAACATGCCCTGAAAAGGAACACATGTATCGATGGCACTGCCCACAAGCCCAAAGAAAAAATGGTTAAAAAAATAAAACAGCGGCATATCAGAGCAAAGGCACACTGGAGGGAGACTGCAAGGGTCAATACAGACATTTTGTTCCAGTGGGCTCAGGGAGGAACAAATCAAGATGCCAAGTTTTACAGATAGGCCTTTAGTTCCTAATTCATTCACTGTTAAGATGATGAATATTTATTTTAGGATTTAATAAAAAGAAAGACCTTACCTAAGAAGAAAAGGAAGAGGAGTCTTCCACAGATAAGTAGTGCGATCTTTTGGGGCAATACCCGGGGGCTCTGGATGGGGGCTCCAACTACCTCCGAGACACGGCATACACGTGGGATCAGTACAAATTTAGGACATCAGTCTCTCCCCCTGAAAAATACAAATAATAACGTCATTGTTTCCGCCAAGCAACTGCTCAGTAGCTAGAAATTCATGCTGATTAAAAAAATACAGGAAGAACAAAGAGTAAAATACATATACAACGTATAGCACAGAATGCCTTGTAATCACACATATACCTTTGCAATATATCCCAAATTAGAGGTTTTAACTTCCAGTTTTCCAAAAAACATTAGTTGCACACTACAAAGGAAGGTAAATATGTAAAGCTAGATCAACCATGAAAGTAAGAGCAAGTTTATGTAGTTGGGGGTAGAAGGTAATCAGGGAAAGGCAACTGAGAATCAGAGAGGCTGAAGGAAAGGAGGAACCACCTCTGATTTGCCTCTCTGCTCCTTTTGTTGGGGAGTGATGGTCAGGCGTGATTGCTGTACCCTTGTAAGAGCCTACTATGCAGAGATGCTTGGATTCCATTACTCCTGCTGTGCCCAATAGGAAATAACCATGAGACTGCGGGAAAGTGTGGGGTGGTGGTGGCAGAGGGGAGTGGGGTGAGTACTTCAACAAAGAACAGGAGTTGTCCTACATACAGATTTTGAAATCATGGACAAGGCCAAGAGGCACCTCTTCTGTGAAGGACTATTCCAGGATCACTGAAGAGCCCCAGAAAAATCAAACTTAACATTGCACTCTTCCCCTATAGCCGGCAGTTTCCTACGCTTCCAGAAGCTATGGTAAGTTTAGTTGATGTCCATGAAATGAGTGCATACGGGATAGTACAACTCTTTAGAACATTTCCCCAAATGGAAATCTGTTCATATCAACTCTTATTAAGATCCAGAGAAACAGATTTCTAAGTGGAAAGAAAATCATGGACGAAACTATGAGAAAAGTCATTGAACACAATTAAAATGTGTCATGAGCACATTGAATGTTGACACTGAAATAGCTATGTTTATTCAAATTTGAACTATGCCACAATTAAAATGGATCACAAACATGGTTGAGTTTTGACCCTGAAATAGCCGTGCTATTAAACTTTTAAAATAGTGGCTATGTCCATACCATTTAGATTATTTCTTGTGTTCAGTTCAAGTAGTTATGAATGCTAATATAATGGAGAAGAGTCTTCCAACTCTGCTGATCTACATTCCAGGTTCTAATGCTGAATCTATGGCCACTTTATCCTGAGACTTTATGGACATTCTTACTTAGTCTGGGTTCTTCCTTTTAAGACTTGGTCCATTCACCGCACTAAGCTCTGTTAGCCACTGAATGACAAAAATTATGAAATGCTGAGAATTGAAAATCACTATGCCAACTACCTTTAATAAGGAATCTTCCTAAGCCTACTAGTCTCACTTTTAATCCTGATAAAAACTATCAGAGAAAGGCAGAACGGATCCCTGATTCTCACAAGGAAAAAGAATCTCCACATTAAAAATTATATTCTTATTGAGCAGTGGACCCGGGATGTGAACTCAGGTCAGTCTGACTTCAAACTCTGAGATCCTCCCACTTATATAAACCATGGACCAGGCCAAGGAGTGATTGTCTTACCAACTAAAACATTTTAACATAGCTACTTGATTGCTTTATTGCAATAAAGACGAGAACTAGTTTATACTGAGTGCCAAGCACTGCTCCCCACACATTAGCTCACGTGACCATCACGGAACTGTGAGCGAGGAGGCATTGTGAGCAAGGAGGCATTATCAGCGTCATTCCACAGACGAGCATACAGAGGCTCAGAGAGGTTCAGTAAGTTGTCCAAAAAGCATATTGTAAGTGGCAGAGCCTGATTTCAAACCCACATGAGGTTAACTCCATAGCCCTTTCTCTCAATGGCTACTCTGTCTGTATTTGTCCTAGTTTGCAATTCTGTGTGAATACATTTACTATTGGGAACAAAAATTGCCAGGCTCTCCATTTTTCTTATGTCTTGTCATCCAACCACCCCAGTCTGTCTCCCATGACACCATACCAGCTTCGAGGTCAGTCACCCCTGGTTCTGAGGCTTGCAGCCCTACCTCCCCTCGGGATCTGCCCAATTCCAAATATTTGTATTAGTCTTTTCTGCTCCTCCTCCCAAAAAGCTTTGCCCCAGTGGCTGCCATTTCATTCTTCTTCCCTGTTCCTCCTCATGCCACTACATATGAAAGGAAAGAAGGGTAATATGACTGGATTAAGAAGTTGTGGTCCATATATACAATGGAATATTACTCAGCTATCAGAAAGAACGAGTTCTTAACATTTGCTGCAACATGGACGGCACTGGAGGAGATAATGCTAAGTGAAATAAGTCAAACAGAGAAAGACAACTATCATATGATTTCTCTCATCTATGGAACATAAGAACTAGGAAGATCAGTAGGGGAAGAAAGGGATAAAGAAAGGGGGGGTAATCAGAAGGGGGAATGAAACATGAGAGACTATGGACTATGAGAAACAAACTGAGGACTACAGAGGGGAGGGGGGTGGGGGAATGGGATAGGCCGGTGATGGGTAGTAAGGAGGGCACATATTGCATGGTGCACTGGGTGTTATACACAACTAATGAATCATCGAGCCTTACATCGGAAACCGGGGATGTACTGTATGGTGACTAACATAATATAATAAAAAAATCATTTAAAAAAAAATAAATAAACATCAACAACTTAAAAAAAAAAAAGAAGAGTAATATGAAAACATAGATTAGAAGGCAGGCAAATTGTGTGTAAACGGAGTAGATATTGCAACAGAACAGGGACGTACATCCTGAATTATTTGCTGGTCACTGGGGATTGTTGGGAAATATAATAATAATAATAATAATAATAATAATAATAATAATAATACATTGCTTAGATATCTTCATAGAGAAGTTCTCTAGGGTCAGATGTGGTGAATTCAGACTAATTGGGACAGGTAATTAAAAAGTATATTATAGCATATTTTCAAATAGATATTATTTTTTGTTTTTTAGTTTTTAACAGGGAACCACGTTTTTTAGTTTTGCGTGCAACCATCTGGAACTTTTTTTTTTTTTAAGAAAGGAAGGGGCAGAGGGGGAGAGAGAGCATCTCAAGCAGACTCCCTGCTGAGCATGGAGTCCAACATGGGGCTCGATGTCACGACCCCGAGATCACGACCTGAGACAAAATCAAGAGTCAGATGTTTAATCGACTAAGCCACCCAGGCACCCCTAAATAGATATAGATTTATTACTTGTACACAGGTAACTTCAGTTACATTATTAAATATGGCTAATTAGAAGCCTTTAATGGATTTTCTTGTAATGAATGAATAAGAACATTTCAATCATTTGGTTGTTAAAAGAGTAAATGAATGCATTGAAGGTACTTGGTGTTACTTGAAAAATCTCCTCTTCAAATAAGATTAAAAGGCTTCTGAAATATTTTGAATATTCCTGCCTAGTTTGTAAGATTTTGGAAGAGAGATTTTACTTACGTGAATATTAACTTCAAACCAAATGAACTCCAATTATTTCAAAATTTAGACTTTGAGACGAGGGGAATATGAAAACTAAGTCTGATTGAGTGCAATTTTGTTGTTTGACTACTGCAAATTCCTATCAGTGGCAGGATTGCGGAAAACACCCCGTGATTCCGAGTGGCATGTTAATCCTTGGTCATCTTATGCCAGCACCATCTTTGTGAGAAAAGCAATTGTGAAACTTGCCTCTTTTTGCAACAGAATTTCTCCCTCTGGTCCATTGGCTACCACTCAAATCTTCTCATTTGAGAAATCCAAACTGGCTGCATAACTCGATAGAATACTAGAATATAAAATGAAATTTCTCCTAACTATGATATAGCAGATGATATTCCAAATTAAAGAAATACCATTGGAAGAGTATAAAGGTCAGGAGGTCTTACTAATTTAGTTGCTGTTAAATAAGCATGTAAATCCTTTGTTAGTTACTGCTGGTTTCATGTGAAGCATGGGAGAGAGCTAATGCTGAAAAAAATGACATCATCCCCTCCAACATGCAAGTTGTAGTCCTCAATGCCTGATGCCAACTGTATAAAGGAATACTTCACTGAGTTGTACTCAAAAATGCTAGGAATTAGTACAATATATTAACCATGCTTACGCAGTGTTATGAAATCTAGAGTAGCCTTAATAAATCAGCAGAGGGCACATGGAATTTTTATTAGCCAGGGTTTTCTAATACATTTTCCCTCTATAATGCACACAGGAGGGAGGGGTTGAGCGGCAGGGGGAGCTGTCCACAATCTGAGGCCCCTGAAATATTTGGGAAACATCTCTGCTGTACAGACTTCAAGTTTGACTTTATTGAATTAACATTTTAGAAATAAAGGTGTTACAGGATAGGGCCAGACAGTAAAGTACATACAAGTCAGGAGGTAGGTCACAAAGAAAGAAAAGCACCAGGGAAAGAACATTTATTTGAAGACTTTGGTAAGGTTAAGTCCTTTTTTTTTTTTTTTTTTTTTTTTTTTTTTTGATACAAATGAACTTACTCATCATGTTTGGAGGCAAAGTAGAAAGAGCCAAATGGAAGATAAAATTGAAAATGGTCGAGAGAAAGTTCCTGGGAGGGCTGGTGTGGATAGGATCCAAAGCACAGGCAGAGAGATTGATTTTAGAAAAGAAAATGAAAGCACCCCCTCACTTTTCCTCTTGGCTTCAGGGAACCATGAACCACACCACACCAGTCAATGTCCCAAAAGGGCAGTCACTCCAGGCTATCTGGGCATGGTCCGCCCTCCCTTCCAGGAGCCCCTGTACCTGCCATGCAACCAAATTTGCAGGGAGAGGAAGAGAGAGGCAGGAAAGAGAAACAGGGCCCCAGGAGCGGGTTCTCTAGAATGGCCACAGATGCTTGAAGCCTTTCATTCCCTACATGAAAGAATGCCCCAGAAATGCTGTCAGACAGTCGAGGGCCTGGGCCTGTTTAGTCTGTATATCAGAAATTAGATGTAAAATATACGTTTGACTTCCAAGGAATAAAATGAATTGTCATGGTAGAGAAAGTTTCATGGAGGAAATATTATCCCGAAGCCTTCCAGCTTGAGCCTCTCCCTTATAACTCACCACCACAAATTATTTTCATAATAAAAACGAGCTCCGAGAACAAACTAATTACATGGGAGAGCAACTTATACTTCACTGCAGTTTTCACAATATATTTTTTCATCAAATATGAGTTAGCCAAAGTAATTAGGAAAAATGATTAGCAAAGCTCTTTATTGAATATGGATCCAAGACGTGTAAAAAACAAACAAAAAAGCATTTCTTTTTTGAAAATGGCTTTAAACCTACATTTTCTTCTAAGCAGTCATCTCTGTTCCCTTCCACAATAGCTTTTTGGGGACATGTAGCAATCTGAGAGAATATACTCTTCTCCTGAAAGAATGCCAACTTCTTTCCTTCTTTCATGCTAGAACTTCCTGTTAAGTTGGTAGAAAATCATGAAATGTGGTTGCTTTTTCCTACCAGAGCACTGAGAGAACAAAAGGGTTGAAATCCCAGTACAAACCATCTACAGGTGAGCCTCGGGAATCCTTCTAGATTTGAAAAAGCTTGGACCGCTGAGCTTTGCTCGTTTTCAGTTCTCAAGTAACACTGAGCTTCTTTCTCCAAAATAGCAGTAGGTTTTAAAGGCATTTGCATCTATTCTTTATACCTTTACATTTTGAAATATTTGGGATGCTTACGAGTAAACAGGAATAGAGTCCATCTGGCCGAAATTACATTTTCCCATGTGAGCAACTGAGGCTTAGTTGCAAATTTCACAATGTAAGTTTAAACCAGCATCTCTCTTCATTTTTGTGTGTTCTGGGCACTCGGGCTTATGGAAAAATTTGACTGCTAAAAAACTCCAATAAACCAACAAAGATGAAAGTTAAAATTCATTTTTTAATTATTAAAGTTTTATTTTATGTGCAAATTGAGATAAAATAGATTAGTATTTCTTTCTATTATTTCGTGATTATTTTATTACATAGATCTTCCTAGAAAATGCAGCTTCTAAGCACGTTGGTGTGGCTATTAGCATTTCAGGTGAACCAGCTGATTTTTTTCTTCCACTTTTCCTTTAACAAACCATTGCATGGCTGCTTTGTGCCAGGCACTGTGCCAGTTGCTGGGCACATAGTAAAAAAAAAAAAATTGTCTGGTGCCTGCTTTCATGCTGTCTGGTGAGGAGAACCCCTTGCAACAAGTGCTGGCCCAATGCTCTCCTTCTCCCATAAAGAAATTGTCTCCTCCCTCCATAATAAAGCCACTTTGTCCCTACATTCCCCAAACCCTGTACCTTCCCCATCACCCCGAGGCAAGAAGGAAGTATAAGCAAAACTATAATAGTTTAACTTTAGCAGTCCTTGCTTCCTGAAGAACATAAAGATAAGATGCTTTCTGAATGTCTTTGAAATGATTATGTCTGCTTCACATAAAGGCAAGAAGGCCTGGATGACCTTCTGGGCATATTCAGAGGTGGAGGTGAGCACAAGAGTGAAGCGGAGGGGTTCTCTCTTTGTGAAACTGGATGCATGCCCCTTTGCTAAGGGTTCACACCAGCACCGCAATACCCACTGAATGTGCGAAGTATATTTCCATCATGTGTGACGTTCATCACAGCCTCCCAGTGAGATAGGCCATTTTATTACTTCCATTTTACTCCAGAGAAATAAGAAACAAGAGGTTAAATGACTTTCCCAAAGTCAATAATAGACCTGGGACCAGGATGAAGAGTTTATAAATCCCTAACCTGTGCTGAGCGCACTCAACCATATACTTAACCTTGCCAAAAAATAAAGGCTCAATTTTGCTGTTTAACTAATTAGAATCAAGACACATTAGGCAAGAACGTAGCACCTGGTTCATGACGCAGTGACATTATTTTATTGCGGTTTCAATCTAAAAACTCAGTGTTCTTTCAAACTCCTCAGTGCTTTAATGAGACAGCTCCTGGATTATCAACTTAACTGGTGTCTAGTCCCATGCATCATATATTGGCAAAACTGCCCTAAGAAAACATTGCTGGGAAACAATGAAAATTGTAGGAAAAGAGAAAAATGTTCTCTTAGTAAGGAGGAAGCCATTTACCCTAATTTGGTATGTGTGTGTGTGTGTATGTATGTGTATATATATATATATATATAATGGTTTGGTATGTTTGTATATATATTATATTTACATATATAATACATTATTATAACATATAATATACATTTGGCACTTGACAGGTATTACCCCCAAATCTGAGATTATGAACATATCAGGTTCTCAAAGCTGTAATGGTTCCAGAAATGATTCTATTGTTTCTTCTTTCCATTTTCTAAATTGACCAGTTATTCCCTAAAAGCTGACAGAGCTCTAGAGAACTGGCTTTTCTGTTATTTTGTCTGATCTCCTAGGAGACCGTAAGCTCTTTGAGGACAAGAGTTATGCCATTCTCAGGGCGGCACCAGGCAAAAGCTGAACAAAAATTAATCTGAATATGAATCCTCTTTGGTATATCATGCTATCCTTGTATACTTTTAAATTTTAATAACATGGGTTGGAGGCAAAGCTTTACAGGACACAGGAAAGCAAGTTTCCTGTTCTACAGCTTAGGGCAAGGAATTACATAATTTTAAATAATGCATTCTTATTTCAGATGGTGAAACCAGTGAAAAATGGCCATTTCAGATGAGAAAATGAATGGCGACATATTTCCAGTAAAATTGAGTTTGGTATTGGTTTTAAGGGGAAAATCCAACCTACTCTTAATGATGCTGTCAGATTTACTAACCATTCCTACAGCTTTGAAGTTTAAATGCCACCTAAGGGCTTTCCATGAAGCTCCTGTACAGGGACAGGAAAGGTTGGATCTGACTTTGGTCAAGACTGAAATAATGAGTAATGGACATAGCTTCATACTGCCCCCTGGTGGTGTCAATGCTCAGCTATGCTCAGAAACTTTATCAGTCTTGGACATTTCTCTTCGGCTTCCATAGCAACACCTTCAAGAAAGGCTTCTGAACTTAGACTTGTAAAAATTTAGTCTTAGGCCCCTCCTCAACTTTCATATATTGCCTTGTTTCATTCTGGGTAGCGGGGAGTAAAGCAAACTGCTCGTGAGGGGGGTGTTAGAATGCCAGTGGAGAACCTAGCAACCCTAATAGTCCATTTGCGAGATGGCATTGAGCAGTGCGACTGTCCTAGATCTGAAAATCAGTACAAACCAAGTTTCCTATCATCAGTCATCCCCGAGCCCCCATTTCTCAGACTCCCATACAGCCACATGCCCATCCCAGCAATGACATGGCAGCTGAAAGACCACTGAAGCCACGTTTAACTTCAGTAGTCATAAACTTGTGGTTTAAAAATCAAAAAAGCGTTTTCAAGGTGAGGGTTTGTCTAGGCCGGGTTGGGTTGGGAACACAGCACACTCATTACGAGGTTAGTCCGAAGGAAACCAGTTATGCTACTCACATCGCTCCTTCTCCCTGTAAGTATCCCCAGATCTGCTTGAGAGCTGGGACAGTTGTTAAACTCGATGTATGTCCCCATCCACCAGATGGAGAAAAGCAGGAGGGCATTTAACCTCACGATGATTTCTTTGGTCTCCTAAATGCCTAGCAGCCTGCGCTGAGACCCAGGTAAACTCAGAAGACTCCCCTCCATCCAGCATCTCTTTAGAAAAGGCTGCCTACACAGAGCCGAACACTTGAACCCCAAGACGCTGAGATGGCTGGAGAGCTACCTAGTTACCAGAGCCTTACAAGGAGTTCCCGAAGGTGCTAACTGCTTCTAGCCAAGGTGACAAGGCTGGGCATATAGCTCAGGACAAGAAAAGAGAAAAGGCCATCAATAAGGAGCCCTGACGCTTGCGATTTGGTCAGCTTGCACAGTTGGGGAGGAGAATGAAGCTTTCAGAATCCAGAGGAGGCGTGACTGCCCGAGGTTCTTAAATGGCACACACACAAAGCAAGGGTGAAGTGGAGCTGGCTGTGACATTGCTGATTCTCTTGTCCCGCCGTGTGACTTCAGTTGGTTTGGCTGGTTAACTGGGTTTGCCCTCCCTTCTTCCCCCGACTCACCGCCCTCTGCTCTCCGTACGTGTCGCTTCTGGAGTTGCGAGCTCCGTGGAGTAGGACAACCTGTGTGGCCCTGCCACAACCCCCAAACAGGCTCTTCTGGTCCATTTGGAGGCGCCAACGGGGACGTCCAACCTAGCAGCGATAGGGAATGATGGGATCCCATGACAACTCACATCCTGATATCAAAGGCTCCTTCCAGACTCTTGACTGGGACCTGCTCCTTCTTATCCCAGCATGAGGGCCTCCAAGAAAGAACGATGAAATTGGATTCCCTTGACCTTTGTTATCTGCCACACGTGGACCATCCCTTATCCTGGTGGCTCCTTGACCTCAAGTCAGGCCGTGAGCATCTTCCAGGGGATTTCCTTCAGTTCCCTTCCTTTGTTAGCTTTCCTCATTTTCCTGTTTTGCTCAAGTCCCATTTTGACCTTTAAGAGGTGGCTAAGCAGTAGGCAAGGTGTTGCGTCTCCTTCTGGTCTAGTCACACAAAATACTGATACATGTATTGGAGATTCGAGCCTCTTCATTTCTATTCCTCTGTTGTTCTGTCAGATCCACTATATTTTTAGTTTCTTCCCTCCATAAGCTTTTGCTTTTTGAACATACTTCTGAATATGTATTTGTTGCAACAATTTCCACAATGAGATAACAATAAGGACTTCTAAAGTCACATGAGAAGCAGAAACCAAAGCACTAGCACTCACCTGTTTCAATGTTATGGTACAGAGAGTATTCTTTTATCTTGTTGCAGAGTCAGAAGAGAATTTCACCAGAGGAGTAGCTCATAAAATCGGGTTTGGGGGCAATCAGGCAACTTGGCTTCATGTCTTATGTTAATGGATCGCAAGGCAATTTATCTTCTCTACTTTCCACTATGGATAGGTTGTTTCCTAATAGGTTTGTGATGGGTAGGACTGTTGTATTTAAGGAGAGAAATAGAAAGGGCTTCAGGTTGGTATTCAAGCCCCTGTAAAACAGACCTATCTAACAATTCCTCATCATGAATCTCTGCTCCCCCAACGGATTATTTTCCTTTCTGATCCTGATATATATGATGATTATTACCAGCTCAAAGTGGGTACACATGCTGTTCCTTCCCTAAAATGCAGTTCCCGGTCTTCTGCACACATCTAAAACCTACCTACATTTCCTGGTCCAGCTCAAATGCGGGGCAGGGTATGAAGTCACACCCTTTGCTGAATCATATAGTGTCCTCCTCAGCACGCACATGACCTGCCACTCCACTTTTTCCAGCCATCTCTTTATGTCATAATTAATTAGACTGTAAATTCCTAAAAGACCTTGCTGTGTCCTTTGCTATTCCCATGAAGCCCTGAACCCGGGGCTATGCATCTCTGGGATGCTTAGCGAATTGAAGGCAGACTGCAGGAAAAACAAGAGAAGCCCATGTAAACGGGATTGCGGGAAGGTAGTTTCTCAGCACAAAACCGAGCTGGATGTGACGCTAAAATCTGCTCAGGGAGCCGCAGGGCTGCAGGGCCTGACCTCCACTCTCCTGTCCACACACACTGGGTTCGTAAAGCACAACTTTTGCTAGAAATTAGGAAAATTCCCGAGTAGTTTAAAGACCCAATCAACACAGATAGCACAACCTGACAATTCTGCTTCTAACCCTAATTTAAGCAGAGAGAAGGGCTTCCATGTCTCATTGGGCTTTTCATGTGCAAACGGAGTCATAGGTAACTTGAATTTTCAGGGACAGGTCTCAGTTCTATTGTCACTATATCTCACCTGCCTGCAACTTCCTCCTTTATAAAGCAAAGGATTTGAAATATTAGATCTTTCTCCAAGATTCTTTCCACCTTTATAACACCCTTTCCTACACCCTTACAACCTCCTTTGTTTCCCTAGGGCCCTTCTTTCCTCTCTGGCTTTCATTCCATTCATCAATTAACTGATTAACACCCACTTAACACCCATTAACACCCACTGCACCAGGTTAAAAAAAAAAAAAAGGCAGTCATCCTATCTGTTGGTCAGAACCTCTTGTAAAATAATATAGAGCAAAATTTAAAAATAATTAAAACACACTTCCTTAGTTTTCATTTGATTGTGGCTCCTTGTTCTTCCTCTAGTAACTTTGTTTCTACAAAGCTAGTGGTACTTAAAACAAATATGCCTCCTTTGGGAAAAAAGAAAACTCAGAAAAAAAATTAAGTATGTACTTTTCTCAAATATATTTTAGATAACCTCCTCTTTTTTCAGCACCCACAGATATGACTCATCATTAGAAGAGGAGAAAGGTACCCATAGAATCCAAATGAAGAAAAGAATGTGGATTGAATATAAACAAAAAGACCACCTCATTTTTAAAAAGGTTATTAATAATGCTGAAGGATAGCATATTAATATTTACTGGAAAGAGATAAAAATGATTTTTTAATGCTTTAATGAAAAAAGAAAGATTTAAGCAGAATTTAAAAATAAAAAGAGGAAAATCCAATCCCTTGTCTTGTGTGGTGCTAATTTTATAGAATCTGCTTAGTTGGGAAATACGTGCCACGATTCATTCTTGAGGCGAGGAGACAATATGTTTAATCAAATAGCTCTTCTCTCCTCTTTGTACTGCTCATAACCAATGAATTAATACCAATAAATAAATTTGCAACATGCCCAACTCCTCAGTACTAGTAAACCTCATTATGTGTGACAGAATGAGAAGGAGAACATAGAATCAACTTACTTTCAGAGCTTGTGCCCAAGGTGAATGTGTGAAGGAACTACTATCTTTACGTATCTACTGTGTGCCAGTCCTGACCAAGGCATGTACCATTCATTCCCGGGTTAGCCCCTGCTACAGTCCTAGCAGTTAGGTATGACATCCTTGTCTTGTTGATTAAGAAGCTGAGGCTCAGGGTGCCTGGGTAGCTTAGTCGGTTAAGCTTGTGCCTTCAGCTCAGGTCATGATCTCAGGGTCCTGGGATCAAGCCCCATGTAGGGTTCTCCGCTCAGCAGCGAGTCTGCTTCTCCCTCTGTGACCTCTCTCACTTTAACTCTCCTCAAATGAATAAATAAAATCTTAAAAAAAAGAGAGAGAGAGAAACTGAGGCTCAACAAGCTTGAGTAACTGGCAGTTACTCATGTGTACAACAGAATTAGATTTCCCTGCAGCTTAGCACTGTCTTCTTAGGTCTATAGGACAGATTGGATAGGAGTTACTTGCTTAGTAAATTACAATTATGTGAAGGTAGATCTGATACCAGATCTCCTTCTATTACGGCCTTCCTAAATAAGAATCTCTAACTAAACATGTAAGAAAAACACTTTTAAGTTTCATCTTCACTTTCTTTAAATGCCGTTTTCTCTAAAAGTCTCAAGTGGGGGAAATGCTCTCTTGAGGGGTGAGATTGAGATGGGAAGAACTTGCAATCATCTCTGAGAAGGAATATGGAGTTATTCAAAAGTACTTACAACATTATAGTGAATTTTATATTCAGGAAAAGATTCAAAGATTATTGTTTTCATTAGAAAAATTCCAGAGAGTGGAGCTCTGAGAATTCTCCATGGCCCAAGGCTCTTGGGCTCCATCAACTGCACTAGGGTCAAGGCAGTAGTTGCGTTCTGGATCAGTCTGCCCTTGGACAAGTCACTCGCCCTATCAGTTTCTGAAATCTGCAAAGTGAACTGGTTTGGTATTTCACTACTATCGCTCTTTCTAATGACAAATGTGTGCACCTCTGTGTCACATTCTTTTTTGCCTTAAAGACCTTAAAAGACAGCTTTAAATCTCAGAGAAATCTGATTCTAACACACACACACACACACACACACACACACACACACACACACAACTATTTTGTCTGGTGAATATAATTGCAACTTTTATGTCTTCCTTATAACTTGGGTAAAATATTTTAATTAAATGATTACTGATGGTGAACACTGCTCATTTCTGCATAGCTGAGGTATGATATATTTCACTGCTGCAACCTAGGGTTTCTGCCCCAGTCACTAGAAGTTGTGTTTCATAGGACTTGGATTGTGCTGATATTTCTAGAAGAGTTAATGAAGTAGAATATTTTTCAGAGATGAAAATAAAAATTAATGGAAATTTTGCTTTTCATTAATCACATCAGCAAATCAATGTTTTATATCAAGCTATTATGTAACAAGATTCTAAATTATGTTCCCAAGAATTTCTGTGTAAAACATTTCCATATGGTAAGATCTGTAAAATTCTGTAACACATTCACAAAGCATTGTGACAGGGAACACTGGTATTAATTTCTTAAAGTCAATGTCATATTTCCAATATAATTTTATGATTTTATTTCCTCGTGCCTTGAAACTTAAAAAAAAACCCACATGCCTTCTTAGAAAATAAAGGTATATAGTCACCAACATAAATGAACAGAATATATAGTTCTCACATACACATTTTGTAACCTAAGGTAAAGCCTCTACTCTTACTCCATATTACAACAGTCATTTATTTCTCTTGTGGTATTTGTCATAGTCTGTGTGTCTTTCGTAATTTATTTGTTGATTTGGTCTTTGTTTGACTTTCTAACTACAAAGTAAACTGGTTCAGGAAGACAAAATCTCTCCAGGTGTTCTGAGCAGAAAGGGACATAAATAAGGGAATTTCATGGTTACAAAAATGTCAAAAAGGTAGAAAGAGAACAATTAAAGTTTGCCACTAGCTTTAAGAAAGTCAGGAAGTTTCTGAAATGATTGGTGATAATCTCTAGCTGCATGAATTACTAAAACCAGTGATGATAGCAATACCCAGAGCTGCTGAAAAATTTCACATCTGCTGCAGGCTGGACACCTGCCCATGGAGTAAGGATTTGGCTTCTAGTTTCCAAATTTTGTGAGAATGCATCTCACTGGCAGAATCTAATCTGGGACCCTCCTGGCAAAGGGTTCTAGGAAATGAGTTCTCAGGCTTCCAGCCCCTGTGATAGGAGGTGGTGCGTAGAAGGAGGAAGTGTTGCTGGGCGGTGTGCAGAAAATTCGGTGCAAGTTCCAAATGGGAAGGAGCCATGCTGCTTTCATTTACCCTCATGGTAAATGGTCTCAGGATCTTTTACACTCTTAAAACTTTTTGAGGATACAAATGGGGACTTTTGTTTATCTATCAATATTCACCATAAGGGAAATTAAAATTGTGAACACTTAACAGTGCTAATGTATTAATTCATTCAAAAGTAACAATAGTAAAATCTTACATATTAACTTAAATATAATGTTTCTTAGGAAAAATAACTATTTTCCCAAAATAAAACCAAAAATGGTGGCGTGCCTGGCTGGCTCAGACGGTAGAGCATGTGACTCTTCACCTCAGGGTTGTGAGTGTGAGCCCCACTTTGGGCATAGAGATTACTTAAAAAGTTTTTTAAAAATAGTGAGAAGAATGGTATTGTTTTACATTTTTGAAAAGATTATTAAATGTCTAGCCAAATAGGCAGCAACTTCTCTATCTTCTATTAAGATACTAAATACAAGACCAAAAAATACAAATAACTTTTTAGTATTGTCATGGAAATAGTTTGGCTCTTGAAGATCCCCTGGAAATTTCTCAGGACACTCAGGGTCCCTAGACCACACTTCGTTAACCATTGTATAATCATTATCATTAGCCACTAGCATAATTTTCTGACACATAATAGATATGTCAAAGATATTTGTTAAACGGAAGAGTAAAAGGACACTGTATTCTTGTATTGTTCTTTTGCTAGGACATGTAGGCAACAATCTGTCCATGTTTTCAAAGGAAGACTTTCTCTTGCATTCACTTTGTCTTTCTTGTAGTTTTGTTGCTAGAAGACAGGGAGCATGTGAGGCCACATTTCAGGCAAAATTACGAATTGAATAAAGTATTCAGTGTCCTTCACACCCCTCCGCTCCATCCCTTGTCATAGAATCAGAATATCCTTATCGGATCATTGTCTCTTCCAAAGCTTGAGGCACAGTTTTAAGAAGATCTGCTCTCCAAATTGGACAACATGCACCTCTGCGAGGCCCTTGGTAGAGCGTCAGGAGTATTTAAAGCCATAATAAATGGAAAGAATAATCCTAGAATATTGATTTTACTTGAAGTCATCAGGATAACAATATTTTAATAACTGCATTTAAAAAAAGATACTTTATGAAATGCATGATAAATTGGACTGTCTCAATTCTTCCCCTCTTTCTGCTACATGGTCCAAAGGAAATGACGAGACATGTGGAGTCGGCTTGAACCCAGCCTAAAGCCAGGAGCCATACCAAGCAATACTGAAGAACCATAAGGAAGAAAAATACTTGCTGATTTACCTCTTTAGATTTTGATTTTGTTTGTCACATGGCAAACATTGATAATAGAGAAATTGGTAGCTAAAAGTAGAATACCGTAACAGATCTCTACAGCATTGGTTTTGAGATCAGGAGACAAGAAGTAAGGAAATCGTTATAGGAGAATGGAAAGACTGTGACCTCTGATATGTAATTGACAAACCATTTGGTCAGATTGTCCTCTTTGGTAAAACTCAGAACACAGAAAAGATGCATAATAACTTGTGGCGTTGGGTAAGAGTTTTGAGGCAAAGTATTGCTAGAATGAGCTGGCTCCTTTGGTAAGGTACTGTAAGAAAGATAAGAATTCAGAAAAGGCTAGTTTGCAAACAGAAGAGAGAGCCCAAAGATTTGACGATTGTAGGGTTGGAAAATGAAACTATTTCTTATCAAATCAAAGATGAAGCCATTAAGACAATGCCTCTGGAAAGGACCTGATCCAGGTCACTGTCATTAAAATTCACCCTTGAGGCAAACACTAAGTCAAGGCTCGAAACTCGGGTAGTCACACCTTTTAAAGACACCTGAAAGGATTAAAATGGCTCCTACGGAAGGTTTTAACTACAAGTGTTTCTGCATAGATCCAAAGTACGGTCCCCTAGAAGTCTATTAAGCTTAAAGGACTTATAATTAAGTCTATAGAAAGATCTATGTCCAAAAAGAATGGTGGGTGTGGCTTGGGCACATGGAATTGACTGGAATCAAATACCTGGAAAACTGCAAAGCTTTTGAGATAATTATATTGGCAGAACTACTGTGAGACTTAATTAAAAGAACCTATAATTGGCTATAAAAAGATTTAAGAGTCCATAGGCAGGAATTGGGCAGAGAAAGCTTCTCAGCCACCAGGAAGAACATATTCACCACAACCTCCTCAAATGTGGCCATGAAAGATGATCAATAAGGAAGGACTTTCTGGCAGGTGGAGCCAAGAGCAAGGGAGAGCAATGCACTGGGGGTTGCTCCAAGGAGCAGAATCAGGCCCAATCAGGGAGTACTCCCTTATCTATGGCCTGGCAACATTTTCCCAGTGGGATTTCAGAATTGGCAGTGAATTAGTAACTGCTACGTGCCTCCCATTCTCGATCTGCAGAATGTTTTTGGCAACTAACCTTTGCCTCTTCCACCATTATATACTGATTATGTAGTGGTGTGCATATGGGCATAAGGGATGGGCAGGTAACTTGTCTTTTTAGTTTATAAATCTCCATAACTTATGGAGTTGCATCTGGACCGATGTCAATCCTGAGATTCAGGATTTTGAGTCTACTGTTGGGATCAGAAGACACTTTGTGGAGTCTTAGGGTGGAGGTGAATATATTTTACAAGTGGGGGTAAATAACTGTGGCCAACAGGGACAGCTGTGGTCGACTGTATTACTAATCTCAATTCTTCATTTCCTCTGTCATGTGACTTTGCAGTACAGTAGAGCAAACAGAATATACATCTTGATTTTAGGCTCAACTGTATGACATGCTTCAGCCCTCAGAAGGAGGATGGGGGTGACAGCTGCCTTAAGAGGCATCACCTCTTTCCACTTGTTCCTCTGATCTGTCTTGGGTCGTTGCTGGTTGAAGGGAATGAGAAGACCCGTGGAGCAGAGGTGAACCCAATACACAGCCAAGGGTCAAGTCGGGCCTATCTTAGCCAAGCCTACACAGTCATGGCCAACCCACAGACCCATATGTGAGAATAGAAATCTAACTATCTTAAGCCCTGAGATCATTGAAGTTGCTTGTTACAAAGAAAAAACAAGAGTAATACACAGTGAAGCATAAACCTTCACTATTTTTTTAAATAAAACAAGACTTCGAGAAAATGTCATACTTACTTTGGGCCTCTTGAGACTATGCTTTTAGACCTTGGGGCTCACTGGCCATTTGCACTGATGTTATGGGTATTTTAGGGGATCTTTTGAAAAACAATGTCTAGCAAAGAGCCTCAGCGTAGAGCCAGGAAACTTGGATCCTAATGCTGCTTCCACATATTTATCATCAGCAGTGCGATATTGGGAATGGTTGCACCGTTTTTCTGGTACCCAGTTTCCTTCCTTATAAATTACAACTTGTTCACCTACTTCACAAGATTCAGAGGATTATTGAGAGTCGAGGAAAGGAGATAATGGATATAAAAACATTTTGAAAATAGTTGCGAGCTACACAACTGTAGGGGAGCTATAGTTATTACAGCATCTCTGCCAGATTTCCTCTGGCACCTGCATTAATAATTCAGGAGCATGGCTCACTACCCTTAAAAGCAGCCCCTTCCATCTCAAGCAGCTTTGAGGGATTCCCACTTCCTCTCGACCTCTCATCTCTGCAAGTGCTAGATAGTGCTTTCCATCATTGTTTTTTGGTTTGGTCCCATTACAACTTACCTATCCTATGGCCCTGTTGAATTCAGTTGTCCTAATTATCCCAAGATAGCAGTAGCTGAAAATGTTACTAATATATTTGCATTTTAACTGGCACTTTCATGAATAAACCCAAGAAATGCCTTGTAATGAAAAGTTCGGGGCCATGTACAGTTCTCTGCTGGGTTAGGAGGCCTGCAAGTATGGACAGATTGCTTACAAGCAGAGCTGGTCCTGAGGTGTGTGAAGAAAGACATCAATTTCCAGGAGGAAAATGTAGGTGATTTAGGCAGAATAACAAAATCCTATGCTCTGAATTATAAAAAACTAATATTGCAGTCCTTGTAGAGAATAACCCAGTTTTTTTTTACCTTATTAAGTTATTATCTGTTCTAAAAATGACCCTCACCTGCTTATAGATGTGACAAAGCCTTGCAGAATCAAAATTAACCTCTGAATTAAAGGTCACCAATAGCCCTTTTATGTATAAGAACATGGGGACTTTACAGTGGAACAAGGAGCATGAGATACAGTTTAGGCTAACTAAACCTAATGGAGGCTTTCTAAAGAAAAAAGCTAAGGCTATAATTCTGAGATGAAGTTGTTAAAACTTCAAAAAAAATATCTGAAGAAAATGTTCCCTAAAACAAAGACAATATAAAATGCTATAATTCAAAATGACTATCTGAGTTCAATAAAATTTCCTTATAATTTCAAAAAGTAGCAAAACAAATCTGATATAAATGTTATTGATAAATGTCTTCACCAGTTTAAAATCATTACTGTCTGAGCAAGTAATAAATTCTCTGCTTTTTTTTTTTTTTAAAGGAGCCATGGTGTATAAATAAAATGTCTCCATACTTTGGTCTAAATATAAGTTTACTTAAAACTTTAAGCAACCTTGAACAAGGAACTATATAACTGAAGTTACTTTATGAAGATATGGAGAAGGCAAATGTAGCCTATTGATACCAGATTAAAAATTGGAAGATAGCTACACCCATTTATCTCCTTTCCTTCTCAACACCTGAAGAGGCATTAAGCATATGGATATGGAAAGTTGGAGGATACAGCAATGGATGAGAAGTTTTAACACAAACTGGGGAAAGGAAAAGGATGGAGGAGTAATAACAGATTGAGCAGAGGAGAATTATCGCTGAAGAGCCCACCGAGCGGCATGGCAATAAGCAGCCGCTGATTCTTCCTACAGAATCATGAAGCTCTTGGAAGTACCAGTAAGCAGGACTGTGGGGCGGAAGTGGGGTTGTGGGGGGGGCGGTACAGAGGGGAACAAGGCCGAAGCAGGGGGATGGCTGAAAGAACAGAGGTTCCTCCGATGCCTTACAACATGTCTATCCCCTTCCTTCTCTGTCCACCCACCCCACAGCACACCCCGCCCACATGAAAGCTGAAGTATACTGTCCGGATGACTCAGGACTCAAAGCACCAGGCAGATTGAAGGACTGTCAGAGAGAGAAGAGCTCAAAACGGGATGAAGTGAAGCTCCACATGTTTAATGGTGGAACCCTTGGACACCTTCCCTGTCCTGCTTCCAGAATGCTGGCAGCCAGTTAAGTTGGAGGATTCTGCTCTGAGGAAACTTAAGACCTCAGAGAGACAGTCTCCAGATAATGCCATCTGTCACTTGTTTGATTAGTCCCCTGATCACCTGGCAGTGCAGATCACCTGTCAGCAGAGCCAGCCCTCCCAACATGAGCCCTCAGTCAAGTCTGCACCCCCCCCCACCCCCGTCAAATAGGACAGACGGCAAAGGTCATCCGACACTGAGCAAAGCCTCCTGTCTGAAAGAGACAGACCAAGACAAACACCAGGTAGAAAGATCACATAGGAAAATGAGAAACTGCAAAGCACGGAGGAAAACTTGAAATATATTTGAACTTATCACCAGACAGAAAGAGCAAATACTGTATCTATAAAATAAACACAGGATACTATAAAAGAGAAACAATCGGTGAGTAAGAAATAATTCCTGGAAAATAAAATTCAAACAGTCCACATTTAAAAAAATTGATAATCAGAAGAAAAAGTTAAAGAAATCTTCCAGAAAACAGAACAAAGAGACGAAGAATAAGAAACAAAGAATAAATTTTTTTAAATAAAAAACCAGGTGAGATCAGCAAAGGAATGTCCCAGGTTGAGAGCTTTGCAGAGCCTATGCAGGGACATGTGGGTCGGTGGGCCAAGGAGGGAGTGGGGTTCACAGCAATCTTCTGAGTTGATTTCCCAGTAAAGCGTCAGTTGGGAGAGGACAGGGAAGGGTGCAGAGAGAAGTCAGGCAGAGAAAAGCAAGCACACCTAACCTGCTAAGGGTCCGGCAAGAATGCTCCCAAATCTCTGTGTTTTGTGTGGTTTTCTGCATTTACATTTCATTTTACAATAAAATAAAAAATCATCTTAAATCAGAAAAAAAGAAGGGCACATATGAAACTTTATTTCAGTACATTTTCCCTTAAGAAAGGCATGAAGAGAAAAAGAACTTAAGGGGGCATAAAAGGTAAGATTGTTCATGCCCTGGGAATTCAACACTCCTCCATCTTAAAATATAAATTCTTTTAGAATGAGAATGAGCACAGAAGGATTTGAGCATAAGCCCTGCCACCCACTGGGACCGGCTATGTAAACTTGGGCATGTCATGTCCTCTCTCTGGGACTCAGGGAGAACATCTATAAAATTACTTCTACGACTCCATCAGAATGAGTCCATAACTCCAGAGAATGTTCGGAAGAATAATATTTTTTCTCCTCTCCTATTTTCTGGGGTTCACATTGATTTTATGGAGGAGCATTTTAATCAAGACATGTAGTCATTCATTTGAGACGTGCCTTTGAAGGAAAAAGAGCTGGCTCTTTAATTCCACTGTCCTTTGCCTGACATTCCAGGTATTTGGGAACATGAGGCTCTGCCACCATCCATGTGTCCAGCTCCCTTTTTCTACTCTGATAACAAGCAGGTAGAAATAACTCAAGTATAGATCTTCCTTGACTTACAATGGGTTATGTCCCAATAAGCCCCTTAAAAATTGAAAATATTAAGTCAAATATGCATTTAATATACCTAACCTACTGAACATCATAGCCTACCCTAGCCTACCTTAAGTGTGCTCAGAACACTTACATTAGGGGCGCCTGGGTGGCTCAGTCGTTAAGCGTCTGCCTTCGGCTCAGGGCGTGATCCCGGCGTTCTGGGATCGAGCCCCACATCAGGTTCCTCCGCTATGAGCCTGCTTCTTCCTCTCCCGCTCCCCCTCCTTATGTTCCCTCTCTCGCTGGCTGTTTCTCTCTCTGTCAAATAAATAAGTAAATAAATCTTTAAAAAAAAAAAAAAGAACACTTACATTAGCCTACGGTTGGGCAAAATCATCTAACACAGAGACTATGTTATAAAAAGCGTTTGAATAGCTCATGTGATTTATTGAATACCGCCCTGAGAGTGAAAAATAGAATGGTTGTGTGGGTGCAGAATGGTTGTGAGTGTCTTGGTTGTTTGCCCTTGTGAACATGTGACTGAGAGGGCTGAGGCTCGCTGCCGCGGCCCAGCATTACGGGAGAATGTACACTGCACATCGCCAGCCCAGGAAAAGATCCAAATTCAAAATTCGACGGATAGTTTTTATTGAACGTGTATTGCTTTCATACCATGTAAAGTCAAAAAATCAGAAGTTGAACCATCCCCAAAGTCAGGGACTGTCTATAAAGTACATTAAGATTGTTCTCCCTACCAAATATCCCAACCGGGCCACTAGAGAGAAAAGGGCGATTAGAACGTGATGGTTAGTCTGATGACCTCATAAAGACTTTAAAACCTTGGTTAAGGAAGGACTTAAGATGATTCTTTAGAGTAAAGGAAACATACAACTCCTATTTGTAGTCATCTCACCTTTGCTTTGCATTTTCTATGCATAGATTAAAATGCATTTTTGTGTATTAGTGCATATTTATACAGTAGCATGTGTACATTATATATATATGTATATATATATGGGGTGCATATATTACTGGTAATATTTGGAGTCTTAATTCTACAGCTCCTTCATTAATTCTCCATATTGTTGTGCTTCAAAAGCAAACTTAGAGATTAACAGGAAGGGGAACAGGCACATACAAAGGCCCGACATGAATTCAAAATGAAATGTTCACTGCACTTGAGGAATTCTACTCTACTCAGGCTAATTTATCAGAATAACTTCAAACCAGTGTCAGAAAAGACACCCACACATTTCCCTTGCTTCCTGCCCAGAGAAATAATTACGTCTCTGATGAGAAGGGGTTAGCCATGAACCTGGGAACATTTAGGAGGTTCTCTTCCCTTCAGGGAGGTCAGGCTGGAGGCGAAAGGGGGGTGGGCTGCAGCCTCAGCTCTTCCAGAATAAAGACATGACTTGGAGAGTTTGCAAAATCTTGAGGATGCTTCCGAATACTAAAGCCTAGGCTCTGAGGACGTTTCCATTCTTCATCCGCAATCGCCCCGATGATGATCATTACCATTTTATGAGCAGAGCGTGGCATCCCACTCCCTTACCGGTGCTGGAGCAGGCAGTCATGTTTAAGGAAAATGTTTAAAAAATGAAGAGTGGAAGAGAAACTCTGTGGGAGTATTGTGATAATGGAATTCTAGTCTACAATTACTAGGAGCCCACCAGTTTTCCAAAGGATGAGAAATAGAGGATGTTATTCTTAAGGAGAGCTTGTGTGCCTCTAATGACCGCCAACAAGGTCCCAAAGGCAGTGACTGGTCCTGAAGCTCTCTTTTCAAATGAGAGGGCTGCTGAGTGAGCAATGTGAGCTGCTCCTCTTGGTCTATTTGGTCTCTTCCAAATTGCCTGGCATCTGCATTAATTTAAAAGGAAACATCACTGGGAGCAGCTATTAATACAGAAAATAACATTAACTTTAAATTGTGGCCCCAGAGAGTGGGGCAATGAAATCTTTTACAGGTGTTCATTAATTTTTCATTTTATATAACACTGGTGAGGGCTTTAAAACATATAAAAATGGAGTCAGTTTTCTTTTCCAACTGTTTTACTTTGGGGGAAGCTGGATTACCGTAGCAAGTATCTCATCAGTCCTAACCCTTGCCTTCATCTTACTTACTTTCCCCTTCCGTCCTTCCAATGCTACGCCGTTAGAGTGTGACAGAAAGAGCACTGGATGGAATCAGTAAAGGCCTCTCTTCTCATCTAACTGTGCCAATTATTAGCTGTATAACCTTGGGCAAGTCACCTAACCTCTCTGAAGTTGAGTTTCTTCATCTCTAACATGAACGTAATGATACCGGCCTCTCTTCCTCTTCTAGCAGGGGAATTCAAGTCCTTTGTAAACTTCAGAGTTAAATCAATTTATAACATTCTAAGAGCTAGGGCTGGAAGACAGCATTTAATTCATTAAAGAAAAGAAGTTTGACAAACTTGGAAACCATTTCAAGATGTGCTTCTCTTCTTACAACTACATCAAAATTCTTTTCAAACCTTGAGTCACAAATCATCCTTATGGAACCAAGAAGAACCTAATTCTAGAGGCAACATCTTTTTTTCAAGGACATCCATCGTTCCATTTAGATCTAACACACACATGAAAAAGATCTCTGTCAGCAGAAAAGCTCACAGACTAAAAGTCATAATCATCTTTAACTTTTAGCTATTATTCTGCTAAGAAAGAAAGTGGTGTCTCGTGGGGTTTTATTAGCTCTCTGACTGCAAATGACTTAGCTCCCATACTCCTTTCATACAAATTAAACCCACACACAGAGTCTTGATTTAAGCAACGTAAAGCATTTTTCATCTCGAAACATCAAGAGTTTTCCCTTGACCTGGGCAATGTGATATAACATTGTCTCAGTAGGACTCTACATCAAATTTCGGCCCCCCACTGGCCCCCCAGAAGGCATTGATACTTCAGGATCCAGCATATCTTTGGGAGCCAAAGCCTTTGGACTTACTTCTTGTATATTTCCTCCATGGGCCCTTTAGTCTTCTAAATCTGTACTGACGACTTTTTTTCCCTCTAATTTCTACAGCACCTAGAAGAGTGCTGAGCACACAGGAGAAGCACATTAAATATGCACTGATTGAGTATTAAGGAATATTATCTTGTATACAAAATATTATGTGAGCCTAAGTCAAGAGGGAGAATTCTGGCATAGATGTATGTGTCATCTGCCCAGAAATAGGAGTTGTGCCTTTGGGCATAAATTATCATATTTTAATATACCTAAACTGTTAACAATTTAACAGTTGCAGTTCATTTGAGAATAGACCATTTATAATCTAGAGCAAGAATATGCCCAGCTAAGTTGCTACTCAGTAAACTCCCAATGCTTCATAACAGGAAGAAGGACAGTCTGGAATGATGAAAAATGATCTTGATTTCTAGTCTCGGTTTTGCCACAAGCTGCTTGGGTGACTGTGGATTAATTGCTTTATCTCCCTAATCCTCAACTCAATCCTTCATCTACAAATGAGTGGGTGCAACTGGGTGATCTGGTTAAGTTCTGACATTAAGCTGGGAGCGTCTGAAATCATTCCGGTTCTGTGGCTGATGAGTCAAAAGAGAGGCACAGACTGCTAGTGGGAGCAGCCCCTATACAGACAGAGGAGTTTCCAGAATCTTCATGGCTAGCTTTGGTTAAGTTGTCTGAAAATGGGTGCAGTGAATCGAAGAAGGAATTGGGCATGGGATTCTAACCATCACTTGAAACCCTCTCTATTTCCAGAATAAGTCATTCTTAAAAACAGGGATCCACTGTAACATTTTCAAAAGTGAAGGAAAACCAAAGGAACAGAAATTCTTTACTCCGGGAACTCAAATACAATATGATGTGTTGTTCGGTGGCACATGGGAGGCTCTGAGTATCATCGTTGGAGTTCAAAGTTAGTTAGGGATAATTGAACTTCATGTCTCCTCCCACCATCAGCACCTTCTATGGGAAGTCACCTCTACCTTGGTGAATGATCTGAGTTCCTTTTGACTCATACGAGGAAGTTAAAGAAGCATTAGCTGTGCGTTATAACCAGAACCAAAGAAGTGCTTCATTTTTTTTTCCCTTTTATTTTCCAGGGCACTTTCAATATTTCTAATTTCATTTTGGGGTAGAAAGTAAAAGCTGGAAGAAGCTGCTGCAGGAACAGCAGGTTGAAATCTTAACTTCAGATACTTGCTTTTTATAAAACGTGTCCTGCCTGCCTGCTTCCAAGCATTTCCCTGAAAGTAGTTCTCATTTCCAGTTGGAAAAGGATGTGGGGAACCAGACAAGAGGAGTGAAGTTGTGGTAAAATCAGCTGGCAAAGAAAGTTTTAGGGGCTGACTTCCCCTGATAAAAATAGTCTCTGTCTCTGGAGCCAGTGGCTTCCATGGAGATTCTTAATTGAAAATGCACATTTTCCACGTAGGGAGAAAGGGTGCTAGCAAGCCATTGCCCCAGCCCCTTTACGTCTGTATGTATCAGCTATGTGAATCACTGACCCAGGGAAGGCATATTTTCTGCAATGGGCTTTGAGTAATTAAACTGAAACACTCAAGTTCACTTCTAAGGAGAAAGTAATAACACAGCTACACCCAGAACTCATGAAAAGGAGCTAGAAGTTTTCTACAATTATATGATGGCCAAAGGGGAAATGCCTGTCCACATGGGGAAGGATAATCATTAAACACTAATATTCTTTCAAACTAAAAGTGAGGAGAGAGGAGTAATCTGTATGGAATTTCTGCTACGTGGTAGGCATTGTAGCAGGTAGGTCACATAGTAGGGACAAAAATGATAATAAACAGCAAACGGTGCATATGTTTTTTAGCATGAAATATGAGCCAAGTTCACTTTTATTGTGTGCTTTATACATGTTACCTCACTTAATTTTCACAAACTCTTTGTATTAATAACCCCATTTGTAGAAGAAAAATCTGGGGTTCAGAGAGGCTGTTTATCCAACATCACACTGCTGATAAGGGAAGGAACTAGGATTTGGACCCTGATATAAATAAGTGTGAAGCCGAGGCCCCTGATCTCTGCATCAGACTACATACTTAACACCTCCATTTTATAGACAAGGAACTGAAATTTGGAGTTTTGTAATTTCTCCGAGTCTAGCCTCTTAGAAATTGTTGAGCATAGACTTCAAGCCCAGTCCTTCAGAACATACGCTTTTACTCCTCCACCCAATATAAAATCTTCACTATGCAGTACGCTTAATATTGAGAAGTCTTAAAGCCAAGGGCCAAGCACTGACACTAATCTGTGGTTTTCACTCTGGGTCATTCACATAGTCAATGCAAATGCTTTTCTGTCTTTTCATCAATGAATTAACCCAAACTGCCTTCCATATTCAGTCACATCTTTTTTCATTTTCAACTTTAAAAAAATTGCTTATGCATTTGGAGGGTATTCAATCAACATCTGATTCTGAGATTGTCCCATTGAGTTGAACATGCAAGGCCAATAAGAAATGTGACTGCATTCCCTTCCGGAGTTGAAATAGGAGTTTTTTCCATGCCATGCTTTCTGTCTTCATCAGAAGTTAGTCTCATAGGAAAAAAAATTGCTGACTGAGATTGGTGTGAAGTCTAAGATCTGAGAGAAGCAAATAGGCTGCCAACATGAACCACAGTTTCTCGTTACCTCTGATTGCCTGGAGAAGGAAAAAGCTTTGCAGAAGGGGAAGTGTGCTTGTTTGAAGCATATTTAACAAGTTATGAATTTGCTAACTGGTCTGCCTCAATTGGGCAAAATAGTTGTCTTTAATCTGGACAAATACATGAATTTATTCCCCTAGAACATGATGCCATTTTATAGAATTTCAGCATGAGCCATCTGTGATGCTGGGCACCATTCCAGGAATGGGCAGTTAACTGTCTTTGAACTTGAGATTCAGGTAGACCTGGCTTTGAAGCCCCGCTCTACCATCTATAAATAGTGTGATTTGGGGGATATCATTGACTCTAATCTCAGTTTTCTAATCTGCAAAATAGGTTGCTTCAAGGATTAAATCAGATAATATATGTAGTGAAGAGTAAGGGCTCAATAAACGGTAGTTGTGATTATGATAATCAGGATAAAATTCTTCAATATTTCCATTTTCTTTCTCTAGAGCTACTTTTTCTCCTCCATGTAATTCTCCAATACGTAAATGACAAGGATCTAAAAAACATTTGTCATCATCAGCTGACAAAGTGATATTGTAATTTTACAACAATAGGGAAAAATCGAAAACATGCATAGCCTTTCAAATTGAGCCTTTTCAATTCAAACAGAACCTTAAAACTGACAAATGTGTCTGAAAACTGGACAGTAACAAAAAGTTAAGTGGCAAATTTTTCATGAAATGTAATGGAAATTCTATGTAAATTCACTCACAAAGAAGAAAAGTTTTGTTTAATGAAAGAGTCATAAAAATTCATCAACCATCAATCAACATTCGATTCTAGAATATTCAGTAGGTAATACTGGCAAGATAATTCAATGTGGGGAAGAACAGTTTTTTCAACAAATGGTGTTGAATTAACTGGGTATTCACATGCAAAGAATGAAGTGGGACCCCTTTCTTTCCCCATAAGTAAAACTTAAAGAGCTAAGACTATAAAATCTAAAAAAAAAAAAGAAAAGCAAATCTTTCTGACCAGAGATTAAACGTTCTGTGATACAACATCAAAGCATAAATGACAAAAGAAAAAAATAGATAAATTGAAGTCCAACAAAACTAACTTTTGTGCTGCAAATGGTTCCACGAAGAAAGTGAAAAGACAACACAGAAAACAAGAGTAAATATTTGAAAATCATATGCTTGATAGGTACTTGTATCCAGAATATATAAAGAACTCTTACAATCCAATAATAAAAAGATAAATAATGTAATTTAAAAATGAGCAAAGGTTCTGATTAGACATTTATCCAAAGGATATAAAAATGACCAATAAGCACCCGAAAAGATGTTCAACATGCATCATGGAAATGCAAGTCAAAACCACAATGAGTTATCACTAAACACACAAGAGGACCATCAAAATAAAGGATAACAAATAGTAAGTGTTGGTGAGGATGTGGAGAACTTAGAACACTCATGCATTGTGATGAGAATGTAAAATGGTATAGCCACTTTGGAAAAAACATTTTCCCAGTTCCTCAAAACATAGAGTTTCTTTATGACCCAGAAATTCCACTCTTAACGCGTGTATGTATAACTCCATTTATATAAAAGGTCCACAATAAGCTCATCTATGGAGACAGAAAGTCAATTAGTGGTTGTCTAGGGCTGCTGGTTGGTAATGGGAGTGACTGTTGATGGCTATGGGGTTTATTTTAAGGGAGACAAAAATTGTGGTGATGGTTGCACAATTTTGTTAATATACTAAAAACCACTGAATTGTACACTTTAAATGAGTGAATCGTATGAAATATGAATTATATCTCAATAAAGCTGTTAAAAAAACAACAAAAAAGAAGATAGTGCTGGGTGCTTTCCAGAAGTCAAATTACATGAGGCCAATGTACATGAGCCAAGAAATGAAAGGAAATGAGCCATCTCTCTTGGAGAGCCTTCCCCATTAAGCATATACATACCAGCTTCATTCATTGTTAAACAGCTTTGGTATTTTTTTTTAAAGATTTTATTTATTTATTTGACAGAGGGAAAGACAGCCAGCGAGAGAGGGAACACAAGCAGGGGGAGTGGGAGAAGAAGAAGCAGGCTCCCAGCGGAGCAGGGAGCCCGATGCGGGGCTCGATCCCAGGACCCTGGGATCACGCCCTGAGCCAAAGGCAGACGCTTAACAACTGAGCCACCCAGGCGCCCCAACTTTGGTATTCTTGTCTGTAAGTGCATCGTCATATATTTACTATTTTCCTCGTCATGGACATGAAATGCTTCCAGCCTTGAGTTTGATATTGCAGTAAATGTGTGTGTGTGTGTGTGTGTGTGTGTGTGTGTGTGTGTATTTTTCGTATTCATATTTATTTAAACATTTATACATACATACTTTGTTATACTTTGGGGAGCATCTATTTATGAGTATATCCATAGGACAAGTTTTTTGAAGGGGAATTATAGTGCCAAATTGTCTGGCAAAGTTGCACCAATGAACATTCCTACCATAGAGGAGAATGCCCATTTCCTTACATCTTTGCCAATACTATCTAGAATTCTAATAAGTGAAATTTAATATATTTCTGTTTTAAATGGAATTTCTTTAGTTATGAAGAAGTCCAAGCATCATTCAACTTATTTACTGGCCATTTGTATTTCTTTTTCTGTGAACTTCTAGTTTTTAATTAATTTTTTATGGAAAATTAAAGAAATTAATGCATTCCCTGATATACGCATTGCAAATATGTCTTTTTTTTAATTTTTGTAATCTGCCATATGAATTTCTAAAACTTTGTGTTGTGTTTCTTGTTGATCTTTTCCTTTATGGTTGTGAGTTCTGTATCTTCTTTAACAATGGTGTCTCCACTTCAAGATTAGAAATAAACAAACCTAAACTTTCTATTGATACTTTGTAGTTTCACTTTTTACTATTAAAATTTTGATGCATATGGAATTTGCTGTGACATAATGAATGGGATATTTAGCTTTATTTATTTTTTAAAATGCTTAACATCTATTTCAACTTTACTCAATTATTTGAAATTTTGCTTTTAGCCTGAAGAACATTTCATAAACTCCATAAATTTGGGTCTATTTCTCGACTATTCTATTCCAATGATTTTCTAACAACTTTGTTTTCAGCACTAAAGTATTTTAATTTTTTACATATTTTGAAATTAAGTATATTAAGTAAAAATTTTAATTACTTAATTTCTTGATTTTCAACTATGACTATTTGATTGTTCATCTCATTAATCTTTTCCAAAGATATCCTAACTAAGATCATATGTTTATTTCTCCAGATTCATTTTGTTAAGGTCCCAGAAAAATATTTTGCTGGTAAACTAGTATTTAAGAAGAATTGATATTTTTAAATAATGATTTGTCCTAAAGACAAGTTATGCCTTTCGTGTATTCAAATTTTCTTAAATACCCCTCAATAGAATTGCTGAGGTTTCCTTCCTGTAAATCCAGCATATTTCTTTTGAAGTTTGTTCTTAAGTATTTTTTTGTTGTTACTGTAAATGAGATCTTTTCCACTTATCCATTATATTTATCCTTTGATGACTGGTTTGAATATGGGGAAATCACATGCATGCTAATTTTTTTTGGTTTTTAGGTTAAATGTTCAACCAGTCCTCTTTCTGAATTACTTTGAGTTAATGTTTTTCTGTTGATTTTCTGTGTAATCAAGTTTTATAGTCACATACTATACATCCGTTAGATAATTAAAAATGATTCTCCATCCTAATATATATATTATTTATATATAATATATGACACATATAATATACAGATTTATACATTGATTATATATACATATACATATATATGTAATATTTAAGTTCTTCTGTCTAGTTATCTTGGCTAATTTTTCTAAAGTGATGTTAAATAAAAGTAGTAATAGTAGTAGTAGTGGAATTTCTTGAATTGTTTCTGTCTTTGATAAAAAATGCCACTACATTTTATATTAACCATAAAAACAGCATAATATCAGTGTTGTTCTGGAAAATCTTCAATTGTTGTTATACAAACTTCAGCTTCTCACACTGCAGAACATGAGAAAGTTGCCCTATGAGATATAACTTTCACTCTCATGCCTTTGCATTGATGCAAGGCATATTTTCAAAACCGTTGTTTGTTTTTACAACTGTTCTGGAAGATGGTTGCCTTCTCCTTGGGGTAGCTCCCTGGAACTATATAGCTTATAGTTAAGTCATATGAATCCTAAAGATACCCTTTAAATTCAGTAAAAATCTGTACAACCTTTTCATGTATATGATAAAAGGCAAAACTAAGTTTTGTTTGCTTAGGTTTTATAATATTGAACCATCCTTGCAATCCTGGGATGAATTTCATTTGGTTATGGTGAGTTATTTCTTCTTCTTTTTTTTAAGATTTTATTTTCAAGTAATCTCTACACCCTACCTGGGGCTTGAACTCACAACCCTAAGATCAAGAGTCACACGCTCTACCTACAGAGCCAGCCAGACACCCCATGGTGAGTTATTTCTTTAATTCACTACTAACTTACATTTATAGTTCATAAGATCGTAGTTCATATTGTACATTCATATGTATAAAGACAAATGGTCTAAGGATTCTTTTTGGGGTTTGACATTACATACAGGTTTTAGTTCTTGTCCCTATGAGAAGAATCGGTAGTTCTTTTTCTATGCTCTAAAAAAACTTATAGAGCAACCATACTATATATTTTTTATAAGGTTTGAAGAAGATACATATGAATTTAGTGTGATGATATGTATGTGGTTGGAGGAGAGGAGATGCTTTGATAATATTAATTTCTTCTGAGTGTGTTGGTCTATTTTTCCTGAGGTCAATTTTGGTAGCATTTATTTTCCTAGAAAACTTCATCCTAGCTTTCAAATTTAATTGTGAAGCCATGTATTTTTTATTTTATTTTATTTTTTATTTTTTAAGTGGGCTCCATATGCCATGTGGGGCTTGAACTCATGATCCTGAGATCAAGAGTCGAACGCTCTACCAAATGAGCCAACCAGGCACCGTCTGAAGTCATGTAAATTACTTTTTGATTAGCTGGTTATTTTTCTGTGTGCTTTATTTCTCTTCTTTCATTTCTAATATTTGGAATTATACATCCTTCTTTCTTTTCTTGATTAGACCAGACATTGCTTTATCTTTTTCTTTTATCTTTTTAAAAAATCTACTCTTGGGCTTATTTATTAATTCTATTATTTTCTGTTTTCTTATTCATCCATTTCTGCTTTTCTACCATTTTCTTAGGTTCATTTATAGTTATTTTTTGATTTCTTGATTTGGACTCTTTATTCACTTATTTTCCTTTATTTGACATATATGTGTATGCATTAGGGTTATAAATGTTTTATGATTTTTATTTTCTACCTATTTTGTCATTTGTTTTCTTTGAACAGTTGTTTGCAAGAGGGTTTTCTATATTTTCAAGTAGTTGTTCTTTTAAAAATGTATAATTCTTTGCTTTTCACGAAATCAAATTTTGTGAAAATACCAGACTGACAACTTTTTCAATGTTTATTTAGTTTTAATATAGAGGGGTCGTCTGCCAAATCAAGTAATACACATTTTTTGAAGAGGTACATGGCCTACCTACTTTTGAAAAGAATAAAAATGAAACTGCCTGTGATGGTTTAATATTATTCAATTCACTGACAGCCCAGGGAGGATTAATTATGTAATTATGTAGTCATTTCATAAGGTTTTACTACATCATCACTTTCATTGGGATGAACAGTTAGAGAGGACTTCACCAGTCTCTGTCATAAATTGATAATGTTCAGCCTTCTTCACTTTTCTCTGGAAGCCTCAAGAAGATCTAGCTAGGGAAGAAAGCAGCTTGAGTCAATGGTCATTACTGCATATGAGAAGGGATGAGAGTGCCTTTTTTATTCTCTTGCTTCAAACATTCGCCTCATGGTTAGCAAGAGTGGAGGCTACGGACAGTGGGGCAGGGCAGCAGAAGAGAGGACGCCACAAGCTAAAGACAATCCGGTCAGTCTGCTACTTCTTGAGAAGGCAGAGCTGGCTTGAGGGTGTCCTGCTGGCAGCAGTCCACTCTGACGAGTTCTGGGGGTACCCTGACCATACTTCTTTTCCCATGTGAGCTCTTCTGTGAAGCTTCCTTTCTGACAGACTTCAGAGTCACATTATCCCCACACCTCATCTCTGAGATTCATTGCAATTCCATAAAGAGTGCTTACAGCATTTCTTCAGACCTCCTTAGAGATGGTGCCCACAGAGACTTGCTGTCTGTCAGTCAGCATCAGCAACGTAATCTGCAGGCCCCAGTGGAATATGAGAATGTGAGGCCCTTGTTAAAAAATTAAGAATCTCCAGATGGAGACAGC
This sequence comes from Ursus maritimus, assembly GCF_017311325.1. Classification (NCBI taxonomy): domain Eukaryota; kingdom Metazoa; phylum Chordata; class Mammalia; order Carnivora; family Ursidae; genus Ursus; species Ursus maritimus. The sequence goes on from NW_024425675.1 coordinate 11,734,095, forward strand.
AGAGCATTAAACCAGGCATGGGACCTTTTTAAGCACAGAGCTCTGTGAGACTGCTCAGGTCACACGCCCAGGAAGTCAGCTCTGTTGTCACTGGGTTCTCCAACTGCTCTGCTAACAACCAATGTCCTAAGAACAATGTGGGCTAAAACATGCCATGATGCCAGGGTTCAGAAAGGATCACAGCATGTCAAGGATGAGCCATTAGATCAATGCCAATTACTAGGACACTGTTATTCTCCCTTGCTGTAAATGAATGGGTATCTTTTAAAGACATTGGGGCGACAGGATGGCAAATTGCACAGAGGTCCTGTGGGCACAAAGCAGGGTGTTTCCTTCCCACATAGCTTTAGTTTTATGTGACTGTAGTCACTCCCACCTACACTGTGCTGACGACGTCTAGCTGTGGATTATAAGACTTTATTTATTTATTATTTGAGTGGGGGTAGAGGGAGAGAGAATTTCAAGCAGACTCCTTGCTGAGTGGGGAGCCCAATGTGGAGCTCAATCCCACAACCTGAGATCAGGACCTGAGCCAAAATCAAGAGTTGAATGCTTAACTAACTGAACCACCCAGGCGTCCGAGTAGTGGGTTATTTTCAAAGTTCATTTGCTACTATTGCTACTTCCTTTACTCCCTGTGTCTGCATAGACCTCATAAGCACCCTTAAGATGGCAAAAATCTTGTGAGTTTCTGATATGATGGTGTCCGTATATTGCAGAGTTCCGGCTGCTTACACCGCAGTGCGATCCCAGCCCCTTTCACACACAGCTATAGGTTGATATGCAGGCCTAGGTGCTAAGCTAGAAGTTAGCTGGAAACAAGGAAAGGCACCCAAAACACAAGGTCCTCTATTCTCAATGCCTAAACCAACCTCTATTTTGCTGCCATTGACTGACCTAAGAGCAGGCAGCCTTGTAGAGTTTGAGCCGATGAGAACACACACAGGTAGGTATGAGACATACATCAGTAAGCCCCCTGCATCTACAGGTCCCATGTTCCCAGAGGACATGCGCAGAGGCTCTTTCCTGGATGGGGCATGATGCTTGCCCAAGCGTCTAGGCACAATTTAAGTTCTTCCTGAAAAAACCTTCTAAAATTATAAATGTGTGGTATGTCATTTTCTCTTTACTAATTCAGGTTGGTCTGAATCACCAAAATAATTTTTACAATATTTACAAGTCTCAGTTTGAGAAAATTTCAAACACAACTGTGACAGTTCATGCTCCTGTATTCCTCCCTTTAACGTAGAGCTGGGGCTGAAACCATTTTTGTCCCTTTGCCACTAAAAGAAGCGAGCCTACTTAACCATGAAACTGCAATTGTTGTAGGTCAAAAAAGGTCAACTATTGTTAAGTTTCACTACAGTTCAAGCTACTACTTGAATGAAGAAGATCATTACCTGGGACATGAAAATCTTTTCTGTTTTCTCTTTAGAAATTTTATATTTTAATAAAATCTTGTCTGTAAAATAACTGAGTATAAACAAGGCAAGATCTGTTCTGTCTGCCATGTTTGAAGGGGAGACATTGTTTCTCAGATCTAAATGACAAAATCTTAACCTCGCGCCAAGCATCTTCTTTTGTAACAGACACAGAGAAGTAGGAGACTCTAGACTAGATATCTAGTCCAATTAACTTCCGGTCCAGTCTTGTGTGCACAAAATAATTTTTTAAGTCATAGATGGAATCAGAATTGTTTATATGTACTTCCTGAGGGAGCGGAGGGAGCCATTGGTCTGCCACTAGTTTTCTAAATATCATCAGATTTTAGGCACCGTACATAGTACCTTTCATTCAAAGTTCTTGAGGCATATCCAAGCTACAAATACTGAAATAGACCAGGGAACTCTTTTTTTTTTTTTTTGTTAACATAACTATGAAAGGTGTTATCATAGAAAATTTCCAATAATGGAGGGCAGCATTAACAGTAGACATACAACATGATAATAAAAATCATAAGAGGGGGCACTCTATTTATATGAGTGGATATCTATTCTAGGTACTAAGCACTTTTATGGATTATATCATGTAAGCCTCAAAACCCTCCATGAGGCAGGTTCTTTTTCACCTCTATTGTATAGATGTGGAACCTGATATCATCTATCATGTTAAGTTCCTATCAGATAGGTAACAAATGTCAGAAGCAATAGCTCAATTTAGGCCCTGCAACTCTGGGACCTATACTCTTAACCACTGTCCAAAAGAGTAATGGCAGCAACATATTCTTGACCAGTGCAGGCCTGCAGGGTCAGACAGGCAGGTCAACCTATCTATTATGAATTGAATTGGGTGGCCCCCAAATTCCTGTTTAAATCCTAACTCCTGGTGCCCCAGAATATGATTGTATTTGGAGATAAGGTCTTTACAGAGGTAATCAAGTTAAAATGAGGTCATTAAGGGGGCCTTTAACCCAATATGACTGGTGTCTGTATAATAGGGGGAGACTTGGACTCAGAGACAGACAAACGGAAGGCAATGCAAAGAGACAGAAGAAGAAGACCATCTGCAAGCCAAGGAGGGTGACCTGAAACAGACTTTTCAGGCACAGCCCTCAGAGGGATCCAGCCCCACTGGCACCATGATTTTGCACTTCTACCCTCCAGAGCTGAGACAATAAATTTCTTGTTTACACCAATCAGTCAACACTACTTTGTCACACAGCTTTAGCAAACCAATACACCATCTTAGCTCAGCGGCTGCCAAATCATATAGTTTTCTAGGCATAATTCGGTCCGTTTAATTTGATTCACTATGTTAAAAAAAGAAAAGTAAGGGTTATTTTTAAGATAGGTTATAGGTGTGATAACATGTGAGAAAGTGTGCTTTCACCAGCCAACCTGCGGTATACACAGGGAGAACAAGGATTGAAACGCTTGCCCTTTTTTTTTTTAATTATAGAAGCTGAAGTCATGAAATTTGTTGCTGTGTAATCTTCTCATTTAGAAATGTTTGAAAGTCTCCATTTCAACCTGCTCTCAACCCATGGCACTGTTGGCTGATAGTTTCACAAAAATGTTTCTCAGTGCCATTTCAAATATTATTTTTGGATAACATGGTCCTCAAAAGGCCATATTAAATATAATGAATGTACAGATTTATATTTGAATATAACCCTAAGAAAGTAACATAAAAAATAAAAGATGAGATGATTGTTAGGTTATGGCTGGAGGAAAGGCACAAAGATAAATAAACTAAAATGTATTAATATAATATTTTATAGAAATTGCACTTTTATGGGGCTTCTACAGAAGTCCTTAGTGACCCATGAAAATTCCTACGTTTAAAATGTTTTATGGAATTCCACAGAGTGGCTTCCAACGCAAATTCTAAAATTCCCTGGAGGCTTTGTAAAAATCTTACAATTTATAATCCATAAAAATATAATTTGAACATTCTTAATGCACTGTAATTTCATATTTTAGTGGCTTTGATTTCCTAAGAATATCAAGATATCTCTTTTAAATATAATGTGTTTTAAATGATCTGCCGTCAGGTTATAGTTGCTCAAATCCACAGCTGTCGAACCCTATTTTACTATTATAAAATAAATAATATAAGAGTGGTTACAGGAAACATAAGATGAACTATTAAGCGGTTAGTCCATATTCATCTGTTTTTTTTTTTTAATGGATTATTTTGAACTTCGTTGGAACAAAGACTTAATGAAGCCATTAGGGTGTGTCACTGAGTTAGATCTCCAGAACTGTAATGGGTATTTGTTTTGCTTTGTTTAAATTTCTTAAGAGAAATATTGGTTCCATTTATTTATTTCCCCTTAGCTAGCTAGGACATTATTCAACCATGAAGCAAGGTAGACTCAGAAGAAGCAGAAACATTGTGTTCAGCTATTTCCTTTTCTACACAAATATTCTTTTATTTCTGGAATGAAAAGAGTGCTCTCCAACTTCATTAAAAGAACAATCTTTTGGTTAACCAAACCCAAGATCCATAGGAGGGAAAAAAGAGAAGTTTTCTGTTTTCTTCTGATTGCAAGCAGTGTATGCTAGAGATGATATTTTGGGTTATTAGAAAACAACTGAATGAATACCAGGAAGAGGTATGTGAACAGCTCTGTGTGGTCCCCAGAGAGGTGTCAACATTCAGCACTTCAGATACCATATGCCCATGGTATATGTAATAGACATCTATTGTTTTCCCTCAGCAGATTTTTTCTTTCTTTCTATAATGGAACCGCTTTTATATAGAGGTCCACCCCAGCAGACAATGTCAGGTTTATGGCCGTAGGGAGGAGCTGGCATAGAACACCTTCCAGGCCCAAAGAGTGAGTGTGCTGTCCAACCGTGTCACTGACAGCCCCTCTCTAGGAGTTTTCTAGTAGCATCTACAGTTAGCATGGTGACAAACTTCGCAAGAAAAAGCTCAGAAAGTACCTGTCTGAGAAAGTAAAACTGATACCCAAAGTAAAGCAAACATGAAAGATGACAAGAAGGAAAGAGAGCCTCCAGCAGTGAACTGGCCTTTATATGGCATGACAGCCAATAAATCCCCAATTTTGCCTACAGTAGTTGGGTTAAGCTCGTCTGTCTTGCAACCAAAACAATCAACCAAACAATCTTTTTCTCTCTTTCTCTCATTTCCTATAAAAGTTAGGAAGAGCCGTTTCAAACGAATGAATCGTTCACGGGGGGAAAGTTATAGCTGTTCTAAAAAAAAGAAAAAAGCTCTTATATTAAGCTTGTATTTGATTTCAATGTGAAAAGAACACTTGATTTTGCAGTAGCTCTTGAATTGGTCCCCTGCTTTTGTTCTTCTCACCTTTTGCCTGATTTAGGCTTAAATGTTTTTGCCTAGATTTTTCCTAGGCAAAAACGTATGTAAAGTGTTGCTGAAATCATCTGGGGTCATGCAGTTCTCCTTCACAAAGACAATGAAGCCTTTCGCCTTCAGGCTTGCTCCAACTTTTTGGTGTGGCATTCAAGGCCACCTTCCACTCCACCCTCCCTTCCCGCTCTATATCTACCACAGCCCCTTAGCTTTGAGCTCCACTCCCCTCCTCACCATTCCGTAAAGTGCCAGGTGCTTGTCTGTCTTCGGCCTCATGCTTTTCTTTGAATGGAAGGGACTTTTTCTCAATTCTGCATATCTTAATTTTGCTTATCCTTAAAAATCCACTTTATGGAGATTTCTCCAGCCCCACTACAAGGAACGAACGGCTGTCTTATCTCTCCTCCACATTGTTTCTTTCTTTCTGATTTGTGTTAGTTGCAAATATTCTTCTCTCTTAAGAATAGTAAGTTCTTTCATTCACTCATTCAATGGATACTTAGCACCTCTGTGTAGGGGGCACTGAGCTTGACAGGAGGATATAACAATCCCCACCTCCTCGTGAAGGTTTGTGAGTTTGCTTTTATGGGACTGGCAATTTCCTTCTACAACTAAGTATGCGCATAAACTGGGAGGCTAGAGTCAGAGGTGACAAAGTACAGAGTGTTCCTAAAGACTACAGGAGCTAGCCAGGTGAGGCCGGGATGGGAAGCTGTGCATGCAGAAGCCCAGATGGGCAAAGGCTATGGGGCAGGAAGCAGGGGCTCCTGGGAGGAATGGACTAAGAGCAATGGATCTGGAGAACCGTGCAGCTGGAAAGGGAACGTGGGCATGCTGGCCGGGGCGCTGAGGGCAGCGCACGAAGAGCCCTGCGAGGTAGGAGGTGAGTCTGGGTATTAGGCTGAGAGCAGCTGAGTTCTCAATGGGGGGGCAGCAGGATGAGATTTACATCTTGAAGGACAGATTGCTATTTAAAGGAAAGCACGAGGCATGGGGAGGCAGGTGAGAAGCTGGTGCGGTGCTGCAGACCTGGGATGATGGTGGCAAGTGGAAGACAGTGGGGTGGCAGCGGGTGGGGGCGGGGGTCCTCTTAGTAGAGTCCATGGGATTTGGTAACTGATTAGATGGGGTTTAGTGAGAGCATCAAGGTGACTGCTGCAGATATCTTTTTTAATGCAGTGAGGTAATTAACCCACTGCCTTGAACATAATACATCTTCAGTGATGTATATTGAATTAAACTCCTGTAATGTTCCCATAAGTCACCAAGGGCACCCAGCAATTCATACGATATGCAATTATGCTAAAAACATGTGCATGTGTGCGTGCGTAAGCCTGTGTGTACTCTCTATTTTTCAGGTCTTAAATTTGGGGTAAGAACATGTCAAAAGATATACGAACACAGAAGTATCCTGAAAGACCGCTTGCTCACTGAACCCCGACTTTTATTTGTTTTATTCAGTGTTTGAGACGAAGAAGATTAAAATGGGGCCATTAGAGAACATTGGTAAGTTGTAGCTCCCTTATGGATTCACCTAACAAAATGACTCTGAGAGTTATTTGTCTTCACTGAGTCTGTGCTTTTGCCTGGAGGTCTGGAAAATATTTTCGTAGTAACTTACCATGACTGCTCTCTGTAGTCAATATAGTTCATCATCTTTCTGTTCAGCTAGCAACCAGTTCCCTCTTTCAGTGTTTCCTCCAAATTCATTAGATGCTGTGTCTAATCTAAAGATTTCGGGCCTTTCACATTTTCTCTCATTGTTCCTGACCATTTAACTGCTCATCTGAAAATAGACCTTCTCTTCATCTCTTAGATTTCTGTGATAAGATGAACAGAAGGGAAATGAGAACCATTCTTAACAGCTCGGCCTAACAACAGGAAGAAATGACTAATCAATTTAAGGGAATTATAGTTAAGCTCTCCATTAGCAAAAACCAAATATATGATAAAATCTTTAAGCAATTATACCACCCAGCTAACTAACCCTTTGATAGTCTTCTCAAATGCCATGCTTTGACTCTAATCTCCTTGCATGTCAACACCCACAGACTTCCCACAGTAGACAATATAACTGCTAGAGACCAATGGAGACTGGACAGTCATCCCGAAGTTGATTTCCTTTAGATCTGAGAAATTGCAAATGCCTGTTCCATGGAAGGATAGAATCCAAGACAATAGAAAGGGCGGGAGAGGAGCATTTGGACAGATAAAGAGAGTGAGGAGTCATTCATAGTTGAGCCAATGGTCAGAGGTCCTTGGGCTAGATCACCCCTTCTTGGAGAGAAGACACCCTTTTGGAAATTCCATGTCAGTATTGCAGAGTGCAAAAGTGATGACAATACTGGCGCCCTGTCATGGGCAAGCCCTGCACTTTAAGAGTTCTCTCATTCGTTCTGAGAAGCACTATTACCTTGAGCAGAGAACAGCTAGTAGCTAAGGACTTAGTAGCCAGAGTGCTTGGGTTTGAATTCACACTCTGCTCCTTACTAGCTGTATGACCTTGGGCAAGTTGCCTAAGCATTGGGTATTTCAATTTTGTCTTTTGTAAAATAAGGATAATAATGTTTACCACCTCAGTCAGATAGCTGTATAGATTAAGTGGTTTAATATACATAACGTACATCCAGAGAAGTTGACACAGTAAGCCCTGTGTAAAAATCCCTGCCCAGGGGTGCCTGGGTGGCACAGTCAGTTAAACATCCAATTCTTGGTTTTGGCTTAGGTCGTGATCTCAAGGTGGTAAGATCGAGCCCCGTGTCAGGCTCTGCACTCAGCACAGAGTCTGCTTAAGGATTTCTCTCCCACTGCCCCTCTTGCTCTCTCAAATAAATAAATAAATCTTAAAAAAAAAAATCCCTGCCCAAAAGCCCTACATAAGTGTTAGTTGTTATTATTAACATTATTATTATTATCTTCACTATACAGATGGATAAACTGGATTGTATAAGTTAATTGAGATACTGTTTTGGTAAGAGGCAAAGTCAAGATTCAAACTCAGCTTATTCTCATTGCAAAGTATATACTCTTTCTGTTATTTTCTTCCCTTCCCTCAAAGCATGGTTCGAATCTAAGCCCTGCCAGTTACCATCTTTGGGACTTTGGTCCAGTTACTGGACCCTCCTGAGACTCAGTTTTCTCCTGTCTAAACGGAGGGGTAATACTGATCTCACAAATTTGCTAGGCTGATTAAACAAAAAGACATGTCAGGTGCTCAGTGCAGAGCAGGTGCTCAGGATCTGTTCACTGAGGCTCTTGAGCCAGTGGCCAGGTCTCCTGAGAATTCTCTTGCCTACTGGGTATATCTGCTTAATCTTTGTGGCTATTGGCTTGCGAGAAGAAAAAAGCTCCAGATGGTTTTAAATACAAACAAAACAGCCAACTGAAAAAAATAAAATAAAATCACACCATGATCTTGTTCAATGGATGCAGAAAAATGACAAACCCTTCAAAGAGTTGACATCTTATCACACAAATGCATTTTCATCTGGCCTTTGGATAAAATTGACCTAGGGAACATTGGTTTCACAGCAAGAGAAGAATTTCGTCTAGACATTATAAAACTTATCACATTTTAATAGTTGTTGGGGAAAAAACTCAAAGCCTCCTAGAAATAAACTAATTCTTGTGCTAAAGGTTTTCCATCAAGTAATTCAGAGATCAGCTATGGAATGTCTTCATCAACTCCTAATACAGTTGACTAATAGGTCAATCGGTTAATCAGTAGCAACAGTAATAACACCCAACATTTATTATGTACTTATTCCATGCCAGGCATTATGCTAGCATTTTCTGTACATTATCTCATGTGATCTGCACAATAGCCACATGAAGTAGAAACTATTTTACTTCTATTTTATACATAAGGAAACCTAACTTGCCAAAACTCACTTGGCTAAGAAGGGGGCGGAACTGGGTATAGTAGAGACCCCTAACGCTTCTCCTTGTTGGCTCTCCCCTTCTTCCTGGCAACGTGGAAAGACTACACTACCCGAACTCTGGTAGTTAGGCAAAGCCATAAGACGTTTCTAGCCAATGAAACATGGATGAAAATGCTGGGTGACACATGGAGGCCAAGGCATTCAAAATGCTGGAGTGTCTAAGTTTTTCCCTTGCCTTGGCACATTTGGAAGCCACTTGTTGAGATGGCAATGTCTTAAGCTGGAAGGAACCTGAATTCCTGAGACACTGAATGAAAAATTGTTATTGGTTGTACTTAAAAGATTTTACATAAAAGATAAATAAACCTACAGTATGTTAAGCCACTGATATTTCAAGATTAAATTGCTCCTCTAGGTATAAGTTAGTACCAACCCAACTAAAACATCATGTTAGAACATTGGGCAGACTTCCCAGCCCAGACTCTCAAGCATTATGTGATATCTTCTGGACCATTTACCCATATCCGCCAAGAGCCCAGTGCAAAGTTAGTTTTTTTAAAATAATATTTAAGATATGCTTCAATAGTAATATAGAATGTATCACCTCTCAGAAAGTAGACAAGAAGTGATGTTAATAGAACCCCTCGTGTGAAATCACTGGAATCTGTGTGGTTGCCCTTCTTCACATTTGTGAATGAAGGTAATCCACGTGATCTGGAGGTACTACTGACACTCCGCAATATATTTCTACATAATTGAACCAAGTTCTCCTGCTCGAAAGGATGGCTGGTCATAGTGACTTGAAATGAATACACCCAATTAATTGTATCTCAATCCATGGATGATGATAATAATAATATTAACAGCCTACGATTACAGAATGTCTATGGTTTACAAGTTATATTCACACATTGTCTCCTTTTTTCCCCATGACAGCACTATGAAGTAGGAAATCCAGTGTTACTATATCCATGTCACAGATCAGGAAACTGAGGCTTAAAAAGACTAAGGAATCCTGAACTGCAGAGCTAACGCTGAGACTCCGATTTTCCAAACCATAGTACCTTCCTTCTAGGTAGGTGAACATGGCCAAGAAGAGTACTGAAAAGTCTTGTTAATACTGCCATAATACAAGAGCTCTTGAATCACCCCCAGGTTTCTCCACATATTTAGAATAGCCCCATTTGTAGCATTTGGTCAGAAGCAATTTCTCCCAGCAGTGGATGTTATTACAGTACCCCATGGCTTCAGGAACAGATCACAATAGGGTTGCCTTCTACAGACCTGAAGTTCACTATGTTCTACCTGCTGAGTGCACAAAGGTGAAGGGGAGACAGAAAGCCTAGAGCACATGAGAGGCGACAGTTAAGGCAGAAAAGTAAACTAAGAGGATAGAAATATATCCAACTCAAATAAAGAAAAAAACGAGGTTCCATGGACGAGAGCAAACAAAGTCTCCAGAAGAAGGCAAAGCTGGCTAACAGGTAACGTACGATGAGTGCTGTATATACAGATGATATTGGATGGACACAAGCCCACACTTCCACCAGTTACTCTCTGCTTATTACAGGCATCCCTTGTTTCATTGCATGTCGCAGATATTGCATCTTTTACAGATTGAAGGTTTGTGGCAAGCAAGTCTATCGGCACCATTTTTCTAACAGCGTTTGTTTACTTTGTGTCTCTGTGTCACATTTTGGTAATTCTCACCATATTTCAAACTTTTTCATTATTATTACATTTGTTACAGGGATCTTGAGCAACAATTACGACTTGCTGAAAGCTCAGATGATGGTTAGCATTTTTAAGCAATAAAGTATTTTTAATTAGGAGATAGACATTATTTTTTAAGACATAATGCTATTGCACAATTAATAGACTACAGTATAATGTAAACATAACTTTTATATGCACTGGGAAACCACAACATTCCTTTGACTCACCTTATCATAATATTTGCTTTATTGCAGTAGTCTGGTCGTGAAGCCACAATATCTCTGAGGTATGCCTGCACGGCAATTGCTCCAACAATTATTGAGCAATTATTCTCTTGGAACAGGGATAACAATCCCTGTACACAAACTATTTCCCAGAAAATGAGCTTTTTGGATGGTGCATGAATTCTTTGATCCTTTTAAGCCACATTCATTAAATGGACATACTAGGCCACATAGTAAACCTCTGGAGTCCTAAGAAAGTGAACATAACTTCCTGTGTGTTTAGCTTGACCCCAGTCTATATCACATGAGAAAAAACAGAAAAGTTATTAGCTTTGTGGCTCTCTGAGGAATATGTTAAATAGTAAGAAATGAGACTAACGTTTTTCATTTGGAAAGCTATTGCTGCATAAGCAAGAGGAGGGCATTTGAGACATGAGGAGACTCTGGTCCATGAGGTCACATACATAGGGCAGATTGGAAGAGCTGTGGCACTTGAATGCAGACAGAAGTGGGCTGGACTTTTGATTCAGTGTGACTTATGGACAGTTATTTTACTTTTCTGACCTTCAATTTTCTCAAAATGAAAGCATGGACATTAAAAGCAACCTACAAGTGCCTCGAACCTGCCATGCTTCCTCTACCTGACAACCTTTCCTTATTGTTTCCTTTGCCTGGAACATCCTTCCCCCCGACTTTTTGGTTGCTCCTGTGTTGTTTTAGGTCTCAGCTTAGATGCTCTTGCCTCTTTTAGGAAGGCCATTCTGCCTCCCTAGGACTGAATCAGGTTCATAGGATCACACAGGTGCTTCTTGAATTCCTCCTTCACAGTAGTACCTTCCCCGTCGATGGTAGTGTCCTGCCTTTGTGCTCATCCTTCCACTGCAAATTTATTAAGAGCAAGGGCAGTTTCGTTTATCATGGACACCCCAGCACTAGTGAAATGACTGGAACAGCAAAGTGAATACTTAAGAAACCATTCATTCATTCATTCATTCATTCAGTAGATAAGTATTTATACCTACTATAAGTTAGACCTTGTTACAGTCCCTGGCAATGTAACAGTAAAGAAAACAAGAAATAGGGGCCCCTGGGTGGCTCAGTTGGTTAAGTGTCTTAAAACTCTTGATTTTGGCTCTGGTCATGATCTCAGGGTCCTGAGATCAAGGCCCACGGCAGCCTCTGTGCTGCGTGCAGAGTCTGCTTGAGGTTCACTCTCTCCCTCTCCCTCTGCCCCTCCCCCAGCTCACTCTCTTTCTCCCTGTCTCTCTCAAAGAAAGAAAGAAAGGAAGGAAGGAAGGAAGGAAGGAAAGAAAGAAAGAAAGAAGAAGAAAACAAATAATCTGAACCCTCTGGACGCCTACATTCTAGTAGGAGAATGAGACAATCAATGAGTAAATAAAACATATACTACGCCAGATGGTGATACACTGTCTCCAACCCCATCCCATCTCTATCCCATCCTTTTCCACATCTTTGGGTCCAAACTTAGCCCCCATCTCAGTCTCTAATCCTATTCCATTTTCCTCTATACTTCTTCAATTTGAAATTCATTTCCATCCCAATCTCCAATGAATGAATGAATGAGCAAACGAATAAGAGAATTATTTTGTTTGTTGTTTGAGATAATGCTAGGAAAGGCTCTAGCACAGGTCTGGCCCTATTACATACTCAATAAATGTCCCCCCCCATCCCCCAGTCTTCCTATCTGTGATTGAGTCTTGTCATTTACTTCTTTAAAGCCTTCAGGGAGTCAGAAATAATGAGGTCTAAAGCTAACATTATAAAAATATATAAGAAAAAAGTGTTGAAAGACTCCAATATTCAGCATTTGAATTTATCTTAGCTGCTGTCTTCTCATAGAGCATTCATAGAATTCTCACAGCTCTTCAATGTAATGATTACCAAAAAAATCCTGATAATCTTATGGGGGATAAGCTCCAAGCCATGTAGACAGAGGCTGGATCGTTGCCATGGTTACAACTACTATGTAACCACTATCTGCCTGGTGGATCAACACACTGGGTCCCGGGTCCTTCAGGGTGGTGGGGTTTTAGAGGGAGAGGGGTCTTGGTTCAAATTTCTGCTCTGCCACTTACTGGCCCTGAAGATTGCAATTCCCTTCATGCCTCTCATTGGATTTATTAATCTATATGATTGATATAATCAAATAATCCACTCCCCATGGTTATTATAAGGATCCAATGAATTAAAACATGTCTTAGAAGAGTGTCTGACATATAAGAGGTGTTCGGTAAATGTTGGCTGTTATTGGTTCTGATTCAAGATCGTCATACTGTCCCACTTTATTCCCTTCATAATGAGACTGGAGACGCTTTAGCAAACAAACTAGAGGATTTTAATTATAAAGAAGTTATTATTTTCTCATTTTGATATTTCTTGATGACTTTATGCTTAAGAAATCGAACACTTTTCAAAAGGCTTTTTAAAATAAAAAAATTCCTTCACAGCACTTGCATTACCATGATCATAAATGACTTTCAGTAGAATTGCTTAAAAAAAAAAAACTAGACAATCTGGTCTTCAATATGATAAAGATTAAACCTAAAAAAGGTAAAAAAGAACTGTTGATGTCTACTTTTCTGGTAAATGAAATTTATAGCTGCAATTTCTCTTGGGTATCTGGATTTAATGCATGTGTAATGTTATTCTGTACAAATATAAGTAATCATTGTCAGAGAAACAAATTCTCCCTATGCATATATCAAACAATCTTGTGTATTTCTACAAATTCAATAACATACATAACTCTGAGAAGTAACAAAGCAACTGGAAATGTAAATACATATATGAATCAACTAAAAAATAATCAGACTTACAAAATCTCCTCAAAGGGCCCTGGAGAACAACGGTCCTCTCTCCCTGCTTATTTGCTTTTGTACATGAGGGCGTCTTGGTTCACTTGAACTCCCCATGCATTCTCTGTCAGGGTTTCACAGGGTTTGTGAACTTGACAAATATCTTAATTTTCAAAAGATTTGTGCAAGAAGACTTCACGGCAGACTGCCTGAATCAGCCCAAGTAACCCTAAAAGATAAAAGACCAGGAAGAAATCTCTGATTCTTCCAGGTCTCTCTCTCTCTTTACAATTCCTACTTTCTATTTGTTCTTTCAGAACACCTCGCTCTTTTTCCTTTGTGTTATCTATTTTCATTCCTTTCCCACCTATGCTTCCAAATTGTGAACTTGCTGAGGGCTCGTAGTCGAGCAGATTACCTTACACAGACCGGCCTTCCATGAAAGTTCCAAAAAATGAGTAAATTTTACAGATAGATAAGTAACAAAGCCTTACTGGGATTAGCGACTAAACCAGAATTAAACCAGGCTCCTGAGACTTCTGTTTACATTGTATTCCTCTCGTTCATTCATTCATCGTTCATTCATTCCTTCATTCCTTCATCCTTTTGTTCATTTATTTATGCAATATACTGGACGCCTGCCATATGCCGAACACTATTCTAGGCACTTGGAATACATGTGTAAACGACAACAATAACGACAACAAAAAGCAAAAGCGAAAGCAAAACAGAACAAGAATCTGTTCCCTCTCGGAGCTTGCTCTTCAGTGGAAGAAAAATGACAACAAAGAGTAAACAATAAGTGCAGCTTTTTTGATATATAGGGACTCCGTTTTCTTTTCAAAACCACAGCATACCTAGGAGACACAGCCTCTCCCCTCTCTTTAAGTCTCCAGTGTCACTGCAAGGTCATAAACAAAATGGCATTTACCCGCAGTGTTTGAGGGGTGGGTGTGGCACCAAATACAACATGCAACTCAACCTAAATCGGAAACCCTGGTGAACAGATGCCCAAAGTGGGCTTCTCTGTATTCTCTTACTTAATTAGGAATTTACCAGACACTGTTCTGAGTGCTTTATAGATCCATTAACACAACAGCTCTGTGAAGCAAGTGCCATTATCATCCTCACGCTGGAGCTGAAGAGAATGAAGCACAGAGAAGTTGAGTATATTGCCTGTGGTCACACAGCTGGTGAGCACTGGGACTTGAGCCAAGGCAGTTTTCTCTAGCATCTATGCCCTTACCTACTAACAAACTAACTTCCTATGTTTCTACGGGTTGCCAATGGCGCCTGTAACAGTCCAAGCAAACTCCCGAAGGCAAACAAATCAGCAATATATAATTTTTGTGTATAAGATACACATAACGCAGATACCAAATCAGTCACGGGCATGCTGGAAAGTCTCTGCACTCACACTGTAATGGGTGAAAGGTTAACTCAGGAAATGACCAGGGTTGGAAGGCTCTACGTTTATGAGTTAAGGAAAATGAACCTCTTTTTTTTTTTCAGGGCTGGGAGTTGTTGGGAACACTGGGATTTCCGTTCCTCATAACTTTCCCTTTTATTAATCATCACCACCTATGATGTCATCTATGTGCTTATCTTGCTTATCGTCTGTACCCGGCACTAGAGTACGAGCTCCATGAAGGCAGAATGTCTGTCTACGTGGTCTCCTGCTGTATCTCTCGCTGAGAAAGACGCCAGCCACATAGTAAGGCACTCAGTAAAAACTTACTGAATAAATGTTGGGATATAATGGTGATCTTACAACTGTAAATTTACTACAGTCACCAACTATTAATATCTCTTGGTGAAAAAAGACAGGAGGAGAAAAAAAGATCATAAAATGCCAAAAGTCTACTTTTACTGCTTTGAGTAATTAGGTGAAAAGCTTTGGTAGGGGATGAAGTTTATAGGATTGGCTAAAAGAAATGTTCGGGGTGTTCCTCTATGCATCGCACTTATTCATTGCGTAAAAGTCATAATCCTGATTTTGGCCAGCTAAACAAGGAAGGGCTCTTTTGAAATATTTTTATTTAACTACATTTTTTCCCAGTCATAAATATTTCACAATACATGTATACACTCTGATACTATTTTAATTCTACCAGGAATAAAGTGGTCTTTCTGAAGTTCCTCTTGAACCCATCTCTTCAAACAAGAATATTATCCAAAACTTTTATCTTTGGAAAGGTGGGTTCTTGGACCCTTGAAGAGTCTATATATAGACTGTGATGATGTGACGATACTTACGTCCTGCTTAGGTAAACATTAGAATAATAAAAGGAAAAGAAAGATAAAAATAACACTTAGCAGGGGCACCTGGTGGCTCAGTCGGTTGGGTGATGGGCTCTTGGTTGGGGCTCAGGTTGTGATCTCTGGTTGTGGGATTGAACCCCGCATTGGGCTCTGCGCTCCATGCGGAGTCCACTTGCCCCCTCTCACTGTTCCTCCCCCCGCTTGCACGGGCGCTCTCTCCCCACCCCCCAAACCAAATAAATAAATAAAAATCTTAAAAAAAAAAAAAAAAAAACCCAACACTTAGCAGTGATCATTTCTCCACGGCACTATTCTACATTACTGCTGTTTAATTTCTCTGGAAGGTGAAGACATCAATTGTATTTGCTTGAAAGTTTGTTGTTCGTTATGGGCAAGTGAATTTAAACTCGACAGAGGCTGCGTGTATGGGTAAAATATGAATTTAAAAGAAATACACACATAATTAAGGAAACACACAATCCAAGCCCCTGAAATAAATCAGTAAGCCTTAATGAGATTTTAGTCAGGTTGTTTTCCTTCCTGATCTTTTCGTCTGTATGCCAAATAGCTTCCTTACTTTTTTTTTTTCTTTCTAACAGAACAGACATTGGAAACACACAGGCAGCAGGCAGAAACCTGTGGAGAAGGATGGGAAGCTGCCCAGAAGGGTGAGTTGGGTTTCATAAAATGGGTTTGGCCAAAATGAATTCTGTGTGGTTTATAACTATTACCTACCTAGAGCTTGACTAACCACAAAACTAAGTTCCATAGTCAAATATTCGCAGGGTGTAAAAACCAGGCTTTACATTTACCCAAGAGCTAAAAATAGGTAGAAGGATTTGCAGAGCCCTTCTGCGGCTGTGAATAGCCTTCATCCGTCACAAAAGACATTCTACTTCTTTCTTGCTAATAGTCCTATCATTTCATATGTGTGGAATCTTACAGAGGTGGACTCTTAAAATAATGACTATCACTACTACTAGTAGAAACTAAATATACAGGAGAATCACTTCCAAATTCCAGCAAAGGCACCACTTATTTTAAATTAAGAAATATGTGATTTTAAAAATATATCCGGCATAATGAAAGATTTTTGATACCTTCTTAGCATTCCCTCTGATGAGGTTTTGTGAAGTCTTTTTCTTGAGGTAAAATTTACGTTGCACAGATCTTAAATGTAAAATTTGTTGTGACTTGGTAAACATATACACTCCTGTAACTACCTCCTCAACTGAAATATAAAACATTCCCATCACCCCAGAAATTCCCTTATGCCCCCTTTGTAGTCAATCCCCAGCTCCCCCCCCATAAGCAGCCACTGCTCTACTTTCTTTGTTTTTAAGATTTTATTTATTTATTTATTTATTTATTTATTTATTTATTTATTGAGAGACAGTGTGAACAGGTGGAGGGACACAGGGAGAGGGAGAGAATCTCAAGCAGACTCTGAGCTGAGCTTGGAGCCCAGTGTGGGGCTGGATCTCACAACCTTGCGATCATGACCTGAGTTGAAACCAAGAGTCAGACTCAACCCACTGAGCCACGCAGGCACCCCATAGCCACTCTTCTAATTTCTACACCACAAATTAGTTTTGTCTTTTTTGGAAACGCACATTAATGGATTCATATAGGATTCAGTCTTTTGAACCTGGCTTCTTTATTTAATGGTTTTGAAAATCACCCATGTGGTTGCAGTGTCAATATTTCATTCTTTTTTTTTTTGCTGAAGTGTGTTCCACTGTATGAATATATCACCATTTGTTTATGTTTATTCTTCTATTAATGAAAATAGTATATTTGTAGATATAATGAATAAAGCCATTATGAACATTCTTATAGAAATGTTTTCTGTGGATATATGTTGTTTTTCTTGATTAAATACTTATTGGATCGTAAACTAGATGGACCTTTAACTTTATAAGAAGCTGCCAAACTCCTTGCCCCAATGTGCATCTATTAGCAATGCATGCCAGTTCCAGCTGGTATCACTGATCTTTTCAAGTTTAGCAATCCTCATTTGTGTGAAATAATCTCTCACTGTGAATTATTTAGCATTTCCTGATGACCAACGTTGACCACTTTTATATGCCTTTATTGGTCATTTGTATGCCATCTTTGATGACGTTATGTGTTTAAGGATTTTTCCCCCAACTTTTTAAGTGGGATTTTGTCTTTTTATTATCATTTTCTAGAGTTTATTATCTATTGAGAATATAGTTTTTCATTTTTAATGCCTGTTATGTTTTGAGGAGCACAAGTTTAATTTCAAGAAGGTCCAATTTGTTATTTTTTCTTTCACGTGTAGAGCTTTAAGTGTCCTTTCTAAAAAAAAATCTTTGCCAAATAAAATGTAAAGAGATTGACCATTGTTTGTTTTTAGATGCTTATAGTTTTAGCTTTTAGCTTTAGATCCATCTAATAGTAATTTCTCTGTGCAGGATAAAGTACATGCCAAAGTATAATTTCCACTGTGTATCCAGTTTTCCCCCACATCATATGTGAATAACTTTCTTTCTTTATTGAACTTACCTTGGCACCTTGGGAAAAAAATCAACCAAACATATATGTATGAGTCTATTTCTGAACTATTCTATTCCATTCATTATTTTCTACTGAAGTATAACTGACATACAACTATACTAGTTTCAGATGTACAGCATGATGATTCAATATTTGTATACATTGTGAAATGATCACAACAATAAGTCTGGTTACCATCTATCACCACACATAGCTAATGACTTTTCTTGTGATGAGATCAATTTTCTATTTATCCTTAGCATAGTACCAGACTGTCCTGATTATTTTGTCTTTATAGAAGTCTTGAAATCAGGTATTATGGTTCTTCCAACTTTGATCTTCAAGATGTGTTAAACTATTCTAGGGTCTTTGGTTTTCCATATAAATTTTAGAAGCAACCTGTCAATTTCTAATCAAAAAAGGTCTCTTGTGTTTTTGACCAGAACTGCACTTAACCTATGGATAAATTTTGGAAGAAATGATATCTTAACAATATTAACTTTCTAATCCACAAATGTGGGTATATCTCTTCATTTATTTAGATCCTCTATAGATTCTGTCAGCAATATTTTTAGTTTTCAGTATATAAGTATTACATATACATGTGTCTAGTAAAAATTTGCATTATATACTAGGCATTGCCAATAACATATTACAGAGAATTTGAATTCTATTTTCTTCCTCTGAAGTCTGTAAATCTTTGTTCTAGTGGGCAGTTACATTACTGGTTGACTGTCAACATTATGAAGCATTGCTTTTTCACTTTTTTTGGACAGGTTTGTTTTAGTTTTTACCCTTACTTTTAGGATGAATCCTTAGTCTTGGGATATAGATTTGACTCTTAAGTCTTGGCTCTTCTGGAGTTTCAATAGAATATCTTTTAAAGATTTTATTTATTTATTTGAGAGAGAGAGAGAGAGAGCACACAAGTGGAGAGAGGGGCAGAGGGGAAGGGAGAGGAAGAGGTAAAGAATCCCAAGCAGACTCTGTGCTGAGTGTGGAGCCCATCATGGGGCTTGATCTCATGACCCTGAGATCACGACCTGAGCCAAAACCAAGAGTTGGGCACCGAACCGACTGAGCCACCCAGGCACCCCTCAATAGAATCTTTTTTATGTTTACCAAAATCCTCTAATATAACTGAATTTAAGTACCAAACTGTCACCTCTGTACCAGGCAGTATTTGAACCACTCAGCTTTTCACTGTTACTTTCCACTGGGATACTTGGAATTTCCTTTATCTATGTTCAGGTTGGGAGTCAACCAAGAATTTAAGGAGATTTTATACACAAATTTGCAAACTCCACATCCTATGACTGCCTCCTCCTGGAATTTTCCCTCTCTGTTTCCAAACTCTGTGACAAATCAAGCCATTATGAATATAGCTAAATTTGAGTTCCAGTCGTCCAATGCTGTACAGGCAGGGGGGTAACCTTAGGCCAAAAGCTGTACAAATGTTGATCTGATTCAATATGGTTCTCTTCATCCAAGATCAAATCTCCTCCAGTTTCTGCCTGCTTTTGGTCACTCTGTAAGGACTCTGAATAGCTATTATTCATATTTTGTCAGTAAACTTGTTACTGTATTGTATGATTAGTCCAATCTAATTCACTCCACCATTATTAGCTCCAGAACTCTTCCATATATATGTTTAATAAGGATGATTTTCCCTCTTTTTGTTTTTTATAAATATATTTTCAATCTATTATACAATAATGTTGAAATTAAAAAAATACAGTATGGAAAAAATTACCTATAATTTCACTACCCAAACAACAATTGTTAAAAATTTAAAGTTTTCACCTCCGGATTTTTGTCTATACCTAAATAACAGAGATGTAACTGCCTATACCTCCAGTAAGACTGTAGGCACCTGAACGATTTTCATATGCAGAAACCTGCAGAAATATATATCTGCTTTGTCAAAAAACTTAGAAGTTGCTTACTTGTTCTTTAGAGGATTACTATGTTTTCATTGTTTCATTTAGTTTGACACAGTCTTAAACAGAAATAGAAATAAGAAATTGAAATACCATGACAGTGATCAGAATGACTTTATAGAATACCTACACATTTATGATTTCTTCTTTCACCTAAGTTATTCAGAAGTATGTTATTTCCAGTTATTTGGGTGAGTTTTCAAATATATGTTATTGATTTATAATTTAATTCCATTATTGTCACAGAATATACATTGTGTTATGGAATCTTAAAATCTACTGACACTTGGGTTTAATGGCCTAAAATATGGTTTTCTTGGTAAAAAGATGTTCACTTATATAAAAAAATGGGTATTCAGCTGTTGGGTGGAACATTTTATATATGCCCATTAGGTCATTTTGGTTGAAGTCTTATTCAAGGGTTCTATATTTTTGCTGACTTTCTACTTATTTTTTCACTAATTGAGCAGCAACTGTTGAAATCTATGACTATAATTATAGATGTTTCTACTTGTTTCTTTGAGTTGACAGTTTGTCGTTTCATGTATTTTAAAGCTCTGGTATTAGATGCATAAATATGTAGGATAATTCAGTTCTCATGAGGATTGACCCATCTGTCATTGAGAAAGGAATCTCTTTATCCCTGGTTATATTCTTTCCCCTGAAATTTACTGCATCTGATATTTAATATAGTCACTCAGTTTTCTTTTCATTAGTGGTATATCTTTTTCTATCTTTTACTTTTCATCTACTTGTGCTTTAAATTTAAAGTACACACAATACACACACATATGCATCTATAAGGAATATTCAATTTGAGAATCTCTGCTTTTTAATCAGAATGGTTAAACCATTTACATTTAATGTGACTTTTGTTATAGTTGGGTTTCAATCTACCATCTTACTTTTTTCCCCCTTTGTTTCACTTGCTCTTTGTTCTTTTTTCCCTTCTTTTCCGGCCTTCGGGTTAGGTTTTGTTTTTTTTCCTGCTGTTGTTTTGTTTTGTTTACATTTCATTATATCTATTTGTTGCTTTATTAACTATACTTATTTTTTAAGTGGCTGTGTTAGTGTTTATAATAGATACCATTAGCTGAACAGTGTATCTTCCATATCTCTCCTTAACATTCTTAGGTTTTTCTCTACTTTATTGAACTTACAGGATAGTTATAGCTGTTTAAATATCCTTATCTACTAATTCTATCATCTGTGTCATTTATGGGTTAGCTTAAATGGCTTTATTTTTTTTAAAGATTTTATTTATTTGACAGAGAGAGAGACAGCCAGCGAGAGAGGGAGCACAAGCAGGAGTGGGAAAGGAAGAAGCAGGCTCCTAGTGGAGGAGCCTGATGTGGGGCTCATCCTGGGATCACGCCCTGAGCCGAAGGAAGATGCTTAACAACTGAGCCACCCAGGCGCCCCAACTTAAATGGCTTTTTCCCCCTCATTATAGGTCATATTTTCCTACTTTCTTGTATGCCTACTAAGTTTTGATTGAATATCACACATTGTGATTTTACTGGGTTGAGTACTATATATATTTATACACACACATATGATCTTTGTTTAAGGATATATTTTAGTTATTTGGAAACAGTTTGATTTTTTTTTGAGACTGACATTTAAGATTAATTAATAGGATCAAGGCAGACTTTACTTAGGGCTGATTTTCTTCCCCAATACTGAGTCAATACTCCTCTAAGTACTCTAATTCCCCATGTATTATGAAATATTCCTACTCTGCTGGTAAAACACCAACTATCCCAAGTCTTATGCAAGCTCTGAAGAAAATTCTGTTTGCTGTTTTGAGTGGTTCATTCTCCAATCTTAGGAAGTTTCTTCACACATATGTGCTGAGGACTTGGGCAAGGCCTTCTCCAGATCTCCAGTGCTCTGTCTCTGAACAGGTCTTCCCTCTCTGATACCCTGCCCTGGAAACACTGACCACCTTGGCTGGCCTGAGCTCCCAACTCTATTTTCTCACCTCAGGGATTCCTCTGGGATTTCTCTGGGTCTCTTTCTTTGTTCTGGAGTCTGGAAACTCACTCCAGGAGATAAACAAACTGGGTCAACAATAGGGCTCATTTCATTTGTTTCCTCTCTCTCAGGAATTACTGCCCTACATTGCCTGCTGCTCAATGTCTGAAAACCATTGTTTCTTATATTTCCTCAGTTTATTCGTTGTTTCAGAAGAGAAGAGAAACTTGGCCCTGTTACTCCAACTTGGCTTAAAGCAGAAGTTTCTATTTATTTATGATGAGACCAAATTTAGCAATGTGTTATAAGGAAGCAAAGAAGGGATTAATTGGGTGTTCCATGGATCTTCCCATCAGCAAACATTTGTAACATGGGTTTTGTTGTTGTTGGTGGGTTTTTATTTTGTTTTGTTTTTTTCAAAGCAACATATGAAACCTTGGATGGTGAGGCTGGTGAGAGGCAGATTCTGATGAACAGAATTGAGGCATCATTGCCTGATATTTATGGTGAAGAGGGTGAAATCTAAAGGCCAGGTCAGCCACAAGGAAATGGGAGGACAGGTTGTAGGAATGAGGCCCAGGGAAACAAGGAAAAGCTGGCTGGTCAATGTGCCACAGGGCTGCTGGGCAGGGGGAAGGGAGCATTACTTCTACAAAGACCCTGTTTCAAGGTGAAGTCATTTTCACAGGTACCAGGATTTGGACTTTAACATACATTTTGGGGGGACACATTTCAATCCACTACATGTAGTGTGTCAGATATCTTCCTTTGACCTTCAGTTCTACACTCTACCCTTCTCTACTGTTCTCTCAGACCCTGGAGGCTGACTTACATGGGCTACCTCAATGGATTCCCATAAACTCTGGCTTCTAGCTGGGTTCAGTGAAATGGGGAGCTCCAGGAATAGATTGGAGAGACTGAGAAGAGTAAGGCCAGAGAATTTATTTACGTGGTTCCCTTCTCTGAGGTGACCCCAGCTTTGCTGTGCACCTTGACAGAAGTTTGCCAGGCCACTTGCTCTATTTGACTCTGGCTCATTCCCACCTCCAGTAAACTCTTTGTCTTGCTCTTTGTACCAAGGGCTTGGCTTCTGATAGCTCCTTCAATCTATCTTACAGTCTCCTTTGTAATCAGTCCCTTTATTAACAAGCCATCTAGAATTATCCTAATTTTTGTGTGCCATCTGTTTCCTGTTAAGATCCTGACATCAGTTGGGCTTCAGTTCTTCTAAATAAGTGATTACTTTTAAAAAATGTATTTGTAACTCATCTAGCACCAAAACATAAAGGAAAAATTAACCATTTTGATGAAAACCTGTAGAGATAATGCTTCTTAAATGAGTACTGGTGCAAATAATTTAACATATAATCACTGGTATATAATATTGTTATAATATATAATAAAGTTATATGTAATTAATGTACAATTAATAAAGTTAATGAACTTTATTATGAATATGTCATAGTTGTAATTATATAATTTTTTATCTTTTATTTATTTTAACTATTCCTGGGATCCAGGCTCTGAAGACTCATTTTCCTTGCCTCTATTATGTATATTTCTGTGTCTCTCTTTACCTAAGTCCTAGTTTATTGCTAATATACTCTGGTCTGAAGGATCAAATAACCTAGTTAATAGAATTTCAGGTTACACTGCATGTTAAATTGAGAATTTCAGGTTAAATTTTGACCCAATAAATGATGAGTAAAGGCAAACAAAATGAAGTGCAAAGCTTAATGCAGATGTTTGCTGGCAACTATTCTGAATGCTCACATGTTTTTCCTTCAGTGGTCAGGGGTTGAGAGAGGTCTGATATTTGGATAAACATGTCCATTTATATGGACTTGAAGTCAGATTAATAATTAGCAATAAGCCCATGGTTATTAAATGCCTCACTATCCATCTTTCGGTTTTCTCAGCTTTGAGACAGAACAAGAATTCAACACACAAGAGGTATCATCACTCTCTCTGCACTGTCACTCATTTCCTTAAAGAAGATAGACCCTACTTATCTTAACAAGATAGGTCACCAATGTGACAGGAGAAAATATGAATAGCCCATGGACTTTTAGAGTAATCAATTCCATACTCTGGTCAATATTCACAGTAGACATTATTTCTGAAGGCTGGATGAGTTAATGTGCATTCATTTTGAATATGTTTTATCCTAGAGAGCTCAAAAAACACATTCAAAGATGACTTAATATTTTGGTGAGCAGAAATTTATGGAACTTTAGGTCTTTAGAAATCTGATGATCATTAAAAGTTAGTGTAATGATTTTACAACTGAAGAAATGTAGAGAGATGAGAGACTTGCTCTAGGCACAAGGGTTGGTCACATAGCAAAGATCATGTCCTGTATCTCCAGAGCTCTAGTCCAAAGCAGAATGTTCATTTCAGAAACTAACTCAGCCACCCTATTGAAGAGACTGCTGCCCTTTGAGGCTTTTCGAATAATATTCTTTAGTCTGAAATTCTATCAACTTCAATCGTCAGCTCTCCCTTCAGAGTGTCATTAAACAGCTTGCAGGGAAGATGTAACCACAGAATATGTGCTAACAGACCCTAGCTCCACAATATTCAGCAAAGAATATGCTGATTTTATTATACAGGAAGTGGAATGGGCAAAATAATAGCAATCATAAGCAATGCTGAAATGCTAATACAGTGTCTCTACGGCACTTACATTAAAAACTGCCTGTAGTTCTAGGTAATTGACTAACTAATTGTAATGGTTTCTTATGCTGTTCAACTTGCTTGTCAAAGTAACAATCAAAAATACAAGGGCATTACTTATAAATGGCCTGAATTTTATCCTAATATTTATTAATTCTTCTAAGCAACTTTATTCATTTATTTATTTTTGCTTCATCATTATCACAAGTATCAATTTAGGCCAACACACTTTAAAGGGAATCATTTCAATGTGTAATAATCTGCGAACCAGACAGTAATGATTAGTACCATCTATTTGTCTATTTTGAAGAAAAATATCACCTAATGACTTCAAAACTCATGTTTTTTAGTGGAAAAAATTATATAAAAGTTAAAAGGTAAAAATAATGCTAAAATATTGCTATCTAAAAATCATAAAGAAAATTCTCCACGAGGTAGGATTCAATGGTCTCTGACGGAGTTCTGTGTGTGTAAAATTTTATAGTTATTCCACACTCCCCATGTATAAATTTCTTCAAAGTTGCATGTTCAGTTCCTGGAGTTGATGATGCATTACATGACTCAAGTGTCTTTGAAGAGTTAATGTTTCCAAAATTCTCTTAAGTTGCACTTTAAAGGCTAGAAGAATCTGGCTCAGTTTATATACTTTGCCTAGCACATAGGAGACCATAGGCAACTGGTTGTTGAATGAATGAATACTGAATGGAGTAAGCGAGAGCTATCTTATGTCATCAGAACAGTTTTGAACTATACAGGTACAGGCCCGGTTTTGTGCACTCTCACCTCTCTGCACCTTATCTGTGTCCAGAAGACTGACTTTAGAACTGCAGTAAGGGATCCGGTGTGCCTTGGTTTCCAGTCACCTTCAGCCAATAGGAGGAGTGGCGGGAGATGCAGGGGGAGAAGGAAGAGGCCAAGGTGGTCATCCACCTGCTTTTCCCATATGGTTTTCTCAATGACCCGCCATGGCTCTTGCCAGCTGGTCTTCTCCATTCAGCTCTCTCTCTCTCTGGAGTCTAGTACCTGCTCCCTTCCCCCGGTGCCTTTTCAGGCAAAGGGGTGATGACAGCCCCCTCAAACTTCAAGACTTAGAGAACTGCATGACCCTTCGCTGTCTTCCTCAAAACCCTGCCCACCCCTTTGCAAAGAGCCCCTGAGTAAACAGTCCTCAGTTACCCTGCTTGAGTAAGCAAGGCATTGCCCATCTGCCATATAGTCAAATAAAATAGAAGATAAATCTCAGATCACCAGTAAGAAAGGAAAATGGTGCTCATTTGTTGTAAGTGAACTGATACTTTCAGGTCAGTCTGATAACGTTTCCTATACTTGGACAGGGATAATCCATCCACCAATAATTATTCTGTAGATATTTTGTGTCAGGCGCTGGGCAGGGCAGAGGAAA
The DNA here is from genome assembly GCF_017311325.1 of Ursus maritimus. Classification (NCBI taxonomy): domain Eukaryota; kingdom Metazoa; phylum Chordata; class Mammalia; order Carnivora; family Ursidae; genus Ursus; species Ursus maritimus. The sequence goes on from NW_024425675.1 coordinate 11,760,294, forward strand.
ACTATAACCCATAATTTCTGTCTCAAGGAGAGTTTACAGTCTAGTTGGTGCTCTAGGTAAGTGTTAGATAGAGTGGCCTTGAGGCAGTGAGTCTTCTTTCTCTTGGTATCTCTAGGAACAGGGATGAGAGGCAAGAGCATTAGGTGAATAGGATTGTGTAGATTCAAATCCCAGCTTTGCTATTGACTGGATATGTGACCAAAGATAAGTTACTCATTCTGTCTGGACTCAGTTTGTTCATCTATAAAATGGAAATGCTCATGCCATCCAGGGGTGCTGTAGGAATTACTCAAGGCAGCCAAGTACAGAACTTAACATGGTGTTTGACTCTTTAGAAGCACACTATAAATGCTACGTGTTGTTATAAGTGATACCTAATAGGGGTAGGCAGAGTGGGTTAACTCACAGCCTAGAAATAGGGACTGTGGAAAAGTATAGAAAAACATTTAATATATATATATATTCTACTGCTACATTCTATACAACGATGCTCTCCCCCCCAGACTTAAGACATCTTATTTGTATTTAATTTTGAAAAAATCCATGAGGTATTTGAGCCAGAAGTTCCAAATAATTGGCTGGATCCTTCAGAGAACAAAGGGAGGGACATATTTGGGGAAGGACAGGGTCAGTCCCAAGGGGCCATGGATGGTTGTGAGGCACACAAGGCCAGTGACTGTTGAAGGCATGGAATCCAGGCCTTAATTTTAGGAACACTGTCTTTACTCAGAGTTAACTTTCAGAAATCAGACAGAACTAGAGTGTGATGAAGAAAAAGGCCGGAACATCCTTAAGCGTCTAACTCCTTCCCAAGGAGCCACGGATACACCGGATACACCGGAAAGATCTGTTTCACCGATCCTGGCTCCTGCTGAAACTGTGAAGAGCTCAATTTTCATACTTCCCAGCAAGACTGCAGAAATTGCAACTTCTAAAAGACTCTGACAGTTATTTTGGTGGTATCTACGTGTACGTCTTGATTGCAAGATGCAAACCAATTTCAAAAACATGCAAATGTGAGAAAACGTCTTCTGTAGAACTGGTAGCAGAGAGCGAACGATATCGAACAACTGCTCGTGTGAGGCACTACCGGCATGCACTAGGAATGCCAACCATTCTCCAGTGAGAATATTCAGATAACTACGTGAGACGGCGTAGAAGCAGATGTCACAGAAGCCTGTGACATCTTTCTGTACTTATTTTGAAAGATCCTGGGGTTGGTTTTAAAATGCCTTATTTCAGGGCCGCCTGCGTGGCTCAGGCAGTTAAGCGTCCAACTCTTGATTTCAGCTCAGGTCATGATCGCGGGGTCCTGGGATCAAGTCCCGCATCAGGCTCCACACTCGGAGAGGAGTCTGCTTGAGATGCTCTCTCTCTCCCTCTGCCCCTCCCCCTGCTTGCCCTCTCTCTCAAATATATAATAAACGAAATATCATAAATAAATAAATAAATAGTCTTATTTCAGTGTGTCCATTTTTTTCCTTTCTCACGGGTGCAGACTTCATGGTGGTTAGCCATGGAGAAAAACTTTATGAATAACAGTGAATGAAAGGTTTTTGTACTTTAAAGTTTATTTTATTTGGGGGGGGCATAGCATTTTTTTAAAATGTTCACACTCCTCTTCTCGGCTTACAAAGCCTTACCTGGTTTTGCCCTTTGCATAACCACCTCATCTTGTGTTTTTCCCCTCTGACTTGCCAGCCACACTGGGCCGCCTTGTTAATTCTCCATCGTGCTGAGTTTATTCGTGCCTCAGGGCCTTTGCACAGGGTGTTCTTTGCTCCGGGCTTTGCGCAGCTGACTTCTTGTCATTCAGACCTCAGCTGATAGGTCAGCTCCTCAGGAAGACGGGCCTGCTGAGACCTCTCAATCCAAAGGGGCCACTCAGTGGCTCTTGCCTCACCATATTTTGATTTTCCATGTGAGGTGAGGAAAACGGGTGCCTGAAGAGCTCCACCACTTGTGTTCAAGTTCTTTACTACTTGTGTGAGCCCCTGAGGGGCAAGGCCCTCCATTTCCTCCTCTGTAAAGTGCAGATGATAATGGTAGCTGCCTCATAAGGTTATTGGGAGCATGGCACATGGCAAACACCCTGTGTGTGTGCGTGCGTGTGTGTGTGTGTGTGTGTGTGTGTGTGTGTGTGTGTGAGTGTGTGTGTGTGTGTGAGATTCATGGTTCATTGACTGTTTTCCACAGCTGATGGCTCTTAAGTTCCATGAGAACAAGGACCTTCTTACGCCCTGTTCTGTAGTCTATCCCCAGGGCCTAGAATAATGCCGGCACGTAGTAGGCATAACTACTTATTAAATTAAACCGTATATGTTTTTATAAATAAATAAATAAACAAACTGACCACTAAATACGTGGCCACTTGTGAACAGAAAGATCTATCAGGATGATGAAAACTAGAATTGCACCACTGCAATTTCTGGGAAGCTACTTTCTCAGGTATCTGGTTTTCAAGGCAATGATTTCAACTAGAATGCGTTATTTGTTTCGAAAATGAAGAGCTGGAAACCACGTAGCTCTGGATCGTGGCCCTCCCAAGCTTAACCTACTCCCATGGGACCCTGTGCTGCTCGGCAAGAGCTTCCAGATGTGGCTTGTTTGCGAAATACAAAAGCACAGTGTCTCAAAGACGGACTGGACTGCTTGATGACTATGCAAAAGCCAGCTAAGCCTACGGAGGTAGACAATGAGCCATTTTTTTCTTTTAAGGGATGCTTTTAAACACAGAGCAAGACACCATGTCAAGAGCTCGAGTTGGCTGGTTTGCTGGGAACTAGCTGCTGCATCTGCCCTAATAGTCAACAGCACAAGCCCTCAGTGATTGGATGATGCGGGTTTACGGTTAATTTTTTTTTTTACCATTTAATTAGTGGTTATCATGATATTTATTTTCATATGTGAGTTCCCAGTCTTAAAATGTGACATTTGGTTTATTGCACACTAGTTTCTGAATGAAAAAGAGCCTCACAGTCTCCAGAGGCCAGAACAACACATCTGTTCATACCTGCATCTGTGCCACAGAACCCACAACACCCAAAACAGGTGACATTCAGAGGACACAAAGCAAGAAAACATTCAGAAGTATTGATTCTGGCAAAAAAAAAAAAAAAAAAATAGAGGGTTTGTAAATCACATCTTGAAAAGATTTGCCCCAAAGCTTAACGCATCTCCATTTTACCTTCCTTAAGATTTTACTCTCGTCAAGCCATAGACTCACTGTGGATCACGTATAAGCATTTCAGCATGGTGCCAACCTTCTTTCTTTGTAAAATTTGGTTTTGATGCATCAAAATTCTATCTCTAATTTATTAGAAGTTTTATACAGCACTAATTCTCATATGATTTCCACATTACACTTTAAATAAAATAATTACCAGGGCACCTGGGTGGCTCAGTCGGTTAAGCATCTGCCTTCGGCTCAGGTCATGATCCCAGGGTCCTCGGATCAAGCCCCGCATTGGGCTCCTTGCTCAGCGGGGAATCTGCTTTTCCCTCTCCCTCTACCCTCCTCCCCACCCACTGCCCATGCCCTCTCTTTTTCAAATAAATAAATAAAATCTTAAAAAAAAATAATTATCAGGAGTATTACAAGAGGAGAACCTTAACTTACAGATAACATTTGGCTAAACATACATACACACACACACACACACACACACACACACACACACACACACCCCTTTCTTGTGACTTGCTAGGGAAAGCCAGTTGAGAGAAAATGGTACTATTGCTAGAGCAGAAATACATTTGGAGTAAACATTTTCAGGCAGTTAAAACAAATAGGAGAGATTCCTTTCTCAAATAACTTCCTCTAAGCAGAGAGGAAGAGAGAGAGGGATTGAAGGAAAGCAAGGAGGGAGAGCAGAGGGAGAGGGGAAGGGAGGCAGGCAGGGAACAGTTTTTTCAGGCACTTCAATAGGGGGTATTCCTAGGTGCCTCACAGTCATCCTATCCATGGGAGATGAGTATTAACCTCATTTTTAAAGATGAGAAACTCAAGTATTAGACTTTTGTTGACTCCTTCTATGTGCAGGGAACTCCAGTGGTTACCCTCCTGGTTTGTGAACACCCCCTCCCCGTATGCCCCATCCCCCACCTGCCCATGTGGAGAAGTGATTCAGGCTAATGAGAAGCAGGGAGGAGACACTAGGCCTGTCTGGATCTGCCCCTTCTTCCTTCTCTTTCCCGAGGACTGATGTTCCTGAGCACAGTTTTTACCCTGCTTTTAGCCCAGGCACAGGCTCTGTCCAGTGGGAGGAGGCTGGCTGGGTCTAGTGCTGCTGTGATGGTGTGTGGGTAAGTAGAGACACTCTGAGATTCAATATCAGACAGTCTCCTGGCCTGCAGATATAAGCCAAATGGTCCTGTACCATCTTTATCTAGCACTTAGGTGTTGCTTGGACACCCATCTGCTTTACCGCTTTGTTTCAATTCTCAACTGATCAAAACTCAGGGAGAGGGGAGCCTGCGTGTCTCAGTCCATTGAGCATCCAACTTGATCTCGGGGTCATGGAATCGAGCCCCGTGTTGGGCTTGGTGCCCAGTACAGAGTCTGCTTGAGAGTTTCCCTCTCCCTCTGCACCTTCTCTCACTTTCTCCCTATATATAAAATAAATAAATAAAATCTTTTTAAAAAAACCTCAGGCAGAAAAGAGGAGTGTTATTTTATGGGCCCTCCTCTAATCCCAAGCCCCAAGCTTAGGGATATTCAATAACTTGCCCAAGTTCACACAGCTAGGAATAGAAAGGGATCAGAAATTAATCACACCTATCTACACTTGCCCAGGGCTCCTTCCGATTTTTCACTTCAGGGCTAGGTAAGGGCAGCATCACCATATCAGAGGTGACAAATTCCGAAAGACTGTCCAGGGCTCCTGAGAAGACAACGCTTATGCCTATGAAACATGAAACCCCATAAAGGCTAATGTTAAGCTGCAATTCATTCAAGAAGTTCTTTCAAAAACTTAGAAAATGATTAAACAGACTGGGAAAAGCCAGAGACAATCAGAAGATACAGATCCTGGCAAAAGGCAGGGTGGAGGTGGGGTGGGAGAGGAAGGAAGGACTTAGTAGCTAGCTTCCTTACCACGTCTATGATTTATTGCAAGTAAATGGAGAGAAGCTGCAGCAGTTTTGCTCACGGACGCCTCCCCAGTGCCTGACCCAGTGCCTGGCACTACCTTAAGAAACATTTGTTGAACGGATGCGTGCCTGTGTTCACTGGAGGAGAAGAAAGAGGGTGGGCCATACCATTCTTCGTAAGTTATTCCCTTCCATTTCTTTTCCTCCTGCTTCTCCTCCTCTTCTTCCTCCTCTTCTTCTGGCTCTGCCCCTCCTCCCCTCCCTCTCCTTCTCTTTCTTCCACATTTCTAAATAATTTTAACATTTTGGGGGCCAAAAACTTGGGGGATATTTTACCTCAAAGACATTTCAGGTCAAGAGAGTGGGAAAAACATGTTAAGTTTCCAGATCTCTCAGGATAATGTTTTTGTGCCTACCAGATTTAAAAAAAAAAAAAAAAAAGAAGTCTTCTCTCAGTAAATCTTTTTTAAATGTCTAAATTTAAAGAATATTTCTAAATTCTTTGTTATTCACTTTTTCCCTAACAGCCCAACTTCATACCTTGATTTAGCAGCATTTGCAATGCCCTGCCGCTCCCTCTTTCAGACCCAATAACAGTCATAATGAAGACAAGAATAATGAAGACCTGGTGCCTATTACCGAGCACTGTGCCCTGACTCATCTGTAGCGTGTGTCCTTTCATTATAGGTTATTTGCCAACTTTCAGATGTCATGGATCAGAAAAGTCCCTGGAGGAATATGGAGTCAGGAAGCAGAAGTGTGGTCCCAGCTCACAGGGGCCTGACTGTGTAACTTTGGACTATTTCCTGAAGCTGTCCATGTCCGAATTCCTTCATCCTCAATATGGGAGGATGAACAAAGTGACCTTCAGGGTCACTTTAAAGAATTCGGACATTCAAGGTCACTCTCCTTTTGAAATACCCTGATTCCACCGCTGTTCTCTGGTCTCATTTTGTCACAAACTGTGTACCATCTTGACACCTTCCTCTTACCATGTAAGGTACTAAACAATCTTACAGTTTCATCTCATGCAGACGCTTCCCAATTCACTTAACATATACTTTATGTTCATGATTAGAATTTTCCGTTTGGTCTTTCTGGTAATTATAATTTCCTCTGATCAGTCTCCCCATTTTCAACTTCCCTCTAATCACTGGAAAAAGTCCATAAAGGTATGTGTATTGGTTTCCTACTGCTGCTGTAACAAACTATACCACAAACTTAGTGGCTCGAACCAACGCAAATTTACTGTCTCCCAGCTGTAGGGGTCAGAAGCTGGAATCAGTCAAGGTGTCAGCAGGGCTGGTTTCTTCTGGAAGCTCTGGAGGAAAAGCCATTTCCTTGCTTATTAGCTCTTAGAGATCACCTGTATTCCTTGGTTTGGAACCCCTCCCTCCATCTTCCAAGCACATCACCCATGTCTGCATATCCTCTCTGTGGTCACAAACCCCTCAGCTTCCATTTTACAGGACCCTCGAGATGACAGTTAGGGCCCACCCAGATGAACCAAGAGAATCTCCCCCTCTCAAAATCCCTCATTTAAACATAGCTACAAAGTCCCTTTCACCACATGAAGTAACAATCACAGGTGCCAGAATTAGGATGTAGACATCTGTACAGATCATGATTCAGCCTACCAGAGTATGCTGTTCTCATCATTCTGGGCAGAGTTCTTATTTTCAAAAGCCTTACTCAGTTTACCTGATAATCTGCATCACAACTAAGTGCTTTACCCTATTTTCAAAAGTACTGTTACCTATTCTGTTATTCAGACACCGAAATCCTAACCCTCAAGGTGATGGTATTAGGAGGTCGGGTGTTCGGGAGATGATTAGGTCTTAGGGACAGAGTCCTCATTAATAGGATTAGTGTCTTTATAAAAGAGGCCCAAGAAAATTCCCTTGCTCCTTCTGCCATGTGAGGACACAGGGGAAGTCAATATTTTGCAACTTGATCTTAGACTTCTAGCCTCCAGAACTGTGAGCAATAAATTTCTGCTCTTTATAAGCTAACCTAGTTTATGAGATTTTTGTTATTGTAGGTAGCACACTTGGTTTTGGCTGTTTAGCTTTACTTTGTCCCCTCGGGGCATATTCTTTAACAACACTCTGTTGTTAAAATAAGCCCCCTTATAGTCTTTAGTACCTGTTAAATTCTGATGTTCTCATCTCTTGAGTCAAGGATACACATAGTCACAACCCGGCAAATAACAACATTTAGCTAATAACCAGTTAGGAGCACAGCTATAAACTGAATGCACTAGCACCTGTTCTGAAAAGGAACAGGCGTGTCCCTGTAACCAAACAGCCAGCTGGGAAAATCCGTTCTTCTGTAGGCATCCTCCCGGAAGAAAATCACTGAACTCCACAAAAACTGTGCTGGGCACCCATCTCAAAACATCACATTTTAAACAGAAGCCATTTGAACATTCTGGTGCCTGGCAAAGTTTAAGAGGTCTCCTTGTACGATGCATGAAATATCTATAAAACAGCAGCTAGGCAACGCTATTCCAACTGTGAGAGAAGGAAGTGACAACAAGGTGCTTGCATCTCGAACTAAATCTCTCATGCAGATGGAGCCAGGAAAAACCGAAATGCTCTCTCTGATGGAATCTGCTCGCTGGATCAGAAAATTGGGCCAAAAGGAGCCTACAGTTGTCTATTTGGGACTCCAGCTGCAGAGACGGAGTGTTCTGTCTTTCTGACTCAATCCCTTAGAGAAATCAGTCATTTCCTGTTGGGTGCAGGAATCCTAACACAGGCACTTCACCAGAGACAAATGTGCCAGTTGCTGAAATGGTCCTGCATAAGGATGAAAGTGCATTGTCATTAAAATGGAAACAAGTTTGGTATAAACTGAAACTGGGTTCCCATAACAACTTCCATTATAGATGTCAGTGGATTGGGCCTTCTTAAGGTAGAAAAGCCCCCACCACGGACTGTGTTCAAAGAGAAGCCAGATCAGGGGTGCCTGGGTCGCTCAGTCTGTTCAGCATCTGACTTTTGATTTCAGCTCAGGTCACGATTACAGGGTTGTGGGATCGAGCCCTGCATAGGGCTCTGCGCTCAGTGTGGAGTCTGCTTCAGATTCTCTCTCCCTCTCCCTCCCAGTTACTCTCTCTCTCTCTCTCAAATAAATAAAATCTTTAAAAAATAAAAAAAATAATAAAAGAAGCCAGATCACTACCTCTTGGAAAGTGATTTAAGTGACAAATAGGGGGATGGAGGAGATGATCCCCTTTAATGTTCTCAAAGTCTTGCAAGTTTGATGTTTAATTATTCTAAGGCTGACTCTAAAGGGGTCTGATGACTCATCTTTAGTATCAACCTGAAAGACCTCAGAGAGACCAGTGAATTCTGTGGTCAGCCAAAAAGCTCAAGGTGCCTTCGAAGCAAAATGTTACAGGTCCAGAAAGTGAGTGCACTTTAACAATCCAGCCAGTCAAGGACCTTCCCAAAGGAGAGGATAGGGTAGGACAAAGCGGATAGAGGCTAACAGAGAAAGGGTCCAGTTGCCACACTTGAATCTGCAGCCCCAAGGTTGGCCCAAGTGAGCTCCTGGAAGAGAACATGTATGCCCTCTCCTCCTCATGCGAATCCTCCCTAAAGTGGATCAGAGCAGAAATGGGCTGAGCCATGTTAGTGGGAGCACTGGCTTGAGGTAGGGTCAAAACCACGGACATTTCTGTGCTAGAATTGTTGAGTGTGGAGTGCAGGGTTAATGACTTTTGGTCCATGTGGCAAGGCCTCTTTAAGGTCACCCCATTTGGAGTCTTCTCTTGGAGGACCAAGCCCTGGATTGGTCTTTCTTGGAAACTCTTTCATTCTGGACATGTCCCAGGAAACTCCCTGTTTCTGAGAGCTCAGCAAGCTCTAGAAAGTGTTCTGCCCTGGAGAAGCCATGGAGGCACTAGGTGGTCAAGAGGCAAGGAGGTGGGGGAAAGAAGTTTTGGTCTTTCCAGTCTTGTCACAGAGACTCCTCCAGATTCAGGTCCACTCTGTTTGTCAGCACCAGAAAAAATAGGTTTGGGACTGAAGTCCTGGGTTAATAAACATTGTCACTTGCTCCTGGAGCCCAGGACAGTGCCTGAGCACTCAGTAAGTGTGAATGAGCATTTGATGAATGAGTGAAGGAACTACATGGCCAAAGTCTATTAGGGATTTAGTGGAGGATGGTTGTAGGCAAGGTAAGTAAAGAAATTTTACAAAGGTTGTGACTCTAGCTTCAAACATACATGGCCGACATTTGACATTTGGTACCTTACTGGTTAGGGATTCCCATATTACCATGCAATGACATTAAACCTTCACCCAGATGGTCCCAAACCAAGGATAATAAATACTAAGTGATGGGGGAGGAGGAGTCATTTCTATTTGTCTCAACATGATAGACTGGAAATGAGTCATTTCCATTGGTTACTGAGGCCACATGGCCCTGCTCCCTTATTCCTCCAATACCTGGCTTCAACTCCCATGGGCTTGTCACAGACCTGGATGGGGTGGCTTCTAATTAGGCTCAGGGACACCCAGCTCTGACTCTGTAGCAGCCCCACCGGTGCAAAGACAACTGTCCCAACATCTGTTCTCAGAAAACTTGCCCTCAAAAACTAACGATGTACTATATGCTGGCTAATTGAACATAATAATAGTAAAAAAGAGAACTTGCCCTCTGAAGGCATTTTCTTCTTTCGGTACTGTTATTGAGATTGATTGTACATTTTTCTTTGGCTTCCTAAAGATCACAAAACCACCACTATCTATATGGGGTGTAGACTTATTCATGTTCCACCCAATGCTGGGAGCACTCTGGACCTTGCTGTCTTTGTCATTTGCGGGAGCTGGTGGCAGCCTCATAATGGCAGCAGGTCTGTGATGGAGCAAGGACTCAGGTGGCCTTCCTGCTGAAGCTACAGTGGGGATGGTGACTTTCCCAAGGGGTCTCAGCCGTGACCTAGCACTGGAGCAGACCATGCGCAAAGGTTCTGGCTTTGCTTCCTGAAGGGACTGGCCAAGGGTCAGTTATGCTCCATTATCACGACAAGATCCATTTACAGCTGGTTGTTCTTCCATTTACTTTTCACATAGATAAGATGAGCCAAACTCTCATTAGCCTCTTGGGATTTTTCTCTAATGGCAGGATAAAAAGCATATCCAAGGGCGCCTGGATGGCTCCGTTGGTTGACCGTCCGACTCTTGATTTTGGCTCAGGTCATGATCTCAGGGTCATGAGATGGAGCCCCGAGTCAGGCTCTGTGTTCAGTGGGGCGACGGCTTGAGATTCTCTCTCTCCCTCTCCCTCTATACCACCCTCTCCACCCCCAACTCACGCAAGCATACTTTTTCTTTCAAAAAAAAAAAAAGCATATTGTCTCTCAATTGAAAAAAATTAATCCTACTTAAAACCATTCAAACTAAAACTGGTCCAGCTGATTATATGCACACATATATCTATACAGATATACAGAATACACACCTCAACCTAAAAACAGAGTAGTCAAGGGATCAAACCTCACCAAAGGCAAGATAGAGTCACAGGCCCCCTAGCTTTAGGCAATGGAATAGGTTTCTTCATCCTCTCTTGTTGCTCATTCTTGGGATGAGCTTTGGAGGAAGTGCCAGACGTCACTTGTCAGTGACAGCTGTGTGGACAGTTGGGGAAAGTCTTGTGTTACCTCCTTGGGACTCACTAGCTGGCTCTTTTTTCCTGACCTTTCATATTAGCGGTGACAGACAAGCTCTATGAAAGAGCATCTCACAGCTAAAACTCAAGTTACTTACCACTCACACACAATCCCAATCTGCTACTCAGTCTTGCTGCCCCTCTCGAGGCTTTCAAACACACCTGTTCCTTGCCCCCACCTCACAGCAAGCCAGAATCTCCACTTCCTGTTTCTACTGTCCTCTTCGACCAGACTGTAGGCTTGTTGCAAGTACTCTCACAGGAAAAGCACTCTTGAGAATTTTATAGTGAGAAATAATGATCTGTGTATTCTCCTGTCCTGGGAGCCCTACTAATCTGGCCACTGGCAGGACTGAAATCATAGTGGTTCCTTTTTGGTAAGTAACAGTGGTTTTGGAAAGTGCAATTCAGCAAGACTTTCATTCTGCATACTGAATTAATTTTAGGGTCTCTGTGCAATGCCGTCTTTATCTGCATTTTCCTCCAGTATTTCCTGTTTGATTTGGGCATGACAGCCACCACACGATCATTAACACACTAAAATGAACCAGAAGCATGACCTAAATTTTTAAAATATTAAAATTTGGGGCCCCACTGGTATACATATATTCTATTCTATTAAAAGAGAAAGAGAGAGGGAAAAAAGAATATTAAGCCAAACATTTCCAATTTTACTTTACTAGGGTGTAAGGATATGGTTTTAAGCTACATGGGTAAGAAACTCTCCAGTCACCACTTCTAGTAACTTTTACCAGGAAGTGCTTTTATATTGAGCATTTGAAAGGTCTGATATATTTATTTTAATCTACCTCCAAAGTATTAAATAAACATGTGATCGCTATGCAATGAGATAATGTGACTTCTCGTTGAAGCATAGAAAGTGTTGGTGTTCAGTGAAGGAAATGACTAACACTGCCTGGGTAGGCTATTGGGGAGGTCAGGGGGGTACCCTTTAAGTGTGGTTGGGTCAGAACGGCTCAGAGCCAAAGAGGAAAGCAAGGGATAATGAGCATTAATTTAACTTTCCTCAAACCCACAGCTTTAGTGAAGTTTAATAGATGTAACTCTGTACCAGTTACTATGAATCCAGAAAATTGAAAGTTTAGCTCACCCTCATTAGACATTAGTCAATCTATGAAAGCCACTTTTATTTTTTTATCATTTTATTTTGTTTTCTCATCATGATAAATGTATTTTTTTTTATCCCCATCTCCCATTTCCTCCATCCCCCACCACCTCCCCCCTGGTAACCATCGGTTTGTTCTCTATAGTTAAGTCAGTTTCTTGGTTTGCCTCTCTCTCTCTCTTTCTTTTTTTTTTCCTTTGCTCATTTGTTTTGTTTCTTAAATTCCACATATGAGTGAAACCATATGGTATTTTTCTCTGACTGATTTGTTGCACTCAGCATCATACCCTCTAGGTTCATCCATGTCATTGTAAATGGCAAGATCTCATTCTTTTTTATGGCTGAGTAACATTCCATTGTGTATATAGACCACATCTCTTTATCCGTTCACTGATTGATGGGCTCTTGGGCTGCTCCCATCGTTCAGCTAATGTAAATGCTCCTTTTCTCTAAAAGCTACTTTCAGATGAACTTTTTCATTAGAATTAAGCTAGTCGACAATCTGACAACAGCAATGTGGGCTGTGGTCTATACAACCAAAGCCTGAGTATTCTTAAGTGGCAGAATAGAATATTGGTACTCGGCAAACAATAAAGTTCCTAAAAGCCACCCGTGGCACTCAGACATTCTCCATATTGCCCTAGGCATTCTCTCTGTCCCATTATATGCTGTGGCTTTTAAAAGAATCCACTGTCTAAATCTTCCATTTCCTTCCTCCCTCAATTTAGCCAATGATAAGACTTTTTCTTTGTCAGAGAAAGATGCCAATTAGGAAATGGCCTTGAACTTCCCACTTCTATAAATGCACTTGTCTCTCTGCCCAGACATCCCTCCTCCATGTGCTTGTGGCCCTGCCTTCTTACTGGTCTTGCTCCTTTCTCTCTTCTTGGTCTCTCATTAGAGGCAACTTCCCAATAGCTCATTTGCAAAATAATCTTTTGTTGTGAAATCGGTTTAGATTTCCAGGAAAGCTGCGAAATAGCAACTCTCTGTGAGAGTTCCCGCATACCCTTCACCCCAATTTCCCTGATGCTAACATCTTACATTACAGGGGCACACCTGTCAAAATTAAGGTACCGAAGACATTGGTCTATTATTATGAACTAAACTCCAGACTTGACTCGAATTTCACCAGTCTCCCTTCATCTCCTTTTTCTGTCCCCAATAGCATTTTAACATATCCAAGTCCATACAATATTAAAAACAAATAACAAAAATTTCTATCTCAAATCCATGACTCCCTTCGGCTATGGCCCTGTCTCCCTTCTCCCTCACAGGTTAACTGCTGTTCACAGGTCAGCCCACTGCCACTGCTAAAGCAAACAAATGGCCTTTCCCAGGTTGTGGATGACCCATGTGTTTCTAAATCCAAGGAATGCCCCTTTTCCTTAGCTACATGACTTCTCTGCAGCTTGGACTACTTCCCCTAGTTGCCCCACGATTCCCCTTTGCTATTTGCATCCTCCCTTCCAGCTACAGGTTTTCCCTGCCATCTATCTGGAAAGCAAAGCATTCTATGAAACCTTTGGTAAACCACAATGGGGTAAAGCAAAGAAGCAATTACCATTCATTTACATGAAAAAAAAAATTTGAGCATTCCCAGACCCCCAAAATAACGTCTCTGAGGCTTTTCTGATACCTTAGGACACAGTATGTTAACGGATGCACAAAATATACCGAGACAAAGCACAGATGCTCACAGACACTGGTCAAAGCTGTGGCGGGTTCATGCTGAGTGGAGGTCCCAGGGACGGAGCTTAGCAGTGCCCAGGGTACACGGTGCCCCTATAATGGCTCGCTGCAAAACCAACACTGAATGCTATCTTTGCTTTTCACCTTTTTTCATAAAAGCAAAAATCCTCTTTAGATTTCTTTTGGATACTGAAAATGGTACTGATGCAACTCTTTGGTGACAACAAAGTAGCTCAATAAGAACTTTGAAAAAGTGGGGGATACCTGTATTTCTTTTTCTTCCTCCCCCCTTCCCTCCTCTTCTCCTGTCTCCCCTCCCCACTACCGCCGCCCCTCCCTCCCCTTCTCTTTTCTCTCGTGAGTTTCCCCTTCTCCTGCCTTCCCTTCAGTGTTGGTTATCTCAGGTCTGATCTGTAATTACTTCTCACTCAATGCATTCTAGCTGCAAGAACTTCCTTAATTCTCCAATTAATAAATAGATCAAATGACTCAAACCCATATCCACACCCCCAATCTCCCTTGAACATCACAGCGTCAGAGCATAGCTCCATAGGCCCCACCTGTTCCCCAGGTAAGCCCAGCTCTGCCCCTTCATCTGCCTGCTCCCTTCCTGGGTCCAAGCCCCACTGCCCCCTAGCCTGAGACATTCTGCCATGCCCCGTCCTGCATTGGGTTGGGAGTTTGGACTATATCTAAGGCAGATACAGTGGCTGCCACACATAACAGAGCAGGCAGCTCACCAGGCAATTATTGCCTCCTGGTTTGAATGGATATGACCGAAAAGGAGACTCATTCTGGACCTAAGCACAGAGGGTTGCACAGGTATTCACACTGTCCCCACGACCGGGCTGGGGTAAGGGCAGATAAATTGCCGTGTCATCTGATTATGCCCTCAAAGCCATGGTGGCTAAGAGGTGACATCAGGGTTTTGTACTATGATGGAAGAGAAAAGGTGGAAGGGTAAACACTGGTGATTGGCCTATCACACCCTCATGCAAGCTACACCCTGCCTTTAAAAACTTCTCTTGCATCTGGAAAGATCTTTCCCATCAAGAAGCCTGGCCAAGGCTGACCCATCCTACAGACCTTGACATAAGTTTCTCCTTCCCAATGCAGACTTATTTAAGTCCTCAGGCTTGTTGGGGTCCCCTCTTCTCTTACGTAGCTCTCCTCCTGGATTAGCATTGGGGCCCAGCCTTCTAGTGGTGCAGGGAATGCGGCCATGTTAACTCTTATGTCACCAGCAGCTACGAAATGTCTGGGGCTCCGGGGAGGTTCTAACGAATTTTGATTAAATGAATGAAGGGCAAAATGGGCGGGTACAGACTGGCTTCCATGTGTGAGGACAACAGATCAAAGGAGCCAGAAGTAGTTATCTCCTCCCCCAAACCCTGAAGATGCTTGTCTGTTGGCCTATCTGCTTCCCCAGTGTGTAAAGGCAGAATTAGAAAAGGGATAGAAATAATATCTATTTTTTAAGTCTATTTGAACAATCTGCCTGATTTTTATTCTCTCTTGGAGTACAGGCATACCTCAATTTATTTCACTTCACAGATACTGTGTTTTTTATAAATTGAAGGTCTGTGGCAATCTGCAGTAAGTGGGGTTGATCACAGTCGTTTTTCCCATCGTATTTGCTCACTTTGTGTCTCTGTGTCACCGTTTGGTAAATCTCACAATATTTCAATCTTTTTCATTATTATTGTATCATTATGGTGATCTGGGATCAATGATTATGACTCACCGAAAGCTCAGATGATGGTTAGCATTTTTTAGCAATAAAGTATTTTTTTATTTTTTTTAAAGGTGTATTCATTTATTTGATAGAAAGAGAGAGCTCGAGCTAGTGAGGGGAGGGGCAGAGGGAGAGAATCTCTCAAGCAGACTCCCTGCTGAGCGGGAGCCAGATCCGGGGCTCAATCCCCCACCCATGAGATCACAACCTGAGCCGAAACCAAGAGTCGGATGCTCAACCGACTGGGCCACCCAGGCGCCCCTAAAGTATTTTTTAATTAAGAAATGTACGTTGTTTCTTCAGACATAATGCTGTTACACACTTAATAGACTATAGTGTAAACATAACTTTTATATGCACTGGGAGACACAAAAAAATTCAATTTGTTTTATTGCAGTGGTCTGGAACCAAACCCCCAATATCTCTGAGGTAGCCTGTGTATGCCAACCAAGAATGCCAGCACTGTTTTGGAAGCTGGAATCTCCCTGGCAGCCTGCCTTAGGCCCTACCAACCTTGGACTCTCCAGCAGCCTGTGGGTAGGGCCTCACTTATCTCTCCATTCCAGCCCCTAGTCTTCTAATTAAATACATCCCCCCACTCTCCCCACACCCCACCTTCATCTAAGAACCTCCGGGCCTCCACACAAGTTCATAAGGCAAGTTGGGGGGCCAGAGGTACTAATACAGCAGGGGAGAGCCTCCTTTTCTTTCTGGAGGAATAAAAAGGCGTTGGGTAACACAGCAGTACAACGGAGCTCTGCTAGTCTTCCTTGCCAGTGGAAATTCATGCACTTGATGGGATGTCTGTTCTCCGGGCGTGATTCAGTATGACAACTCCTTTATCTGCCCTGTAGTGAAGGAGGCTAATGCGGAGTCTTTGGGGGAGTTCTCAGTAAAAGGAAGGTCTCCATTAAGACTCTGGCTGGCTGTCACAAGTCATTGTGACTACACAAGCTGTCTTAGGAAAGAACGGTTACCAAGGGTGACCTTTGTTCCTAAGGATAAATGAATAAAAATCACGTTGCTTTCGTTCTGCTCCTGCTGGTCATGCTGTGCTGGATGCACTAGAGACAACGCAGGAGAGCAAGTGACACTCTAAGGAAAACACCAGTGACAGACTGGCCGAAGCAGGCCGAGATGGTGTCACTGTATTTACAAAGGACAACGAAGTGGCTCTAAGAGGGTTGGCATCCCCAGTCTCCTCTTGCTGCCAGTGCCTAAAAGTCTGCTCTGTGTTTCTGCCCCTCAAATTCTTTGCAGCGAAATGTGTATTATGTTCCTCCAATCACACTGCAGTCTTCTCTATTTTATTAGGCAGTGCCTTAAATTTTATCTTAAAGCCTCACAGCAGTTCATTCTCAGCGCTGCCACACCTTCTTTCATGGGCTCATTTCCATCTGGATGCAGAAGGGTGGGCAACAGCTCGCAAAGGCTCAGAACCGGAGGCCTAATCCTCTGGGAACCATTAGCTCTGTCGTCAATGTAGGTCAACGTGTTACCTTCCTCAAGGGCATCTGCACTTAAAGCCCTTCTAAAAACTGAGGAGGGAGGGGGCTTTAGTCTTTGTTAATAGAATCCACCAAGGCAGGGATGAGCGTGTAGATGGAGGAAGAAGCCTGTCCAGGAACCACACCTCCCAGAAGGGAGCAAAAGGCTGCTTCCTATGAGGATGGGGGTGGCATGGTGGAGGGTTTGACTTGTGCCCATCCTGCCCACCATTCGTCATTACCTGAAGCAGCCAGTGCTACCACAACTCGGCTTTTGATGGCCCAGAGCCAGGTGGTTATGGACGAAGAAGTCCCATCCCAGCGCCCACGGATGGCAAAGTGCTGCTCTGCACAGACGTCAGAACTGAAAGCCTCGGGACTTTCCTGGGTAATCAATCATTAACGTTGTGCCTAGACATTCACCTTCTCCGTGGAATGCAGGACCAGCCTTGCCAGACCACCATGTGATGGCAGTCCAGTTTTACCACACCCGTAATAAATAAAGTTCCATTCTCAAGCTTCCTGTGAATTTATTTTTAATCTAGGGGGCAGGTGGGGAAGGGAATGGTGTGACAGAGAAACAAAACTCTTAAATACACATGCACACACACATCCCTTTGTTTCTTACAGCATCTGTTCTTATCTGTGAAGGTAAAATGAAAAGGGTAGGTCGTGTGCATTTCAATGGTAGAAGCTATAAAGCAGACAGTGATTAAAACAGTTCTCATTTGCAACACCCACTGGGCAGGAGTGGAGAACTGAAGTTGTCTGGGGTGTCTTCTTACCATTTAAAAGTGATAAAGGGCCCAGAGGCAGGCAAATAATAAGGTCAGCACTGACAGTTACAGAGCCATGGAAATACCTCTGAACCTGAAGCCAGATCACCTGACTCCTGGCTTTTCACTCACTAGAGATATGACCGTGGGCTGGTTGCTTCTTCAAATACTAATATTCTCAATTTTCAATGGGCTCCTGATACATCACAGGGATGGAATACTTGTGTGCATGAAATCAAATAATCTGTGGAAGTACTCGACATAGTACCCTGCACATTGCTGATATTCTTTAAGAGCTGGTTGAATCTATCTACAGTGTACTGGGGCCCAGAGATGGCCATCCATATCCCTGAAATTCTAGGCTGCATATGACAAGAAATGTTCCATCCACCAAACCCACACCCTGTTCCTTAGGCATAAATCTGTACTTTTCCTTACTGTATTTGGAGTTGAGCCCTCTCTCTCACACCTACTATAAACCCCCCACCCCCTGCAATAATTCTCTTGAATAGTCTTCTTGACCACTTTAACCTGTACATTTCTAACTCTGATCCCAAGTAGTACAGATCAAAAGACCTTAGCAGGAGTTGTGAAGTCTCCCATCTGCAACTCTCTCTTGTTGGACCCATCAGGTTCGAGCATCTTGCTTGTAGGGGCTGGACAGGGGCTTGATTTCTCTCCTGGCCAGCCCCTTTATGCTGCTGGGAGCCAGGTATCACCACCATGGGCCAGCCCTCAGGCCTGTGGCTGTTCACAGCAGTAGTGTAGAGGGACCAGCTTATACCTCGTGTCCTACTGAAATGAACAGCCTCCAGCTGCTTTTATATGCTTTGCCATTTGTCATGCCTCAGGTTTCTTTACCCAGGATTTGATTTTCTTCCTTAGAGAATTTCATTTCCTTTCATTTCATCTAGAGCCTTGTTCTTAAAGGAGATCAATCTCCTTTCCCTGGTGAAGGCTGTAATGTCCACTGTAGCCAAGAGTGCATCTGGACCCATTGCCAATGGTCCGGTCAAGGCAGTGTGGAAGTTTCCCTGGGAGTCCCTCTATTCTTTTCTCCCTAGCTTGAAATTCCCACTTTCCCCTGCTTCTTCAGAAGGTAGTTTCACCCAAGATTCTGAAAGAGTTTGCCCACATTTGCCTCAGCTTTCCTTCCTTACATAACCTCTGACTTCTAACTATTTTCCATCCCTCCTCCTCCCCTCAAGTCATGCCTTTGCTCACTTTCCTGTCTTTAAAAAAATTTGACCTTTAAAAAATCTTAGGCACATTTTTCACTTTCACATATTTCCTCTGAGAGCTTGTTGGTTGCCCCAAACTCCATCATCCTCATCTTGGACTTCCTCCACCTTGAGGATGAATCCAGGAGGTCTCATTCACCTTCATGTGCTGAGCATAGGGCACCATCTGACACACCATAGGTGGCCAACTTCCTAGAACAAGCTCTTCAGTGAAGCCGCATCTGGGGAAGAGACGGATTGATGACAATAACCCACAAGATGTCCTACTTGTGTCTCACAGCCTTGGGAGGAAGAGGCAGGTATAGGGTTGAGATGAAACAAGGACAGAACATAAGGGTCACTCAAAAGCTCTAGCTCCTTTAGGAGTAGGGGGACATTGGAAAGGTTGACACTGGACATCTCCCAGTACAGCTGGCCCATAAGCTCAGCTGAGAAGTCAAGACTGGGTTGGAGAACTAATGGTGTGGAAACCATGGTTCAAAGGAGGTCACCCAGAGAAGGTGTCTAGAGAAAGGAAGAGAGTCAGTGAAGGAGCAGAGGTAAAGAGTCAGAGAGGTGGGATGAAAAGGAGAGAATGATGCCACCACCATCAGGGGGTAGGGACACCAGTTCTGAAGGGAGAGTATTGGCTTTTGAAATTGGAGGAAGTAGAGCTGAGAAGATGAAATCCAAATTGTGGAAAAATGCTGAAACAAAACAATATACCAAGAACTTCTTAGCAGCGGACACCGCCATGTGATATGGATCCTGCCCACCCCTCATCCTGGCCCCGCCATTGCTGCTGTCTCTGCTCCAGCTCTCAACTAACCTTGTCCCCTGCCTTCTGCCTTTGCTTCTCCTCTTCACTCCTCCTGGAATCCTCTTTCCCCAGGTCTTCTTGTGGTCATTGGTTCACATTTCAAATGCAGACTCTTCAGAGGCTCCCTCCCTGACCACCCAACCCGGCATCACTGCCAGGCCCCACGCCATTAACCACACGGCACTCCCCACTCCCTAAAATGATCTTCAGACATGTGATGCAGTTTTTGCCCTCCACCCTCAAATGTTAACTCCATGAGAAGAGAGTTACTTCTTGTTCATGGTTGTTTCCCCAGGGCCTAGAAGAGGGGAGGGCCCGTAGTAGCCTTTGATAATTGTTTGTTGAAGAAAAGAAGGAAGGAGGAAAGCTGTAAGGAGAAAAGAAAAAAGGAAGAAAAGAATATAAATGCAGACTATTTGCTGAAGAACTCAAGCAAAGCAGCAGCCCAGTAAAAGGCCCTTAGGCCATTTGCTTAAATACACATGGGAGAATGGTGTGCAGTTTTCACGTCAATTATTTATATATAGAAATCCATAAACGGCTTTATGCTGCCTCAGACGGCTTTCATATACACTGGTGTTCTCAGTACCTCAGTGTACAAATATTTGAGTCATTGAGGAAGGCAGTTTTCTTTCCTCATAAACATTCTCTCTGTAATAGAATTTATCCCATTACATTGCACATGTTCTCAAAAAAGGTATTCATAAAATGTAAGGGAACGCTGTCATGGTGGCCCTGGTGTGTATGATCATTAATAACAAAGAAACGGAAATAGGATGGGGGGATTTGACCTCAGCCCTACAGCAAGACTTCTCTCCTCTGTTGACGTCACACACCTGTTGGGCTCCAGTAACAAGAACTGCAGGCAGTTTTTCTTGTCTTCTCCTGCATGCTCTCTCATACACTCCAGGCTCATTACCTCTTAGCGATCATGAAACAAAATGCATGCTGGGATTTAGTCCTGGAGAAGATGAATTTTCTTAAGGAGTCCACCCAGAACTATTTTCCTAGACACAATTCGATAAGAAATTGCCAAGCGGGGAGCTTATGAAATATTTTTGGTAGTAGGACTACTTTGCACAAATCAAAATAAAAGTTCATCCTAATTATAGTTTTACTTCAAACAAAAAAAAAACACTAAGATCATACATAACCATAAAAAATCCCAAACATCAACAAAAATAATTTCTTTCTCCACTTCCCATTTGTTGTTTAAGTACGCTCCATTTTACACGTGGCTATTCTAAGAAAGTAGTGAGTAATGAAGAGATTAGGAACATAAGAGATCATGAGAAAAGCCATGATTACATGTTTTGTGTTTGTGTGTGTGTGCACGTGCACACTTGTTGGTACTTCCCTGTCATGGTGATCTGTCTTGGAATTTTGGAAGAATGGCTCATATTTGCTTTCAATATTCCGAAGTTGTTGAGGGGGTGATAATGACACTGCTGTCTGATTAATGAGATAGTTACTAACTCCTCCCCCTTTTCACCAAAGAATAAGCTCTTTCCAGCTGATGGGTGTAACCCCCTCTACCTCTTACCTGCTCTCAGAAGTCTGTGGCAAAGCATTTTGTGGGACCCCTTTCAAGAGCCCATGTGGTACAAATGGCAAGAGTCTCCCTGAGCTTGTGGAGTCCTGGGATCTCCCCAACCCCCTTAGCTCTTTGACCTTGGGCAAGTGACTGGATCTATCTAAGAACATGCTATCATTATCTGTAAAGTAGAAATCACCCTCAGGTCCCTGAAGGAAGGTCAAGAAAGGTCGACTAATGACTGCACTCCTTCATCTGCAGGACCCTCGGCTGTGGTAGTGGAGCAGGTCATGCCACAAGACACTTAGTAAGCCAGGCTCTAAGTAGGGAGACCTACAGAGACCAGCTCCAACTACTCATTCTACTCAGACCCTCTGGACCCTCTTAGCAAGCAGTGCGTGTGTTCCAGAGACCTGGGCGCATTTTCTCCCACTTCACCTAGGAACTTTCCCGGCAACAACATAATAAACAGCCCCTTCCTGACCTCAGTTTCATACTGATACTTTAGGTACAACTACATACTTGGCAATATGGTGGCGACTCTGCAAAAATCCCAAACTGATGTGAAGTCTGCTCCTTAACACACACTCTCAGCAATAGACTCATCACTGTCTTTTGGATGGAAAAAATAAGAGCTGTGGAGTTTGAAGGCTGGGGTCAAATGCCGGCCCATTTCTATTAGTTGGTTGGCTGTGGGTAACTTATTTCACCTTTCTGATTCTTTTTTCTTTCATCTGCAAAACAAGATTACTAAAATTTTGAACCTCATAGAACTCTTTGGAAGATGAAATGATGCATAAGATAATATAGGTGTGGTGATGTTAACGCCGCTCACTAATATTTCATTTTCTCATTTCCTTCTGGGTCACAGGATGGTACTTGCCCACTTCCATGAGGTTAGACGTAGCCACATAACTTCCTTTGGCCAATGAAATCTGAATAGAAAGGCCACGTGGCACTTCTAGGTGGAAGCATTCAAGAGCCAACGCATGATTTTTTATGTTCTCTTTTTGCCTGCTGTGACGACTCTGGTAGGACTCTGGTAGGACACATGGATATGGGAGTGCCCCCAGGCAAAAGCCATCCTGACCATCTGTCTAGAGGGCCATCTCACCCTACAGCTGACTTTGCAAGAATGAGGCATAAGCCTTTGTTGTGTTAAACCAAGAATATTTTGGAGATTGTTATATATACAAAACTTACCTTTCCTGACAAATACATATAAGAAAAAATTTGCTAAATACAACACACTAAAAAAAAAGTGAATTCAGTTATTGCAGGTGTCAATTAAGATGATGTTAGAAACACTAACAGAAGACACTCATGGTAACATCATAGCACGACAGTGTGATAGCATCATAGCATGATAGTATGGTAGCATGATAACCTATCTGGACTATAGCTAAGGGCATTCTCATCATCTCATTGCCACCAGCAAAAGTCTATAAAGCACCCACCATGGTTCTGATATTATTCCAGGTAATATATATGTGATATTTTATTTTTGATGTTAAAATATCTTAACTACCAGGTGCATTTACATTTGGCATATCTTTTGAAAACATAATGATGGTTCATCATCAAACCAAAGACTCATACTAAAAAGACTTTCACTTTGTAGAACATTCTAGGTTACTGTTGGGTGCAGAAGAGCTGAAAAAAAATATTTCAGAATATACAGAAACATCGTCTTTCAAGAACTACGTGGAAATGAATTTGTATATTCTAGCACAGGAATTCTAAACTTTATTTGAGCAAATTAGTCTGCCAGCTCTTGATAATCTGAAGATACTCGGCTGATTTTGTATGAAGTTATTTCTCCTTCATTTATTCTAAAGGAGGCACCATATACCATGTCCTCAAACCCCAGGACTAGAAAGAGTTTCTGGAAGTTTTTCCTAACATCCATCAAATCACCCACACCTGAGAGAACTTAAGTTCGCCATGTGTGAAGGTTTTAAGAAACACCAGATCTTAAAAGGACTCCATTTTATACATTCACAAAAACAGCAACAAACTAAAGGGTTGGGAAAAACGATCTTCCTTATATTTGTTCCTTATTTCTGGCATTTGTGTGGGCTGATGACAAAAATCACTTTACGGTAAGAAACCGAGGGTCGTCGTTCTCCTATGCACATATATTCTTTCAAAGCCACATAGAAACTGGCTCCAATTGCAACTGCTCCACGTTACATTAAGATCCCTCCTGCCACTAACACCCCCACCCTGCCCCTCAAGGCTTCCTTTCTGGCACGACCTCAGTCTTTTCCTCAGCTGTTCGGCTAACATCCTCCTTCCACAACACCCTCTCATCTATAGGCCACTTGTGCCTTCGGATGAAGCTGAGCTCAAAGACCCTTTTGTCAAATCAATGGGGTGGTTTTGCAGCCATACCCAGACCCCAGATCTGCTGAGTGATTCTTTCCTCCTGTCTTAACTCTACAGCACTTCAACAGCTGGTCATGTGTTGTTGTCAGCAAAATCAAATTGTAAATGACTTTTGCTATTTGTTGGACTGAGCGTAAGGCGCAGCCTTGCCTGCCGTCTGATGCGGCCTCTTAAGGAATGCTAGAAACTGGTTCAGGAGCTCAGCACGGCATCTGTGTCCTCCTTCTCACACTCCTGCATAAATTCATCATATACAGAGAGTACATCATAAACCAAAAGTGTCAGCTGGCCCCCACCCTGCATGGCAATGTACTCTGAGTTTTGTTTCCAGCAGCGGTGAGTTTTTCACCTTGACCCATCCTGACTTCTCACTCCATCTCCATGAGATTAGAGGCTTGCATTTGAAACTTAGCTGCAGGTAATAATACAACACCCTCATGGCCCTGGGTCAGAGGGCTGCGGACCAGTACACCGAGAACTGAGAAGAGAAGGGCGGAGCCCATAAGTACTGTACTTCATGCTAGACTCTGTGCAGAAGCTCTTTATATTCACCTCAAGTTCACCCTTATATATTAATCTAGATCTACGAACCCTATTAAATCATATTAATATTAATACAACATAGATATATTATATTATTAGATCATATTATATATAATATTATTACTATTATAACCATATTACCCTTACGGTTGATTCCAGTATCTTGATTTGCACCTAAATACAATAGCTCTTTAATATTTCCCTTCTTAGTTGATTAGTGAAATAGCACAATTAGAGAAACAAGTTTCCATAATAGATTCGATCCAAAGTCACACATTAAATTTTGGAGCTAGAGGTTTGATTTCCAACATAAGTTGGTTCTTGAACATGAACAAGATGCCAAGAGCAACACGGCTCCAGGGGAATTGGTTATAAAGTAAAATTAAAGAACTCTGGAAATGACTCAAAATCCAGAAAAAAAGAGAACGGGTAAATAAGTCATGGAATGGTTCCCTAATGGAATAACATACAGCAGCGAAAATAAATCAAGAAGAACTATATTTATCAATACGGTTTAGCCCCTGAATATAATGTTGAGTGGATCAAAAGAAAGTTGCATTCAACCTTAAAAAGGAAGAAAATTCTGACACGGGCTATATTGTGGATGAACCTTGATGATAATCATGCTAAGTGAAATAAGCCAGTCACAAAAGAACAAATACTACATGATTTTACTTATATAAGTGATCTAAAGTAGTCTAATTCATAGACACAGAAAGTAGAATGATGGTTTCTAGGAGCTGGAAGGATGAGAAAATGGGGAGTTGTTTAATGTGTACAGAATTGCAGTTTTGCAACATGAAAAATTTTTGAAGATTGGTTGTATGATAGTATGAATAGAACATACTTAAGAATACTGATCTGCTCACTTGCAAAGGGTTAAGATGTTAAGTTTTACATTATATGTATTTCACCACAATTAAATTTTTTGTAAGTTTCAGAAGAATGACTAGGGTATGATTTGATTTTTATGAATCTCAAACACCTGAAAACTTACCGTATAATTTTTAGAGATACAAACATTCACGGTAAAGCTATAATAAAAAGTAAAGAACACATGGGGTCTTCAATCATGATTGCTGTGTTCCAACCCTTGAATTGGGTGTTGGATACAGTTTTATAGTTGTACATGTATCATACATACATCTTATAAATATATAAACTTTTTTCAAGCCAAAAAGCTGTAGTCTGAATGTCAGAATTGAGGTCATTATGATGGAGTATATGAAACCAAGTTCCAGGTTAGAAAGTCATTCTGTTTTGCAATAAAGCACCCAATCTCCTGGTTAGAGTCAGAATTTATGTGCAGCCTGTTCAATAAAATATGAGTAGCCACTGTTTTCTTACACTCGCTTAGCAACAGTTACACACTGGCACTGAAAAAAAAAATAGCCATATCACAGATGCTCTGGCAGTTTCTCTCTAAACTATCACTATTAGCCTAACCCAAAATAGAATTCTATTTGTAAAAGAAGGCAAACTGAGGATCCAAGAGAGAACTTTTTAAAAAAACAATTTAAAGACTGTTTACTATTACATAAAATAAAATGCCATGTCAGATTTTTCTTAGGAAATTAGATTTTTGTAATACTCTATAGAAATTCAAAGAGTTTCTATATTTAGAAAAGAATAACCTTTTGGTTACACATAGAGCAGTGATTTGTCCTCATGTCAAATAGAACTAAAAATCATTGCCCTACTATCATTCAGAGTTTTGTGAAGGTTGAAGACAATGGCAGGGCTCCACGCTGCCAGTTAGGTTTCATTCCTCATGGTTCCAAGGGCCTGAATGGAAACCTCTTCAATATAGAAAGGACTGCAATCCACCCATGCACCCTGGCTCCATAGCTGGTCAAATCCGCAAGGATTTGCAACTTCCACTCTCAGCCCTGGCCGTCATGAAAGTCTCATCCGCTGAATCCTAAGTCCGCTGTTGCTCCTACATGGGTGAGCACTAACAAAGCCTGTGGATGGTTCAGAAGGCAGCCAAGAGCAGAAAGACAGGGCAGCAGATATACAAGGGGAAAATCAAATCAAGAAGTGACGTTGAGAAAATTTTAGGAATGTCAGACAACTTGGGCCACTGTTGCAAATAAAGAAGCAAAATGATTTTATTTTCATTTACAAGTAAAATGAGAGTGAAGGAAGTTGATAGAGACCCCCAGATCACATGCCTGACTTGATGAGCTGACGAGGTCATTTTAAATCTATGATATCTGTTAATAAAGAGTGGCATTATTTATATCAGAACTTTATTTCTATCACTGAGGTCTTAAAATCAATCCTGAAAATTTTAACTACATGAACATCTAGGAAGGTTCATATACTTACCTACCACTTATTTCCAAAAAATGTTATTAAGGAAATGTAGGAATGTCTTTAAAGTATTACACTGACCACAACTGGTTCTACCAAAATGGAGACAGGCCAGCCAACAACTTAAAGCAGCAATATTCTTCAGTGTCCACTTTGAGTTGAGTTTCTAAACTCTGTAACTTATAAATCACCACTCATCCTCAGTCAAAGCTTCAATGTACAAAGTCTATTCTCATTTGATTCAACTTTGCAAAAACAAACCAAAACAAAACAAAAACCCAGGTCTCAAGGAACCTCAAGGATTTGAAAATAATCACTGATAATGGGAAACATCTCAAGTCCAAAGATGTTTTGCAGAGAATACAAGTGTTGTCCAGGTTCAGCTACTCAAGACTTCCCCCAATCTTTGAGATGTTACTCCCAAAATAACCTACATGAGTTTGTTTTAAAATTATTCTTCACAAGTCCTCATCATCAAGCAGTACCCAACCATATCATAAGCCAAAGATATCAAGAGGCCAAAATGAAATCAGATATAATTTACAAAGAATAAACAGCACCGTGGAGGTCACCAGCAAGATCACTAGTCACACCCTGAAGCTAAGACATTATAGTCAGGTAATGACTTCCTTGGGGTGAGATGAGGGTAGGGGAAGGAAGAGGATAGAGGTAAAAGCAAGAGCTTACCATATGTGAGGGGTGAGTATGATGAAAGTGTGACAACTTCAATCAGACATATTTTTTCACTTGTTGAAATAAAATCTAAAGGTGCATCTCATGTACACTGGATGGTGTGGATGATTATACCATTAACAAAAACAACAAAAAGTGAATGGGAAAAATGGACACAAATGATCCTGTAAATTGAATAAAGAAATATAGAGCAATTTGCCTTTGATTATGCTTCCACTTTTCAAAGAGACTTCAATGTCATGTTATGTTTTCTATACCATAAATCAGTCAGGAGGAATAGGGATTCTATTTCTTTTACCATAAGGTCATGGTTTGTTGATGATGGCATTACTTATTTTAAGTTGTACATTTATTTTCTTTTTCCTAGTTCTATCAAAATTCTTAACTGAAGCATCTTTTCTTTTACTTATAACATGGAACAAATGAATAAAATTAAAAACTAAGCCATCATTATTAAAAGACATTTAACACAATAAATGAGGTACACTGTGCAAATTGTCCATGAGATTTCCCCTCCCTGGAGGAAGTGAAAACTGATGCTTAATGCATGTCGTTAATAACTCTTAATTCAAAGGCTGATTTCTGTTACTGAGAGGCTAACATTCGTCAGCAGACTGCCAGTCCCGAGGCCAGCAGACACTGAACATATTATGAAAGATGACTCACTTGGCTATACCAGATGTACCACAAAACTCAACAAGGCTTCTGAAGCATGCCATTGGGGACTAGAAACAGCCTTCCAGATTACTGTAATGATAATTTTATTTCCATTAGTTAGAAGAAACCAGACTAAAGGAAAATCTCATAAAAGGTACTGTTTGCTTAAATGTTACCCATTTTCTCGTAAAAGAAATCTCTATATATTACTACCTGACAAGCAGTATTTAAAAGGCAATTTTCAAACTGAATAGACATTAAAGCATTTAATAATTATATTTTCTTTATATTTTGATTAATGGTTTGAGTAAATTAATGGCATTTACTTTCCAAACATCAAATTATACATATCAAAGCACACACACACACACACACACACACGGTTTTTCATTTTTAAAATCAAGCAAATAAGAATTCAGAGGGAAATAAATTTTTAAATAAAAAGTATAAAAACAAACAGTTCTGAGAATAGAAAAACAATGGAAAAGTAATAAATAAGAGAAAAATAACACCTGGAGGAAAGGGGAAAACAGATAAAAGGAACTCATAGAAAAAATTTAGGGACTTCAACTTTTGACCTCAATAAGACAGGTCTTCTTCCCCAAATAACTTGCCAAAATACATAAGGCAATAATATCTAAGCAATGGACAATAGGAAGCACAAGAATGCAATCCTTGAAAGAAGAGAAATCCATGAGGTGAGCCCCATAATTACCCTGGGACTCTGCCTGAGAACAATTTCCTGACTTACATGAGGGGCTGGAGACCAAGCAAAGCATAGCAGGTCTGCTGATCTGAGAAGGCAAAGATCAGAGTTTGAGGTTGTTGAAGGTATTGAAATTTGAATGGCTAGGTCCTGGAGGGTAGAGAACTGCCAGGATGTGGCGGAAATAGATTCAGAATTCCAAATATATGTTTCCCACAAGTCCTTTGCTCAAGGTTGGGCTGTGCATTTACAGAGCAATACTCAAGGCTTATCAGATGACTGCTTCTACCAAGTTGAGAGCCAAACACAGATAGTGAAATCAAGCCAGGTTGGGTATTCTGGCCCAATCAGATGAGAAAGACCTTGGTGAAATCTTGACATACAATATTGACACTGCTAAAACACTAGAAAGGCTATGTCTTAGGAGAAAGTACCAAAACTCCAAGTAAGGCTTCCACTATGCCCGTCTTTACAAACTAAAACTACAACTCATCAAGATCCAAAGGGGAGACAGAGTTCAGAGATTTGTTAATTTAAAGAGCTTAGGAAACCTCTGAGCTTTCCAAAGATCCAATCGGACAAAGCGTAAGAGAGTTTAATACAAGTCCAACATGATTATTCAAAAGTTCAACTTTGCACAAGACCAAAAACCTGTTATTTCTCTAAAATTTATATTTTAGAGAAAGAAAATAGAATCTAGTTTCTACAGCATATCATTTACAAGTTCCAGGATCAGTCAGAATTTATTGAAGAGGAAAACAGCTCCCATTGTCAAGAGAACAAATAAACAATACAAATAGACCCTGAGACCACCTATATGTTGAAATTAGCAGATAAAGACTTAAGAGCCACTTAAAAAAAAATACATTCAAGAACAAAAGAAAAAGATCATAATAAGTCAATTGAGGAGGGATATCAGAAGAGAAATGGAAACCATATGTTAAGTGCAGTTGTAGAACTGAACACTACAATGATCAAAATGAAAAATTCACTAGATGAAACATTCATAACATTGGCAATGGAAGAATAAATGGGTTAGTGAACTTGAAGAGAGACCAGTAGAAATGATCCAACTGGAGGAACAAAGCATGAAAAGATTTAAGTAAAAAAATGAACAGACTTTCAAGAACCTATGGAACAATATAAAATAGTCTAATATATGTCATTGGAATCACAGAATGATAAAAGCCAAATAAATATTTAATAAGAACTATTGAATTTTGTAGCTTTGAATCATACAAGAATATGTACATTACTGTGTGATTACAAGTATATATACAAGATAAACAAACAAAAAACAACTGTATTTCTGAACAAAACAAAGGGGTCAAAACCCTTTTGACTTTGTCTGAGATGGACAAGTAGGAAAAAATAAAATAAAATAAAATATTGATATGGAATAAAAGAAAACTTGATATAGTGTACTTCATTAAAATTCAATAATTTCATTCCATTAAATTAAATTTCATTGAATTCATTAAAATTCAATAATTTCAATAAATTAAAATTAAATGTTTCTGCTCCTCAAATGGTATTCTTAAGAAAATTAAAATGCAAACCACAATCTGGGAGGAAATATTTGAAAAACACGTATCTGCCAAGTAATTTGTATTTAGAATACATAAAGAACTCTTATAAATATGTAATATGAAGACAACCTGATAAATGGAGAAAAGATGAGAAGAGACATCACACAAAAGAGGTTTGTAAATGGATAATAACCTAAGAAAGTTAGTTCCTCGTTAGTCACCAGGAAATGCAAGATAAAACCACAATGAGATACCAATATGTACTCATTAGAATGTCTATAATCAAAAACCCAACAATACCAAGTGTTGACAAGGATGCAGAGCCACTCAACTCACATACATTAGAAGCAGGGCTGTAAAATGGTACCATAACTTTAGAAACAATTTGGTAATTTCTTTAAAGTTATATGTGCACTTACTCTATAACCAAGAGTATTCACCCACGGGAAGTAAAAACATAGGTCAAAACCATAGTTTGTGCTAAAGATTCAGAGTGGCTTTAGCCATAATAGCCCCAAACCATCAACTACTCAAATGTCCAGAAAAGGTGAAATGTGGTATTTTCATGAGACAGAATACAGTAGTCCCCCTTCTAATCTGCAGGAAATACATTCCAAGACCACCCAGTGGATGCCTGAAACCATGGAAAGTACAAACTTTATATACACTATGTTATTCCTATACTTACATACTTATTATAAAGTTTAATTTATAAATCAGGGACAATAAAAGTTTATCAACAATAACTAATAATAAAACACAACAATTAAAATGACTTACTATAATAAAAGTTATATGAATGTGGTCTCTCTCTCTCAAAATATCTTACTGAACTGTACTCACATTTCTTGTGATGATATGAGATAAAATGCCCACGTGATGAGATGAAGTGAAATGAACGACATGGGCCTCATGATATAGCGGTAGGCTACTACTGACCTTCTGACAATAAGTCAGACAGAGGATCATCTGCTTCCAGACTGTGGTTGACTGTGGGTAACCGAAACCCCAGAAAGCAAGACTACAGATTGGGGGGGAAACTATAGTACTGCGTTGATCTCTTCAGGCTGTGGTAACAGAATTATCACAGACTAAGTGGCTTAAAAGCAATAGAAATTTATTTCTTATAGTTCTGGAGGCTGCAAAGTCCAAGGTCACAGCACTGGGCAAATTCTGTGTCTGGTGAGAAACTGGTTCACACACCACTGTCTTTTCTTTGCAACCCCATACTGTAGGAAGAGGGTGGTAAGTGCTTAGGGCCTCTTTTATAAGGATACTAATCCCATTCATGAAGATCCACCCTCATCACCTAATCACTTCCCAAAGGCCCCACCTCTTAATGGCATCACTTTGGGGATTAGGTTTCAACCTGTGAATCCTGGGGGTGGAGTGGGCACAAACATTCACTCTACAGCAAATAATCAGCACTACAAAGGAACAAACTAGTGATACACGCCACAGAATTGATGGATCTCAAAAGAGTAATACTGACTAAAAGCAGCCAGACACAGTTGAATATGTACATTACTGTGTGATTCCTAGTATATGATGCTCTAAAACAGGGAAAACCAATCCATAGTGCTAGAAATCAGATCAGTAATTGCTGGGGGTGGGGAGAGGCAGTTGACTGACCGAAACTCTGCAAGAAAGAACTTTCTGGGTGATATAAACATTCTATATCTTGATTTGGGTGTTGGTTACATGGGCTTATATAGCTGGCAAAATTCATTAAATTATACATTTAAAAATAGTCTCCTTCTCATGTGCCTCTGCACATTACCTGGCTTTCTATACTCAAATTGTAAGAAAAAGTCTAGCTGAAAGTTAAATGTGAAACAACATACTAAATATTATCCCTAAGTTTCAAAATCCAGACAGATGATTTTTCTTTCTTTCTTTTTTTTTTTTTTTTTTGAGAAAGAGAGAAAGAGAGAGAGAGCAGGTGCACACATACCACATCTGGATCTTCATGGAAGCCAGACAAGGTAGATTTTCTTTTTTTAAGAGAAACTAAGAAATGTGATATAACAAAGATAACCAAAAATGAGTGCTCTTACATCCTTATTATAATCAATATAAGTAAATTTCAGGACTGCCTTGTATTCGCAGATATAACTTTGTTTTTCTTGGGGAATTGTAGATACTGACCCCCTCGGGACAGAGATGAGAAAGCCTTATATTCTTGAGCCACAAATTCTAATTTATCCTAATGGCTGCCTATAGCTGTGTTTCTTTCTTTACTTTATGTTTTTGAAACTCTGTTGTAAGAACATCAGTAATGGAAAAATTTGAAGGGAATGTGACTTAGAGACTAAAAACAAATACCACCCCCCAGCAGTTACACCATGTATTTTCTGCATCCATATCCTGTCTTAAATAGAAACACATAATGCTTTATACTTTTAAGAAATACTCTGACATACTTTATTGGGTGTGATCATCAATGGGTGAGATACCATTATCCTTCTGTCTTTACAATTGGGGAAACGGAGGCTCGGTGGGGTTAAATGATGTCCCCAAGGTGAGAAAGCTAGAAACTGGCAATACCAAACCTAAAATCTAGGACTCCCGAGTTTGAATCTGTTTCTCTATCAAATATAGCCAGAAATACCTTAATGGCAAAGATTAAGTTAGGAGGGACCTCAAATCCCTCCCATTACTGGTGGACTTACAAGATGAGGCATTGGAACATACTCTCTACTGGTCCAGCAGTTGAGGAACTTGAGTCTAAAATTCAAAGTGGTTTACATTCCAGCTATATTTTCCTAACAAAATTTTAAAAAAAATTAAAAGTTCTCTTACCCCCTAGTACCTTAATAACTACTAATTTGTTAACAAATCACCTTTTTAGGGGAAAAAATACTTTTAAGCTACAATAAAAAATATAACCAACCCTTCTCGGAGAAGTGAAATTAGTAACAGAAGACCTATCTTTTCAGATAATAAACACATATAACATGAACCTGACTCTGAACTTTGAGTCGCTCCCCTTTGGCTTCCAGTGGAGAACTTCAGTCTCAGGGACACACACAACTTCTCATTGCTGCACCCTAGCGAGCATGTTAAAAATGAAATAAATTTACCAAAGCCTGGCCGATTCCTTGGTCTGACCTCCTAATCTGACCCTACTAGACTGATAGGGCTTCTCCCGCAATCACTTCTCCCAAGCACGCTTAACACAGAGCTTTTGTCTTTCGGACAGGACTTTGAAGAAATAGCAATGACTGGTCGACTCAGGCACCCGGGTAAACTGGTGACATGTTTTTGAATGAAACATAAGACACCAGATTTTCAAAGAAAGGTGCTTTAGAGAAGTACTGTTTTCTGATTCAAATACAAAGATACCTATGTTGACACCCACTAAGTTAGCAACAAAAACCATAAAAGCGATACTTGGTGCTCCCGGCTGTTGGAAATCAGGAAAACTCACTGAGGGTCACTACAGTGTCAGCTTTTCTTCTCTTTTTTGGACTCCTTGTAAAATCTAGGCAGATGATAAACAGGAGCCAACATCACAATCATGATTTATTTACTAACAGCTGCACATGTCCCAACACGCTCGGCACAGAAGGCCTCACCAATGCTGTCACATCCAGAACGGAATCAGAAATACAAGCCATTACATTTCAAATAGCAGGCAACGCTTCACATTTGTGAAGTGACCATAGGAAGTAGCTAATTTGTCTGAGCCCCTCTGGTTACACAAATAATCCACTAAACATGGGTACAACAATTGCTAATATTTCAATGATTTGAAAGACAGCTCAATTTAGAGCTAATTGTGCAAATGGGGTGCATAAGCACACAGCTTCCAACAGGGATACAGCAGAGAGATATTTGGAGACAGAAGCCGAGATGAGAAATTTATTTCCTTCCTTCACCCATCTCTCCATCTTCAATCGTACTCAGTCACTAATCGTCCACTGTCCCTGGTTCAGCTGTGTCTGTGTCCTATTCAGTGCAACAAATATTTATCAAGTACTTCCTAAGGGCCAAACACAGGACTCCATGCTGAAGATACAAAGATGAAAAAGGCACTTTTCCTGAACTTAGGGAGGTTGAGTCTATAAAGGAGCTGCTGAGAGAAGCATCTGTCATTCTGATTTGCTCCCTATATTGCTTCTGCCTAACCCGCCTCCTTGGTGGTCCCTCATCTTCAAGTCTACTTTCCATCCTTGTCCTCATCTAGAAATTTCAGCTTAGGTGCTTAAAACAGTACACTGTGAAGTATGAAACTCAAAAAACCACCCAGTTTCTTTGACCGGAGGAAGCAGAAATGTTTCCTTCCACAAAATAGCAATTTAAGAACCAGGAGGGAATAGCGTGGCATGATAAGATAGAGAGGAGAGAAGGAAAGGTGGCAGGGGTGACCCACCCCAAAGAGTTCTGTTCCAAGTTAAACTTCCAGGCAATGAGTTGAAGACGGAGTGCTAGGGTTAGTAAGTAACTGTGGAGACCTGAGATTATTAGCATCCTGGGGAAACCAGCAGGTGCCAAACACTTCACTATTCCAAAGAACAGGATATAAAATATACGAGTTACTTGGAACAAACCTGCAGCCTGCAGTGAAGGGCAAATCTGCTGGAGTAATTCCTCTAATTCTACCTCATATCAGTGCCTGTGATAGGATAATTAAAGAGGTAACTGGAAAGCAAGAGAATGTGTATTATAGTGGCTGAATTTTATTTTTCCCTAGATAACAGTCTGGCCACTGGTGAGAAAGAGGCCTCCTTACCTTGAAAAATAATTTTGCTTCTGAGACTATAGAACTTACAAATCATTACCAGGCTAAATTGGTTTAAAAGATGACCAAGTGAATGAAAGCCATGGCATGCCCGCTTGCTGCTCTGAGAAGGGACAAGCAGGCAGTCACTAGACTGACAGCACATTCCCCCTTCCTGTTGTCAACATGTTTTCAATGGTCAGGCATCTCTGGTCACCCACAGAGACACTTTCAGGTTTCAGAATAATCAAGAACGGGTAAGAAAAGTACACCAATATTTCTTTTTGTATCCAGCAACCAATACTTGGGTACAGTATTTTTTAAATTTTTTTAAGCTATAGGCAAAATAGCTCACCTGCCTCCTACCTTTTATCCTGCACAATTTAAAATGTAAAAGCTAGAATCTGAAATATCCACTAGTCTCATGCCCTTCCTTTAGGCTACTTGCCTAAGGTCAAGAATGAGTTATGACAATGACTGGACAAGGACCATGACAATGCCAATGGAATTGGAATAGTAAAGAGTCTGGCATCTGCTGATTTCCCCAGGATGCTAATAATCCCGGGTCTCCACAGTTACTCATTAACCCTAGCACTCCACCTTCAACTCCTTGCCTGGAAGTTTAACTTAGAACCGACTGTGCTTCTCAATTTGGCTCAGTTCAATATTCCGTGATTTTAATAGAGCACAGTATTATTCGATTGGCTCTTGAAGTGACGATAATAATTCAAGGAATATATCTGTCCCTGCATTTGATGCTTTGATCAGTTTTTTTTTTTTTTGAAAAAGGAACATGAGCTGAAGCAACTATTACTATAATGCAAAACACTGTAGGTAAATACATCATATGGCTTGTCAGAGAAATCCATTCTGAAAGAATAAACTCTCCTGACAAGACTCTGTCTCATCATCTCTGTCCAAACTTTATGAATTATTCTCTAATTAATGTATTATTTGTGACATTCATCACAGTTTTTTATTCTTCAGCTCGCTGTCGTGAAGAATCACACAGATGTTCTCCAATCTATATGATGCTTCACAAAGAAGAATTTGTAAACACACTTAAACCCAAAATGAAGTAGGAGGCATTCCAGTACTTAATTCTTAGCATGAGAAATATTTCTGGAAGTAATTCTCTAAAAGGCCATTTGCTGCTCCAGGCTGATCTTCTTTGAAGACAAGAGCATGATCAATAAATCTGAACTTGAGAACCTGGAGAACAATCGTGAGTACTTTTAACTTCATCTCAAACATGGTGCCACTGGTATGGCTGGACCAAGAGAGTGAGTGTGGGAGAAGACGGAGGGCACAAAACTCCCAAATTGAGAAACAGAAGCAAACATTGAGTCATCTCAAGCAAACACTGAGTCATCTCATCCTAACCAGGAATCCAGTAAACCTCAAAATTGTGGGGGAGGTTTTGTATGTGCTTCTATTGTTTTAAAATGTATTCAAAGTTTTCATCTAACATTGATGGTGGTGAAAGTTATGACACTTTTGAGACCATGAAGAGGCATTTCATTTTTTCAGAATTGGAAACCATATTTTATCCTAAAGAAAGAGGTAAAGAGCACAAATTCATGTTTCCCTCACACTTGTCAGGTGATTCTATCTTGGTGAGTTAGATGGGGGGGTGGGTTTCAGCAGCAGACACGGGAACATAAGCCAGGACCAGTCAAAACAGAATTGGTGGAAAGTGACCTGGCCACAAGGCTGTGTCACAGAAGGGCAGCTGAGCACGGGCCCACCATGCCGGATCCTCATGCTAGAAGAAGGTGGTACTCTTCAACCAATCAGGGAAGCGGGGCATGGATCAAGGCACCGAAGCCACCCCCTCCAGTCAGTGGAGTGAAAGGTCAATAGATTATCTGACGGCTAAACCCCCATTCACACATAGAAATTCTGAAGTGTAATGGACAAAAATCTTAAAGTCAAGCATTTTAGAGCTCTGGCATCAGTCTTATATAACACAATTTCATCAATTACATTTTTGA
This sequence comes from Ursus maritimus, assembly GCF_017311325.1. NCBI lineage: Eukaryota > Metazoa > Chordata > Mammalia > Carnivora > Ursidae > Ursus > Ursus maritimus. The sequence continues at coordinate 11,797,003 of NW_024425675.1, forward strand.
AAAGTGTTTCTTAACCATAGTAAATCCCTTTTCAGCAATTTAGCAAAATTAAAGTGATTTACAAAATAGACGGAGAGATACATTATGTTGTTTGTCATCATTTTCCCAAACCACTGGGGTTACAAAGAAGCATAAATATTTAAAAAGTGCTCGGGATAGTTTAATTCTGTCTTTGGCAATTTATTACTTTACAAGAGACAGATTACTGAGATGTATTCTAGCAACCACTAATTGTTTTTAGATTATACACTAATATATTCATTTCATAATTGTAAGTGAAAGAATGCATACTAATGTTCAAAGCTGTGGTCCTTTTGCATAACTTCACTAATTTTAATGGTTGAAAACTTAATTAAGTAGATGCAAAGTGAAATCAGCCTCAGTGATGAACGTGCTTACCTTTCATCAAAATAGACAGTGGTTTTGTGGCATAAATGAACTACTAGAGCTGTGTCTTCAGCAGTTTCCTGACCCTCTCCAGACCTCCAATCCATTAATCTTACCTCCTTTTCATTATGCTTCTTCTCCATGCTGTCCTCACTTTACTCCAACTAGACTAATTTGGAGAGTTCGTCATTATAATAACACCACTGCAAATAACTCAACTCTGTGGCCTACTGTCTCTTCTTTTTATTCATCTGACAAAGACTCCACCCTGTTGAGTCCAGTGCTCCAAGGTCGTCTGCACCAGGCAAGCAGCTGAATATGGCTAGAAAACACACACACTGCCATGTTGCTGGTCGTACCCCAACCCGTGATCCTTGAACTGCCCATCAAGTCATTTCCCTTGCCCATTGATTTTTTTTCCCTGTGTGCATTTCATGCTTTGCTCTCTCCCTAAGCCTCTTATCCTTCCTTCCCATTCCCTCTTTCATCTGAAGAACTTGCGTCTTATTTTCCTGAGAAAATGGAAGCACTCAGAAGACAGTATTGTTCACACCTGTCACCAAAAGCGTCCACCTACCTGCAAATCGTCCACAAACTCAAACCTTCCCTGTTACTATGGAGAAACCAGCCATGCTTCCATCTGGAGTAAACCATCCACTGCACACACATCCCTCTCTTCCACCAATTCTTCCTTCTTTCTCTTACATCATCATTTCCCTTCTCTACCGGATCATTTCCAGGAGCATACAAATGTGCTGTTTGTATGTGCTATTATTTTTCCCATCTTAAAACAATAAAACTCTCTTACTCTCATCTCTCCCTCTAGCTAACTCCCCACTTGTCTGCTCCCTTTTATAAATAAACTTGTCAAAAGGGCTGTCAATAAGGACTCACTCCAATTTCTCCCCTCAATTCATTCTTAAATCCATTCCAATCAAGCTATCGCCCCTGCTGAGCCATTGATACAGCTCCTGTGAAAGCCAGAGTGGCCTCATATTGCTAAATCTAACGGTCAAGTCTCAGTCTTCACTAATTTAACCACTGTCCACAGCATCTGATAAAGTTGGTCACTCCCTCCTCCTCAATACTCTGTTCACTCAGCTTCCAGAACCCCTCACTCTCCCAATTTTCCTGTCTCACAGGAGCTCTTTCTCTTTGCTGGTTCTTCCTCATCTCCTTGGCCTCTGTTAGCATGCCGTGGACTCTGTCTTAGCCTTCTCTAATCACACTTATTCCCTAACCCACTCTGCATATACTAATCATCTGGAGAAGTTTTACAATGGCGGGGACCCATCACAGACCAATTAGAGAAGAATTTCTAAGGGTGGAGGTGGGCATCGATTGAAAATCACTACCTTAGATGATCTCATCCAACTTTGTAGCCTTGAATGCCATCTAAGAACTGATACCCTGGAATATATATCTTCACAGAACTTACCCCAAAACTCCACACTTGAATACCCAATGGCCCACATGACTTCTGTACTTGGATATCTAGTAAGTATATCAAACTTTACAGAGCTAAAGTGGAATGCCTAATCCTACCCTCTCCAAACTTGCTTTTGTGGTCTTCTCGATGCCAGTAAAGGACAACTCCATCTTACAATTACGCCAGCCAAAATCCTTGAAGTCATCCCTGATCGTTTTTCTCTCATACCCTACGTGCAATCTGTAAGGAAATTCTGTCATTTCCACCTCTAAAATAGCTGGAGAACTTGTCACTTCCCACCACCTCTGTTACTACCACGCTGCTCCAAACCCCATCACTTTCCCCCAAAGATGCACGTGGCTTGCTCCCTACCTTCTTCAGTCCGTTGCCCAAATATCATCTACTCAGGGAGACCTCCTCTGACCACACTGCTTTAAAAGGCACATTCTCTGGCAAAAATAGACAAGGCAAGAAACAACAATTGTTGGAGAGGATGTGGAGAAAGGGGATCCCTCCTACATTGTTGGTGGGAATGCAAGTTGGTATAGCCATTCTGGAAAACAGTGTGGAGGTCCCTTAAAAAGTTAAAAATTGAGCTACCCTATGATCCAGCCATTGCACTAGGTGTTTACCCCAAAGATACAGACGTAGTGAAGAGAAGGGCCATATGCACCCAATGTTCATAGCAGCAATGTCCACAATAGCTAAATCGTGGGAGGAGCTGAGATGCCCTTTAACAGATGACTGGATTAAAAAGTTGTGGTCCATATATACAATGGAATATTACTCAGCTATCAGAAAGAACGAGTTCTCAACATTTGCTACAACATGGACAGAACTGGAGGAGATAATGCTAAGTGAAATAAGTCAAGCAGAGAAAGACAACTATCATATGATTTCTCTCATCTATGGAACATAAGAACTAGGATGATCGGTAGGGGAAGAAAGGGATAAAGAAAGGGGGGTAATCAGAAGGGGGAATGAACCATGAGATACTATGGACTATGAGAAACAAACTGAGGACCTCAGAGGGGAGGCGGGTGGGGGAATGGGATAGACCGGTGATGGGTAGTAAGGAGGGCACGTATTGCATGGTGCACTGGGTGTTATACACAACTAATGAATCATCGAGCCTTACATCGGAAACCGGGAATGTACTGTATGGTGACTAACATAATATAATAAAAAATCATTAAAAAATAAATAAAAATATTTATGGCTTTTTTTCAAATTAAAAAATAAATAAATAAAAATAAAAAATAAAAGGCACATTCTCCCACACTGCATGCCCTATTCCTGCTCTCTGCTTTATTTTATTCAATTGCATTTATCACAATGTGACATACCACATCTTTTACTTATTAATTCTGTCACACCCTTCAAATACAGACCAAGAGGGCCCAGCATCTGAAATAGAACCTAGAACCTGAACATAAATATTTGTCGAATGAATGACTGAATCTTTTATACCTTAGCAAACAAAGCCCTCTGGAAATAAACTTTTGTAACTAAATCAAGAGAAAAATAGTGTGATCATTTTAAGCAAGAGGGAAGAGTTGACCCAAACTGCAGTTCGAACACCACCTTTTGATGCCATCCAGTGGCTTGGAGATACCGAGAAAACATTCTGGCACATAACTACGCCTCCTCCAAAAAATGTCGTATGTGAAGAGTATGTTATTTCAATATAAATCATGTCTGGGTTTTCTTGCTGTGATCTGACTCAACGTCTCACGCTGCTCCGAGCCAAACTGTCTCATAAGTCAGTCTTCGTGTTTTAGAGCCTTCCTGCCAGGAAAAAAAGCGGAGGGCATCTGTGGCTCTTTACTGTGACAATATGCATCTGTGTGACGGTAACTCCCCTGCACTTGCTGTAGATGTGGCTGAACTGTGTGCCCTGGGCAATCTGGTTCCCATGGTGCCTCTGCGGGAGCTTGACAAGAAACAGTGGAAAACTTGTGCCTTTATGTGCCTGCAAATCAAGATTTCCCTGTCTCCGTGAACCCCTCTATCAGGAACATCGGCATCCCAATATGAATCTTTTATATACCCGTGTTTATTTGGTGTGTAACAAAACAGATGATAGCCAAGTAAGAAGAGAGATTTTTAAAGCCTATTTTATATTCCCGTGTCAATTTATATCTAATGTTAAAGACTTTGATAGTGAACATTTATTCAGAAGCTATCAAAGAGAATTAGCTTCCTAATTTTTAAAGACAATTGTACATACCTGACAGAGAAAAAGATATACGGCTCACTGAAACCTGTCCATGTACTCGTAGGGAAACTGTAATTACTTTAGGCAAAAATGTATTAACTTCTCAAGACACCAAGGCAGGCACACTGTTAATACAAACATGTCAATTACGGAGTCGTCTCACTCCCCCAGTATTCAGTATCTCTAGCTACGGAAAGACTTTTGCTCATGGATGGAAAACGTTAGACTGAAGGTCAAGGGGAACTGTCCTAGAAATGTTAAAAATGATAAATAGAATTTCACACATCAGGACATATAAAAACCAAATTTTGTCCTGCAGATAGAGAAGCCTACACGAAATTAAAGTGAGGAATCGATCAGGGTGCAGCACCAGGGCTGGCACTTATTAAGTTCCTTGGTCTGATGCCAGCTCTGGCGAAGACAGCCACTGGGCTCTCTGCCTCCCGTGTGACCCCTCTCATAGAAGTCTTAGAAACGTCAGTACCAATTAAAGAGGAAAATTAGACAATCCATCTGTTAGCCAAAAAAAGCACAGCTAGTGACACGTAAACTTAAAACTGTAGAACCTGACTCATGAAAGGGACCCTGGAGAGGACCCTGTCACCTGCTCCCATTCTGAAAATGGAGAACTTTTACAAGTTAAAAAGAAGGCTGCAGGATCAGATCACTCAGCAGCAGCGTGAGTCTAATTTCCAGACTGAGGGACGCATAAGCCGGTATCTCCCACTGCTCTATGGCACCTCTCACCATAAAACTAACTTCATTACTCACCCCTTATTGTTGTCATCAAATACAGTTGTAGAATTTCATGGTGGTCTCAGCCCATATTGCTTTAAATCCAACCATTTCTTTTTTATGGGAAGAAAGGTAAAAGTTTCTGTCAAGGAAAAACGCAGTGAATTATAGATTCCAGTTCAACTGCAAGATGGCTTTCCAAGGAAGCGGAATTTATGGAAGGGGAGGCCATATGACATGGGACACAGGCCAGAATTGTAACAGATGTGTGCATGCCTCATGTTTGTGGAGCTCTGTTCCAGCAATGTTGACCCCAAAGCATATTCATAAACCATATTCCATGTCCACCACTGTGCCTTATATAACCAGAGGTGTATTTTTGTAGGGAAAACGCAAATTTAAACAGTGGTTAAAATGGAGACCAAACACTCTTTTTCTTGGTTATTCTGAAACTCCACCAGCCAAGCCTTTGAAGGATTATATTCTGTACCAAAATAATAATGGCTCCTTTACAATATCTTCCAAAGCCATGATCACTTCTGCTATTGGCTACCTTCCTCCTATCAGACTCCTGGCCCCTCACTTCTATAGAGAAGGACTTGAGAACATTTTTCCCTTTCTCTTCTGGCTGTTGATTTGTAGTAGTGACCAGGGGAGACACCAAAGATAAAACCAGGATGCTTTAGTGAAGACCAGTAGCTCTTGATTTTTTTTTTTTTTTAAGATTTTTATTTATTTATTTGACAGAGATAGAGACAGCCAGTGAGAGAGGGAACACAAGCAGGGGGAGTGGGAGAGGAAGAAGCAGGCTCATAGCGGAGGAGCCTGATGTGGGGCTCAATCCCATAACGCCGGGATCACGCCCTGAGCCGAAGGCAGCCGCTTAACGACTGCACCACCCAGGCGCCCCAGTAGTTCTTGATTCTTGCTACAGATTCAAATAAACTAGTGAACTTTTGAAAATATGATGTTGGACTCCATCCCCAGATTTAACTGGTCTGGAGTGGGGGCCCAGTATCAGGTATTTTCCAAATGATGGTGTATATACAATTACAGCACTGTTCTAGATAAAGGAGTTATGAGCAAGGATTATGAATCATGAAGGGTATGAATTGAAACATAAAATAATACAATTTCAGAGCTGAGAGGGACACTAGAAGCTTAAGGACCACCCTTCATTATAACGGTGAGGAAACTGAAGTCAAGGGGTACTAACTGAATAAGTCGAGATCTCAGGGGCACCTGGGTAACTCAGTCAGCTAAGTGTCTGACTCTTGATTTAGGCTCAGGTCAGGATCTCAGGGTCATGAGATCAACTGAGCTTCTCCCCACTGGGCATGGAGTCTGCTTAAGATCTCTCTCTCCCTCTCCCTCTGCCCCCACCCCTTATGTGTGCACACACCTCTAAAAAAAACCAATCAAGATCTCAAAACTAGTGGCAGAGCCAGAACTCTGGTCACATGACCTCATGAAATGACTAAACAGTGAAGAGACCTTCCTTGACAGCTAGGAGAGAACATTTAGAATATAAATAAAAGGAAGTTACAGCTTTACTCAGAAAATACAAAACATATGGCATCCAGAGGTGGACGTCATAGCACCACTCAAGGATATATTATTTGATAAGTCCATTATAGCTCACAGCAGACTTGTAGGAGAAGCTGGGGACTTGACATATGATAGCAACCCATGAGTGGTGAAAGTCAAGGTAAAAACCAAACACGATTTGGTTAATATCAAGCAGAATACAGGTTTGGATGAATTACAAAAACGATTCCATAAATATTGCATATTTTCTTACCATGTAAGTAAAGGTCATATTGGGTATGTTCTTACCACGTACAGTGTAGTGCTTGGCATACAGTAAGTGCTCAATTAATGATAGGTGCTGCTTCACTTTACTGCTACGACTATGTAAAATCCAACCGAATTAGATGGTGCTAGTTCATATAATTGGAATGCTTTACTGTTATACTGGGTATGTACTCAGGTTTTCTTGCCTTACAGTGACATAAGATGGAACTTTTGTAATCGCCATTGACCTAAGGCAAAGAATATTTTAACTTTCAATTCAATTTTGAGTGATGAGAGAGAGAGAAAGAAAGAGAGAGAGAGAAAGAGAAAAAGAGAAAGAAAGAGAGAGAGAGAAAGATTGGTTGGAGGACCAAAAGAGGACAGCAATGGGGCTCTCCCTTTTTTCCCTCCAAACTTCTAGGTTGAACTTGCATAGGATGAGATTAGTAACTGGAGAAGAGGTGATGACATCTTGGATTGGCCCTGGCATGCTCAAACACTGCTTTAGTCCATTCACCTTACCATAACGCATTGCCTCATCTTAAAATTGGGAGTATAATACCTAACTTATAAGTAATATAGGATGCACCCTGCCCCATGATATATCCTAATACATCATCTAGCATCTTCACAGAACTATTCCATACAAATCCATTTTTCAGATAAATTATATTCCTTTGAGTCATCTTTCAGAAAAGTATTGTTATTTTTATTGAATTATGTATAAAGAACATTAATCACAACCCTGTTTTTCTTAGTCTATGCTAAACCTAATTTGATTTTACTCTTGAGAAGAGTATGACTAGCAATTATTTTATTCAAAAGATGTGGTGCTCAGAAAAGATATTAAGGTATGGAAAGTTATATGTCCTTGCATTTAATGGCCCCAGATTATTGTCCTGATACTGTGTTGTTCTGAGACTGATTTCCACTATCAGAATATTGTGCTTTTAATTTGGTTCTTTCTTGCTTTCACATAATCCCTAACCCATAAGAGGCTCTACATTCCTGGTTGGACAAAATCCATGAGCTTTGTAACAGATTTTTGCCACTTACTGGTACTTCACTTTAGACCGTTCACTTGTTTATTCTGGGTTTGCTTCATTGTGAAAATGCTGAAGTCTGATCTCAAATACTGAACGTCACTGACAAACTCCAGGAAGAACAACTGAAAATACATCTCCATTTCTATTCTAAAAATTAATTGTGAGTAAATGTGTAAAGAGCTTGTTTCCACTGAGTACAGTCCTTAGAAATTAAACTTTCATTTTAGTTGGCTGGCTTTTTTCTGCAATGCTATGTTTTCACAAATCTTGCAATAAGAACCCTGGAAGCAAGGTTGGTGAGCACATAAAAGTGCTTAGGCTACTGATCAAGGCAAAGTAGCTTTGAAAATAAAAAAGCCGGGAAAAAAAATAATTAACTCACTAATTGTTTCCCTAAATGTGAACACTAGCTAGTGGAGGTATTTTAGCAGTGGTAAATGGAGCTCTTTGCAGTCTTAGCAAGGCCGGCACAACACAGTCTTGGGGAGATTGTCCCCACGAGGCTGACGGTACAGTCGGCCCCTGCAGCTTTTGCTCTCCAGAAGCTGAGAGCAAACTTTTTCTCCTATAAGTTGAGAATGAGGCTTAGCAATAACATTCAGACACCTTTCACTTTCTATCTACTTCTCCTAAGTGTTTCTCCTAGACAAAATCTAATGATGCTTTCCAAGTTCTTCTAAGAATGTTCTTCTCCTTTCATCTGCTCCTGGGAAGTCCTTGCCTTTTAGAAGGTACAGATGCTCACTTTCTTATGCTCCTCTTATATTTCCTAGGTCGAAGAGACCGCGATTCAAATCTCAGCTCCTTCACTGCCTGTCAGTATTTCCAGCCATGTGATCCTAGTCACATTATTTAATTTTACTCATCCCTGGCTTCTTCAAATAGAACGCTGGGATAATAAGAGCGACTTTATGGTATAGTGATGTGAAAGTAGCTGCAGAAACGCCATTAACTCGCAGTGCAGACGATGTGATAGAGAAGAGTGGTCAAGAACCTCGATTTTGGAGCCAGACTGCCTGAGTGTAACTCTTGGGCCAACTGCTACCTGTTGGGTGAGTTACTTAATTTCTCTGAGCCTCAGCATTCTTGTCTATAAAAAGTGGCTATTAATGCCTACCTCACAGAGTTATGCAAATTAACAAATAAATATATGGAAAAACTCAGCCCCCTGTCTGGCACACAAGAAGCAGTAAATAAGCCTTGGCCCACCTTGGGCTGAGTCCTCAGTACCCTGGCTGTTAGCACCCCTCCTTGGTCTTGTTGTGTCCTTTAACTGGTGTTTCTCTAAGTATGTGTGTTTGGTGGGAGCAGGTGGGCTAGGGGTGGAGTGGGGTGGGGTAGGAAGGGGATTCATTACGGCTCAATTCATATCACATAACTTTATGATGATGCCTCGAGGAAAGAAAATCTAGAATGTGAAAATATGGTATGTGTAGCTGAAAGTACTCGAATGCAAGGAAATCCGTGTCTGTGATCACGCAGCCAGCAGCTCAAACCCAGAATCAGAGCAGCAGAAATATTCCAGAGATGTCTCTGCCTCCAGATACATTGCTACCTCTAAACAGTTAGCATCTGCTCCCTCAGCCACCCGACTCTGAATGTGTGAAAGTCCTCACTGGTTACGGCAGAGGGTAGTTAACTAGAAGGAATACAGGGAAGAATCCAGCCTAGCAGTTTACACATGGTAGACCGCACTTAAGAGACACTGCCTTCTTCCTGCTGTGCCCAGATGTTGACAAATACTGAGAAAACATGCACAAGAAATATTTGTATGGAAGCAAGGCAGATGTCCAGAGACTTTATGGGTGTGGTATCCATGAAAACATTTTATGGGCGTGTAAATAATGAAATTGATCATTTGGAAGTTTCTGGTGGCGGTGACACTTGTCTTACCAGTGTGGAGGCCACAACTCACTCTCTTCTCTCTCTCTTTCTCAAGAAGCCACTTCAGAAGCCACGTTGGTGAGGATGACATCACAGGGCTAACTAAACTTATCTGTGCTACAACCATAAATTGTTTGCAAACGTCAGGGCTTTATTTCTAGTAGCAATAAATTACTTACCTCAGAATCGATTGAGACATGCCAATGTGTAAAATAAAGTGGCTTAGAACTCCTACATAGTCGGATACTTTCCTTTTGTAGTCAATAAAAGTGAGGCTCAGAAAGCATAAATAAGTTGCCCGAGGTCACCCAGCTAGCGAGTAGCAAAGCCGCCACCCACTCGAAACCAAGCCTGATGATTTGAGTCCAATGCTCTTTTTACGCGACACATCACGTTTCCCTCAGCACACACTTAACGTGTTATTCAAGAGAATAACAATTTAGGAGTGCTGGATGTGACTCACTTTCCTCCAAGACATATACTACCTTCCCGCTAGGAAGAATCATCTGTCCACTAAGCCACCAAACCATGCTTTTACAGGGCTACACGACTATTCCAAAATATATGCTACTCATGCTAAAATGTCCATTTCATGTTCACCCATTAAGCTGCAAATATGTGTACCCTGGACTGAAAATACATTTACAAAAAATTGGGGCTGAACACCGCTTAGACAAAATTTGTGTTTTTTACAGAATTATTTGTTATAGCAGAGAATCTTTAATTCCAATGACAAGATGGCCTGCAGTGATGTTTAATATTCATTCACTTTTATTCAGGCAGAAAATTGACATTAGAATAGGTCTATTTTTATAAAAGGCATTCTAGCTTTTCCAAAGGAAAGACGCTTTTTCAAATGTTATTCAGAAACATGCACTCGAAGTGTAGCCCCAACTTGTGATACCAAGTGCTAACTTTTTATTAGCTACCATATCTAATAAAGTGCTTTTGCAAATGTCCGGACCATGCAGCAGGCCTCATTGCTGGGGAAACTCTGCTAATAATGACGAAAGACAGCTCAGGCCCTGCCATGTGTCCTAGACAGAGGTCACGAGAGAAATGAAGGCTATTCCCTCTGAGTGAATTGACAGCCATTTATTTGCTCAACATCGAGGCTGCAGATGCTGGAAAATGTCAACTTGCAGAAGGAACAAGGAGTCACCACTGCAGCTCGACTCAGGCAGACTGCCAGGAGAGCCATGGTTTGGTGACAGATGGACATTTTTTTTTTTTTAATATCCATACGAAGAGAATACAGACAAGGACAGAGACGTAGGCAAATACTCTTGCCCATTCTTCCCAGCCCCGGGCACAATGTAAGCAGTGGGGTGAGTGTCCCCGTGCCCTTGGGTCAGGGCAATCTTTGCCTGGGCTTTGCTCAGACTATTTGCTGGTCTCTCTTGGAATCCTTCGTGCCAAGATTGGCTTTAGCTGAGCAGCAGTCTATCTGGGCTGCTTTCTCAGCGCCGAAGAAAACCGTGTGGTCCAGAGTTATTTTGTGTGTTGAGAAAGGGTAAAGAGAACACAAAAACAAACAGGCCTGAACCCGAGGGAAATGAGGAAACACAAGGAAGTGTATACCAAGATGGCACCAAGGGCAGGAGCTCCGGAGTGTCAGCTCGCTTCCGTTGCCTCTGTGTGGCACAATGGCTTCGGACCTACAGCGCGCAAAGCTGGGGAAACAGTGCGGCCAGGCCACGAGGCTCAAGTGAACCAGGAAGGTGAAGGAGAGCAGCATCAGTGAACCTCTCATGGCACCTTCCCTTCCAAGCTTGGGTAGGGTGCACAGGAAGGTGGGTCCCTCCTCCCACTGGAGGAAGACATGCCTGGGGCAAGGGTGCAGCTGCTCAGAGGAAATCAGCAGCCTCCCCCTCACCCCCCCCCACCCAGCCCTTGACATCCTTTGACATCTTGGGGATTTCTTACTCTTTGGAATACTAAAGAGTGGATATACTGGCAGGAAATGTTAGGTCCTTATCTAGCAAAGAGAGAAACTTGTGAAAATATAAAATTTTTTTACTAAATTACACCTATTTTTATTTTAGTGCTTTTAAATCAATGAAACAGAATCATCCAGACGCAATGGGGGAGTCCTCCTTGAGACTTGATCAACTTGAAGCAACTATTATGGTATTGGCTCAGCAAATAAGCAACTTTTATTGAGATGGGAAGATTTAATATCATGAAGACAGCAGGGTTTCTCCCTGAAATAACATGTAATGCAATTATAAGTAGAATCCTAGAGGGCTGTGTGTTTGGTTTAGTAGAGTAGGGGTTATTTTATTTATTTTATTTCTGGAACTGGGTGAAGTAATTTGATGTTTGCATGGAGGAATAAGCCTCCAATAGTATTATGAAATTAAAAGAAATAGGAATAAAGCATAATATGTTTGAGGCTGAAGAAATTGTTGATTTGCCTTACCAGCTATAAAACTTATTTTAAAGTTTCTTTGATCAAACCACATAGAAGCGACAGGTAAATCAATAGAGAGTCCAGAAAAAGATCTGAGTATCCTTGGGAAATTGACATGGGACAAAAATGGTATTTTAATTTAGAGGAGACAGGATGGCTTACTTAGCCCTGTCTCCTCTAAGTTGAAATGTAATAATTTTTTTCAGAGAACTTCAATTTTTTGATGAATTTGGGTAGCATGAATGACTAATCATTTTGAGGAAAAAGAATTTAGTCCTCATCCACACCAAATACAAAAATAAATTCTAGATGAATTAAAGACTTAAATGTTTAAAAATTTAAAAATGAAGACAAAACTTAGAGTTCTTCAGCAAAGTGGGCATCTCCAAAGCTATAACCCATAAGGCAGTTTTGATTATAAAAACAAATTTAAAAAATATTTGGGATGATAAATGATTCCACAGCATAAAAAGACAAATGACAGACTGTAAAAATTATTTGCAAACCAGGTGGGAGGGTGAGTGGTCAATTCTATAATATATAAATTGATTTTTAAAAGGGCATAGAAATCAATGTAAAAATGGGAAAAGAATACAATGCAATTCTCAAAATACAATTCACAAAAGATGATCTAAACAGTTAATAAATATAAAAAAAAATGCCCAAGCAAAGAAAGACAATTATCATAAGGTTTCACTTATTTATGGAACATAAGAAGTAGGAAGATTGGTAGGAGAAGAAAGGGAAGAAGAAAGGGGGGGGTAAACAGAAGGGGGAATGAACCATGAGAGACTATGGACTCTGGGAAACAAACTGAGGGCTTCAGAGGGGAAGGGGGCCAGAAATGGGATAGGCTGGTGATGGGTAGTAAGGAGGGCACGTATTGCATGGAGCACTGGGTGTTATACGCAAGTAATGAATCATGGAACTTTACATCAAAAACTAAGGATGTACTGTATGGTGACTAACATAATATAATAAAAATATTATTATTAAAAAAAGAAATTATTTCTTTTTAATGGATATGTAGAAGGAAATAATAAAACTAGCATTTAGAGAAATTTCAAAAAAAAATGCCCGACTTCACTGATAGTCTGGAAAATACAAATTAAAGGTATTGTAAGATGCTATATCCCATCCATCAGATTGGCAGTAATTACAAAGAACACTAATCCCCTGTGCTAGCCAGGATAAAGGAAAAATTTCTCTTATAGATGGCTGGTGGAAACACGGATACTATAGTTTAAAAAGATAATCCAATGATATCTAGCAAAATAATTGCAAAGCGTAGCATTATTTGTAGTGAACTCCCTCTCTGAAAATAGAGGAAAGTACTCAGTAAAAATAACCTGAATATCCATCTATTGACAGAAGGCTAAATAAATTATAGTGCATCATATTGTCAAAAACATGTAAAACATGAAATGTTCTGTAGTTATTAAGAATAAGTGAGATCTGTAGCTATTGACATGGAAGGATATCAATGTACTTTGTGAGAAAGATCCAGTTATAAAGAAATGCACTGTGATGGTTAATTTTCTGTGTCAGTTTGACTAGGCTCTGGCACCTGGATATTTGGTCAAACACTAGTCTAGACGTTGCCATGAAGATCTTTTTTTAGATGTGATTAACATTTAAATAAGCAGACTTACTTGAGTGTGATCTGTTGTGTATGATTCCAGTGCCTTATCTGTAAAATGGGATTAATAATAATAATACCTCCTTCACAAGCCTTTGTGAGTATCCAATGAGATCATATGTGAAAGGCACTCAGTATGCTGTATGCTGGCACAAAGTAGTTACCTTTATTACTCCCACAGCTTTTGTTATTGTTATTAGAGGTAGTGTCAGATTACTGGGGAACCATTGAAAGAGTCCATCCAAATTTGCAAAGAGTAGTTCAGTGGTTGGTAAATAGTTCAATACAGCCAGAGCAACATTAGGAAAGGGATGTGTGTGTGTGTGTGTGTGTGTGTGTGTGTGTACACACAGCGGACACACTTAGAGGGAAGAGGTGGTAGCAGAAGGAATGAGTGGAAGGGAGGACCTCAGAGGCAAAATCTGCAAGATTAATTCAATATTAAAGATGCTGCTGAGGTTCCTGGAGTAGATAGCATTGTTACCAAGGGAGGAGAAACAGGTTTGGGAGAAGAATATAAGATAAAAAGTTTGGGGAGCACCTGGGTGGCTCAATCAGTTAAGCGACTAACTCTTCATTTTGGCGCAGGTCATGATCTCAGAATCATGAGATTGAGCCCCATGTCAGGCTCTGTGCTGAGCATGGAGCCTGCTGAAAATTCTCTCCCTCTCCCTCTCCCTCTGCCTTTTCCCACCCCCCCCCATTCTCTTTCTCTCTCACTCTCTAAAATAAATAAATAAACCTTTAAGAAAAGAAAAAAAAAAGTTTGGTTTGGGACACAACAATAACTAATATTTATTGAATGCTTATCTTTTATGACCCTGACAACGCTCTACACAGTCGTTACAATTACATTCCCCATTTCTCAGATGACAAAACTGAAGAACAGAGACATTAACCAACTTGCTCAGGGTCACAGAACCTACAATCACTGGAACGAGGTTATGAATAGATGAGAGTTTCAAAATGGAGGCCATGGTCAAAGGCATCAAGGGTTGCCAGAAGTCTGGAAGAATAAATATTGAAAAAAGACATTGGATTCGGCAATTAGGAGGCAACCTTATCCTTATTAGGGTCTGAGTTCGATAGCTTTAAGAGCAGAGCATACATAAAAGGAAAGGGTTAATAGTGACTAATTTTCTCAAGGAATGTAACAGCGAAGGACAGGAGACAGATAAGAAGGCAGTTACAATGTCTGGCCTCTGCTCGGAACCCTCCAAAGGCCCCTTAACTTCCTCAGAATAAAATAAAATCTTCACATTAGCCTACGAGGTTCTATCTGATCTGGCCCCCACCTATCTTTTTGGTTCCATCACCTGCCAATCTCCCCCTGACCAACTGGGCTCCAGCTTCACTGGCATCCTCATTGTTCCCAGCACATACACACTCTCCTGTCACAGACACTTTACACTCCACCGTCCCCTTGGCCTGAACCACTTTGCCCCAGGATGCTTGTTATATTTCCTTGTCAGAAACCTTCCCTGATCAACTTATTCAAAACAGCATTCCTTCTATCCCGTCATTTTCCATTTTCTTTTTTTTAAGATTTATGTATTTATTTGAGAGAGAGCAAATGCAGAGGTGGGCAGGACAGAGGGAGACAGTGTCACAAGCAGAGCCCATGCGGAGGGTCAAGCCCAACTCAGGGCTCGATCTCATGACCCTGAGATCATGACCCTGAGATCACGACCCTGAGATCATGACCTGAGCGGAAACCAAGAGTTGGTTGCTTAACTCTGCCATCTAGGCGCCCCTCCACTGTTCTTTTTTCTTCTTCATAGCACTCATCACCATCACCATTTATTTATTTGTTTAGCATTTGCCTTCCAACACCAAATATGAGCTCCGTGAGAAGAGAGACCTTGTTCCTTATAGCATCTCCAGCAACTGAAACGGTTGTTACACATGATAGGAGCTCAGTAAGATTTGTTAAAGGAATTAAATTAATCTGAGAGAATATGTACTTCTCAGGAAGCCCATAATTTCATTGTGTATACATAATGTGCACACACACAGAATACTGAAGTACCACCAGTTAATGCACTGCAAAAACAGAGCACCCAAGTCTCATACAATAAACAGTGAGTTGAGGTCAACCAGGAAACATTTTGTCCAAGGGAAGGGGCTCA
This sequence comes from Ursus maritimus, assembly GCF_017311325.1. Classification (NCBI taxonomy): domain Eukaryota; kingdom Metazoa; phylum Chordata; class Mammalia; order Carnivora; family Ursidae; genus Ursus; species Ursus maritimus. Next base: position 11,812,677 of record NW_024425675.1, read on the forward strand.
AGTCAGATTTAGGGGGAAGAGAAAAGGAAGTTGCATTTCCAAGAAGGGAAGTGTAAGTGAGGAATGAGTAATGTTTTATCTGAAGACAGGGGGGAGAGAAGATTAAAAGAGAAAGTCATGTGGAGATAATTCTCTGGAGGGCTCAAAATACATTATTAATGATTTTTCTCTCTCTTTCTCTCTTACATACACACAACACTGCAGACATCCCTCTAGCAAAACTGGGATTTGCCCTTTAGTTTTATTTATATATGCCTTCCTCCAAGTTTCAAGAAATTTTATGGAGGATCATTCAGCATTGATTTAAAAAACACGGATGACGTTTTCATCGCTTGTACTTAGGAGGCACGGAAAGCCCATCTAAGTCACTCTTGTGTCCCCTAATGCTTTAGTTCCTGGCTCAGTCCCTGCTTCCTAATTCTACTTTCACTTTAGAATCACTGGGAGAGGTTTAATGAATACCTATGACCAGGACTTGTCCCACCCAATTAATTCAGAAACTTTGAGAGTGTGGTCTGGGCACTGATAGGTTCCCCAAAGTTCCTCAGGTGCTAATAAAATTCATCGAGCTTGAGAACCACAGAGCGAGTGCATTCACCCCAAGTGGAATCTCCGAGCACCCAAAGACGGCAATGCTTTAGTAGCTTTAAACAACACAGCTTGTTTCTCGTGGTTCTCTTTGATTCCTTTGGTGCTCACGGTCGGAAATCCTAGTGTCTTGATTGGTTTCTCTGCTTTGTGTTTCCAAAGGTGAAAATCAAGGCGTCAGCTGGTCTGGACTCTTATCTGGAAGCTCTGGGGGAAGAATCCACTTCCAGGTTCATTCCCACTAAAGGAAGAGCTCATTTCCATGCGGCTGCAAGACTGGGGCCCTCCTTTCCATGCTGTATCTCCATCATAAAACCCCTCCATCTCATAATGCTAAGTGAAATAAGTCAAGCAGAGAAAGACAACTATCATATGGTTTCTCTCATCTATGGAACATAAGAACTAGGAAGATCGGTAGGGGAAGAAAGGGATAAAGAAAGGGGGGGTAATCAGAAGGGGGAATGAAACATGAGAGACTATAGACTATGAGAAATAAACTGAGGGCCTCAGAGGGGAGGGGGGTGGGGGAATGGGATAGACTGGTGATGGGTAGTAAGGAGGGCACGTATTGCATGGTGCACTGGGTATTATACGCAACTAATGAATCATCGAGCCTTACATCGGAAACCGGGGATGTACTGTATGGTGACTAACATAATATAATAAAAAATCATTAATTAAAATAAATAAATAAATAAATAAAACCCCTCCATCTCAGACAAGCAACCACAGGCTCGCTCCTCATTTTTTTTTTAAAGATGTGTTTATTTGTTTGAGAGGGGAAGGGAAGGGGCAAAGGGAGAGAATCTGCAAACAGACTCCCCACTGAGCAGGGAGTCAGACATGAGGACCCATGAGATCATGACCTGAGCCGAAACCAAGAGTCACACACTTAGCCGATTGAGTCACCCAGGCGCCCCAGGCTTTTTCCTGGTAATTTGAATCCCCTTCTGCCACGTCTCTCTGACTCCAGCCAGAGCAAGTCCTTTGTTTTTAAAGATTAATGCAATTAAATTGGGCCCACTCAGATAATCCAATGGAATCTCCCTATTTCAAAGTCTATATAACCTTAATTATATCTGCAAAATCTGCATTGTCATGTAATAGGACATAGTCACAGTTTCCAGGGATTCGAGCATGGACATTTTTGAAATCGATTCTGCCTACCTCACTGCTCTAGCCCATAAAATGATGACCATAGCCCCTCCCTCACCCCCTGTCTATGTCATCATTCAACCCAAGTTAACTTGAAATCTTACAAAGTGTGTCTTCCTTCATACAGGTTTTATGCCTGTGTTATCAGACAAGGTCCGTTCCACGGTGCATCTGTTAGGGCTGATGTAACAGAATACCATACATGGGGTGGCCTAAATAATAAACACTTATTTCTTATAGTCTTCGTGCTGGGAAGTCCAAGATCAAGGCCCTGGCAGATTTGGTGCCTGCTTCCTGCATAGATGGCCGTCTGTTCTCTGTGTCCTTACCTGGCAGAAGCCGGGAGGGCGCTGTCTGGAGTCTCTTTTATGATAACACTAATCCCATTCATGAGGGATCATTCCCAAAGGCCCCCCCTCCAGATACCATCACAATGGGGATTAGGTTTCAACACATGAATTTTAGGGGGACACGAACATTCTATCTATGAATCCTACCAAGAACTTTGAAGAGTCAGATTCCTTGTATAATATAGGAATAGTGAACACTTCCCCGGGGGTGAGGGAGGAGATACAAAAGAACATTTTTTAAAAAAATTAGTGTTTCTTGACCTTTATTTTGCCCATATCAAGTTGAAATCAAACCATAAAGTAGTTATAGTCTGCATGATTAGTGCTATTTTATTACTTTAATTACTATAACCACAATGTATTTGAATAGTTCTAAAAAATGGATGCTTAAATTGTTTATAAATAAAGGAACATCCGAAGTACTTAGAATAACAATTCTTAAGCCCAAAACTCTACTTGTTTAATCTTTTTATTTTAAACATGGTTAGTCCGGCATATCGACATTCCATTTCTACGTGTAATATTAATTTCATTAAACGATATACTTCTTACAGGTGGCAAGGGAAACCTGCCAGCTTTGATGGGGTTAGTATCATGGAAACCACACTAAAAAAAAAAAGGACCAAAGTGAAATGGAATTGTTTCCAGGTAGGTTGGAAACAGGGAGGAATGATATTAAATTATCACCTAGGAAACCAGCGGTATAAACTTTTAAAGGTTTCACCAATAGGGTCAGTTGGAGTTTACTGTCAAGATAAAAACATGCACTTACTTCAACTGCATCACAGAGAAGAAAGTCAGGCATCACAGAAGAAAAGCAATCAGGACCCTGTGCTGGGCCGTGAAATCTAGCCTGTGCTGCTCCCCAGGCTGAAATGAAAAGGCCTTGGAAGTCAGCACGTGGGAGGGGCAGAGCTGCTCGCGGGCCTCAGTCCTCCAGCTCACCCTCACCCACTCTTATCCTCAGAGGAATGACACTCAGCACAGTGGCTGCAAATGCCATTAGGCAAATGAGCATGTGACAGTGAGCGTATTTGCCGCTGAAAGTCTGTCTGCTATTCTAAATCAGAAGCAAAAGTCTGATATGTCTGTGATCCTGAGAAATTGTTTTCGTCCTGGCTGCCAAAAAAAAAAAAAAATCAGAGTAAAGTCATTTTAGACACTTCAGTCTAACCACGGTGATGCTTTTATGAGGCTAATAAACCCATCTCTAAAATGTGGTAAATAGGTGTATTTGGAAATGCTGCTGTAAGCATATAATCTTTTCTGAAGTACACACTGTACTTGTTTTTTGGATTGAAAGCTTCGCAACATGCCATGGCCAGAAGTAATAAAGTTCAGATGTAAATGTGAAATATTAAACAGCTGCTTATATGTGGAAGAATCCATGAGGCACTAAGCCACAGTCTGACTGTTGTAAGCAGTGGTTATCCCTTGGGCACGGGAGCAAAGAATGCCCCAAGGCATGTGGTTAGTGCAAGGTTGTTGCCATTATTTTTCCAGATATCAGTCTGAATATATTTTTATTTCACCTCAGGTTAGAAAACCAATCAACCAACCAACAATGACAATTCTATCCGAAGTTACTCCTGTCATTACACATGGAGAGCTCAGGGCCTATTTTTGGAAGCTGTAGGTTGCGGCAGCTCTCGGTCAAGGTCGATGACAAAGGGCAAAGTGATCCTAGGAGCACTAAACACTCAGGCTGCAATGGATCTTAGAGATCCTCTAATCCAGAGGATCCCATTCCATGGGCTTTCAGTTGCTATCACAACAAAGGAACTATAAACCTATAAACGCAACAAGCCTCATATATATATAACACATAAGCACACACACACACAAATACATCCACACGTACTTATTACATTTTCAATTACAAGACATGGAAATCGTTTGTGTTCTCTTCTCCTTTCCAAGATGGTAGTCAGGCCCTTTGTACAACATTGGCTCAGAACAGGTTTGAATTTCTTCCAAGTTTTTTATTTCTGAAATCCTAAGCTTCCTGAATGAATTAAGTTATAAGCAGAGGAGAGAAGCGGGAGCTTTAACTCAAAGGAAGGTTTTCCATCCTGATGAAGATATGCACGTCTTTTGAGAGTGTACAGTGTACAGTAGAGTGTACAGTAGAGAGCAAGAGAATCAATGTAGTAGGGAATTTTCTAGTTTTCTAATATGACTGGTGTGTCTGGGAAGACATGCCAAACGACAACCAGGGCTTTTAGGCTTAGAAAGGTTTACCATTCCCAAGAACCAGCAAATGATACAAGTGTGAGAGGATTAAGTGGTTTTGGACACTGAGTGCTTCAGTGGTAATCAGGATGGTTGAAGATTGGAGGGATCCTAGGATTGGAGGGGGAGCCCCAACAATGACCGAAATGACATAAATTACTATTCTGGCAAAATCATTTCTGTGATATTCAGAGCCAGATTTAAGTTGTTTTTAAGAAGTAACATTTCATATGTACCAGGATTTTTGTAATAATACCGGTATCTGCTATAAACACATATATACAACTTCTCTGACAATGTATATAGATGATATTGTGGTAAATGAAATGAAATTTAATTAAAAGAAGTGCTATGTTTGTCATTCTTCAGGTATCATGAATTTTTCTTTTTTAAAATTTTTTATTTACCTGAACAACCTGGCAAACTACTGTCTGAGCTGTCACAGAGCCCAGTTTGTCCCACTATATCATAGCTGGAGCCAGGGGAAGAAGGGGATCTGGCCCTGGCTGCCCCTCTCTGAGTGGTCAGGGAGATCCTTCTCTGATCGTTCTTCCTGCTGCATCCAAGAAAAAGCTACCAGCAGCACCTCCTTATCTGATTATCTGGCCCTGTCTCATCTCTGCTGCCTCCTGCTTGAAGTCTTTTGAACTGCTGCCTTCTTTCAACCAGATTAAAGTTTAAAATGTTTTTGACATAGACTTAATAAAATTTTTATTTTCCCTGAGCTTTTACATCAGAAGAATTTTTACCATGTGCATAGCTTTCTCTCAATCAATCATGAAATTGCTTTTCTCTTTCAGTGTATTACAACAGACTCTTTGTGAAGTTTTCTTTTTCTATTTAGGTATAATTGACATATAACATTATATTAGTTTCAAGTGTACGCCATGATGATTTGATATTTGTTTCTATTGCTAAATGATCACGACAGTAAGTCTAGTTAACATCCGTTGCCTCACATAATAACATTTTTTCCTGTGATGAGAACTTTTATGATTTACTCTTAGAAACTTTCAAATATACAATACAGTATCATGAACTACAGTCATGCTGTACATTACAGCCCCATGACTTTTAAGATTCCACGTATAAGTGAAATTATATGGTACTTGTCTTTCTCTGCCTCACTTATTTCACTTAGCGTAATGCCCTTAAGTTCCATCCATGTTGTCACAAATGGCAAGATTTCCTTCTTTTTTATGCCTGAATACTATTCCATTGTGTATATATACCACATTTTCTTTATTCATTTATCCATCGATGCGAAGTTCTTGAGGAAAGACTCTCCCCTCCTTCCCTTAAGGGGAGGGTTTAACACTCTACTCATACTGGATATGTTTAGAGGCATGTAGTTTCCTAACTAGCTGTACCTCAGAGACGTGTGAACCACGTATAAAATGCAGATTCCTGGGTCCTAGCACTAGAGCTTCGGATCCAACACCTTTTACTTGAACCCATCACTCCTCAAGTGATTCTGCTACAGACACAGGTTTGGGGACCTCTACTCCAAGGCATACAGATGTGAATAAATCTACAAAGCAGTTTTGATTACAAATAAAGATCGTCATTATGCATGACCGAACTTTGCTTCCAGCAACTGCCTTCTTAGGTTGACCATTTGATTCCCACTCCTTTCTATCTCTGGCCTCCTGAATTCAGTTCTGTCATTGTTCCTCTAATAAATAAAGTGAGCTGATCGACTCTATTGGACACTATGTTCAGTAGAAGTGACAGAGGAAATTCTCATAGCCTGAAGAATAAAATTTACTGATCCCTGAAGTCCATCAAAGGTTAATAAAGCATTGGGACTTTATCCGTCTGAGATCATAATTTATTAATTGAAAGCATTGCAAAAATCTTACACGAATTTCATTCAACAAACATTGATTGAAAGCTTATTACATTGGATGTACTCTACAAGGTGTGTTAATGGCACACCTTCATGAAGATAACAATTTAATAGTAAAGAGAAGGCTTCTATCCTTATTTACACTTCTGCATTGGTTTACTCCTACGGTGGTATTGTCGGCTGGTGTCCTTTGAGATTCATATTAAAATAGTGTCTGGAGAAAACAAAAGAATTGAGACCATAATTACTTTTTTCTTTGTTATTCTAGGAAACTTAAAGAAATGAAAGTGAGGAGCTGGTAGCACTTCAAACAAAATTACCTTGACCTCTAATGGCCATCCTCGCTCCTTCCTAGGGTTATTTCTGTCAGAAGGACATTAACCATGAAGCCAAATCTTCTGTTTCCTCCAAAGGCTGCTGAATGATCCTGTATGCTAGAACAATGAGGCACCTGTGGGTTGTTCTTTTTAATTAAAAACTCTTTAATGGAATGGACTTTCAGGCATTTACTTTGGGTAAATGCTAGAATTTGGTCCACCTCATTTTCCAAAGTTTAATTTGTAAATTGTGTTTAAAAATAGATTCCAGGTTTGAGCACACAATAAAAAAACTCACAGTAGTCCCTGAAGATTGGATATATAGGCTATTCAGATGAGAAACAAGCAATACTGCAATGTGTCTGTTGTATGCATGAATGTTTTTAAGTGCCTAGAAATTAGCAGAAGATTCCTGAGAGAAGAGAGAAAGGTCAACTAAGAAGAGACTGTCACAGCGGAAGAACTTAGGCCATCATAATAGAGAGTGGATTTGAAGAGAAAGCCTTCTGACTAATCTAGGGAATGAGAGGGGAGTTCGCAGAGCTGGACGTATAAGTAAAGCCAGAAAGAGCAATTCTTAAGCATTAGTGAGGTGTGAGGCTCCGCTGTATTTAAGAGAATGCTATCTTGATGCGAACTTTCAGAATATCCCTTAGGAGGGACTGATGGAGTAACATGCTATTAACCAAGTGCTACTCTAGGTGATTTTAGAACAGCTGCCTCCCTTCCCCTTATTTCAACACAGACCCAGAGTGCTTGTCCTGAGAAGAGGGTGAGCAAAGAACTTTTCACAAGAACTGGATGCTACTGAAGTTCCCTAAACATCAGAATTTGGATGGATGCCGATTGCATGTGTAAGTGAGAACTGGTTCCCAGAAAATACAACTCAGTGCCAGCATCTTGCTCATTTCCAACATTAATTTCTATTTCTTGATTTAAAATTTACATATTTAAAGGCTTCCATTGCTAAAATGCTATAAATTATAGCAAAAAATCAACTCCTTTATTCATTTGTTCTACCAATACTTATGCCTACCTATTTGAGGAACCGTATCAACAATAACATCAGGCTTTATGTTGTCTTTTAGGGTCTTTTAATGAACATATACTTTCGAGTCCCTTCTATGTGCTAGGAGTGTACCAGGTTCTGGGGATAGAAAAAAATAGACACAATTTCTCCCCTACTCAAACTAACAACTGAAAGGGAGGAAAACATTAAGTTAATAACTAAAAGGAATGTATAATTATAAACTATGACATGTATCATATTAGTCGGGATGGGCTAAATTATGCTCTGAGCCCAAACAATCTCCATATCTCATTGCTTGCAACAACAAAGGTACACTTCTCGTTCACAAAAATTTCTGCTATGGAACCATTCAATTCTCTAGGCAGACAGCAAGGTCCTTTAAATGGTAACCCACTATACAGATGGAAGGTAAAAGCAAGAGAAAATGGAGATGTATTAGATATGTAGGGTGAGAAGCAGGGTGGTGTCAAGGATGACCCCTTGAGACTTGTCAAGCTACATGGATGATATTGTCATCTACTAAAATATGAAAAGCTACAAGATACCTACGATTGGAGAGCAGACAGTACATGTGTTTCATGCATGTTGAAAGAGATGTTAAGTTCAGTTTTGGACATGTTGATTTGGGGTTTTCTTGAGACATTCAAATAGAGATGTTGGGTTGGCATTTGGAATTCTGAGGTGATACCTAGCTAGAAAGATAAATTTGAAAGTCATGAGGAAATGGGAGAAAACTGAAGGTGGAATCATGGATTAGGATGTCCTTGGAGATGGTATAGAGTGAGCTCAGAAGAGGGCCTGGAACTTAGTCTTGAGGCACTCCAACATTTATTAGCTTAGGATATTGATAAAGAGAGGACCAAAGAGAGAGAAAACCAGAAGAGTGTGCTATCTTGAAACTCATAAGATGGACTCTTTCAAAGAAGAGCTGCCAACATACTTAAATGCTGCTAAAATATCAAGTAAAATGAGAATGAGGCCTGTATTTCTGATATGACACAAGTCATTAGTAACTTAGCAAGGGATATTTTAGTGGTATAATGGAGACAGAAACTCTATCTTGAATAAGCTGAAAGAGAGTGAGAGACCACCAGTTAAAGATGGTAGGTTGAAACAGAATTTTATCCCACTCTCTTCCAAAACCCCACTAAAACAGAAGTAAAAGAATTTTTAAAAAGGCATAAAATACAAAGAGAAAAGGAGAGAAGATAGAAACCATTGGATGCTCTAAAAGTCTGGACCCTAACCTGGTAGGAAAAGCAACATAGCAACATAGCAACAGAAATTACATCTCAGATCATGCCTGAAGTCTCAAGAAATTATGACACCGAGTCCCTTTGGAAGTGAGGATGAAAGGATTGCTAAACATAGAAGAATTGGTGGAAAATAATTTAAAAGCAATTAAACCTTCATTCACCCTTTTCACACCATGTACCCATACAGCTGTCCCTTTCCCGTGCCAACACGAAAGGAGATATTTATTCTCTGCAGAGTAAAACAAGATCTCTGGACCCTGGACTCCGGTCAAAACTGGAAATAGAATACCATGTTAAATAAAAGAAGACTTGAGTCAAAATTTATGGAAAGCCCTCTTCCTTGATTTATATATGTTGCCAGTCTTGTATGGTTAGGAAGAGATTAGTTGAGGCTTCTTTGGGAAATCTGCTCAGCCCTGTGAAAAAAAGCCCACAGAAACTGACATTGGTTTTCCAGGAGAAAGAAGGTCAACTAATGTTACCTTACACTGAAGAACACAGTCAACAAGAACTTGGCAAGTTCACCCCTATCTCTGGATCTTTACAGTTGTTTCTTCTAGACATGGTTTTCCCTCTAGTCTCATATTGCAGCCTCCTTTCCAAAATTTGGGTTTCTGCACAACATTATGAAAAAATTACATTTATAAGAATTGCTAAACAGTCCTACATTTATCACAAAGAACTAATACTAATAAAAGTCATGTACATAGTGCTTACCATAGCTAAATTCTATACCCACGTACTTAAGCTTCCTATCAATTTTATGTACATATACCATTATTATTTCTACATCGTACATGAGCACATGGAAATATTAAGTAAAATTGCCCAACGACTTGTTGCTAGTAATTGGGGGGCATGCAGGTTGAATCCAGGGAGTCTGGTTCCAGGGATCATGCTCTTGACCACTATGCTGTTTCCTCTTAAAATTAAATATGGCTAAAATGTGACTATCAATAGAGTAATACGAAGAAAGTCAACTATTCTTGGCTCTCTTGAATTCTTCCTATCTAGGAAACTTAAATATTTCACATTGTCTTAATGATTGTGTCCGTTTCCATGAATATCCTTACAGATTGAAGATGGTCTGCAAATACTTAAGAATTAGAGATGATGTATTATAACTTACAATAAATGTACTTTCATCAACTAAAAAAAATCTAAAACGTAATAAGTAAAGAGGATTAAGAGTATACTTATCATGATGAGCACTGAGTAATGTATAGAATTGTTGCATCACTATACTGTACACCTGAAACTAATATAATACTGTATGTTAGCCATGCAGGAATTAAAATAAAATTTTAAAAATGTACTAATAGGTGGAAAACTTTCATCCATAAAAGTTCAATCATGTTTAAGCTTTTGTTACATGACATAATGGAAGCTAATGGAAAAGGATCACTAATTCTTCATTCTATGTTTCTTTCCCTCTATTTTTCTTTCCCCTAATGAACTTACTTTTAAAACCAAATTCTATAACTTCTAAGAAAAACAGACTTCCATGTTAAGATGAAGAATAGTTAGTAGTCTCCCATTCACCCTTTTCTACCTTCTCATTGAAATGCAGCAGCACTGTAGGAGAGACATCATTACAAGAGCACTGGCAGTATGGAATACTGGTCAATAATATATCAGATATACTAACCAAGCATTGACAGAACCCAAGGAGAGGACATTAGGTGATCTCCACCACTGCCCATGGAGCAAGCCTGCCTCAGGTGGGACATTCTCTGGACAAAATGAGGGAAGCCATCAACTAAATGCAGAAGCTGTGGTGTGCAGCAGCCAGGATCCCTTTCCCCACCCATTTCCATCAGTTAAAAGTATAGCTTTTCACACTTGTTTGGACACATGCATTTTCAATAAAACTATTTGACTGGGGTGGAAAAGACATTTGTGGAGCATTGATCCTGGGATACAAAATCTATTGTATGAGGAGAAGAGAGAGTTTGTAGGAGCCATGCAAGCTAGGGAGGTGATAGTTTCCTCACACTCTTTCTGGAAAGGGATAATCATCAGAGACTCTAAGAATAAATTCCTCTTCACATTAATTGACAATGGAAGAGCATATCTTCGTGCAGTGCAACACAATCATACCGTATATAAATGACCACCAAACTTAGGAAATTAGGAAAGGATCTGTATAAAATAATCTGGGCTATTATTATGTGAGAGAGAAATTCTAACCCAGACCGAGTGAACAGTGTGGGACACCAAAAAGAACTCATTCACCCGATCTTGACAAAATCAGACCTAAAGAGTGACCTTCTCATTAAAGATGAGCAAACAGGAAAAGAATAAAACCAAAATAAAAAATTCTGCAACTCAAAAGATGAGCAGTGTCATATTTAAGATGAAGAGGAACTACATGCTTCAGAAAAGGTCAACTATAAGATTCACAAGATTTCCAGCAATATAGCTTTGTGTTGCCAAAATTTAAACAGGCTGTGAAACAAGAAAAGAAATGAGTAAGACATCAAGAAATTAATAAGAAGCTGTTCAATACATAAGAAGAGAGGAAAAGGGGACTAGATAAAATAAGGAGATGTTATAAGAAAACTAACAATGTATTGGCTGAATTAAAAATCTGCTTGTGACATTATAAAAAAAAGAATTAAAAAATAGAAAAACATCAAGGTAACTTGAAAAAAAAAATGAAGTTGACCTTTCCGAATACAGAGGAAAAGGATGGAGATGAACAATGATAAAGAGTATCACAAATATGAAGTAGAAAAAAATCCCTTATGTATGTACAATCAGTAATCCTAAAGATGCAATAAGCAAATAATAGATTATTGAAACAACAATCAAACTCATAGTAGAATACAACATTTATGAATTTAAGAATGTCCTAAGTCACAAACACGTCAAATAATTACTTAATGGGAAAAAGATCTCTTATAAAATCAATAAAAAACCCACACACCTGAAATAGAATGAAACTAAAAAAAACCAAGAAAATGAATGTCAATAAACATATAAGTCTATTATCTTCCTGGCAATAAAAGAAAATAATATCTTACAGGTATTATTTTTCATTTGGTTAGTTGATTTAAAAAATTTAAACTCACTTTTCTCAACTCTGCGAAATTTGTAGTGAAATATGTATTCTCATACATCAATGATGAAAAATCATTACAAACTCACTGAGAGGCAATCAGATATCTTTTGAAAGTCTTAAACCTTTCGATCCTGTAACTACACTTCTAGGAATTTAGTTTAAGTAATCAAAGAAATACACAAAGATATATGTACAATGAATGATACTCATCATAGTCTCATTTAATAGTAAAAAGAGAAATAATCTCCATATGTTCAATCATCATTAAGCAAATTATAATGTGTCTCAGTTGCCAACACAGAGAACACGGGCATTCAGATCCATCCATGTTTGGTGTTTGCTATGCCGGTGCAACAGAAAGACAACAGAACAAGAAGGTGAGGGCTGCCAGCAGAGCCTGGTTGAAGGAATGGTTCATGGAGTCTAAGATGGGTAAGCGGAAGTCATGGACTACCTTGGTAGTACTTGGCTTGAGTAGAGTGGAAGAGTGGCCTCAGGATGATTAAATTGAATGAACCATTTTTACTGCCCTTGAAGTTAGCCAGGAGGAAGGCAGGACATTGGGTGGAAAGAACGTCTGTGAACTAAGTGCCAAAATCTTCTGTGAATGAGGGGGGTATATTAGCCTGCTAGAGCTGCCACAACAAAGTACCCTATAGTGGGGGCTTAAAAACATGAATTTGTTTTCTCACAATTCTTGAGGCTAGAAGTCCAAGATTAAGGTATTGACAGGGCAGGCTTCCTCTGGGACCTCTGTCCCTGGCTTGCAGATGGCTGTCATCTCCCTGGATCTTCACATGCTCTTCTCTTTGTATATCTGTGTCCCATTTTCTTTTTTTGGTAAAAACACCAGTCATATTGGATTAGGGCCCACCTGAATGAATTCATTTAACCTTAATTACCTCTTTAAAGACCATACATCCATTTTTAACATCTTGAGGTACCTCCATACTGTTTTCCAAAGTGGCTGTACCAGCTTGCATTCCCAACAACCATGTAAAAGGGTTCCCCTTTTTCCACATCCTCGCCAATACTTGTTGTTTCCTGTCTTGTTAATTTTTGCCATTCTAACTGGTGTAAGGTGGTATCTCATTGTGGTTTTGATTTGTGTTTCCCTGATAGCTAGTGATGTTGAACATTTTTTCATGTGTCTGTTAGCTATTTGTATGTGTTCTTTGGAGAAGTGTCTGTTCGTGTCTTCTGTCCATTTATTGACTGGATTCTGGGAACCAAACTAAGGGTTACAGAAGGGAGGGTTTGGGGGGATGGGGTAACCAGGTGATGGGTATTAAGGAAGGCACGTGTGGTAATAAGCACTGGGTGTTATATGCAACTGATGAATCGTTAAACACTACATCAAAAACTAATGGTGTACTATACGCTGGTTAATTGAACATAATAATAAAAAATAATTTAAAAAATAAAATAAAGACCCTATATCCAAATACAGTCACATTCTGAAATGCTGGGGGTTAGGACTTTACCATTTGAATATGGGGAGAGGAACATAATTCAGCCTGTGAAAGGCAGTGACCGGGAAGTTGATAAATGACAAAAATCAGAAGGAACAGAGGGGGCACTATCAAATGAGATGAGCATAAATGAAGGAGAAATGACGCTTAGTGGCACTGTGGTGCAGTGAGACACCAACTTCACTAATCCAATTGTACGTGGAGTGGGGAAGAAAAAGCATCCATTTGAGAAAGACCACAAAAATCACATCCTCAATGGTGAGGCAGGTAAGACCAAAAGATGAAAGGAATATTTAGCAAAGAAGCTAAAGATTTAGCAGAAAGAAATTTCAGTCAAAATTGTCTAATATGTTCATACTTTCTCACAACCCCAATTCTCTAAACACATGCCAATGTGATCAAATAGAAAAAGAGCAAACAAAGACAACACAGGCAGGCTTTTAAAGAAATAAATATCACCCTGGACCAGGAACAGAGCAGAAACATCAATGGCTAAAGCCCAGCCCTGCTGAGTGCTAATGCAGATGCTAGCAGGTGGCTGGGTGTTCATCATCTCCGGGAATAAAAATGCTCCAAGGATTGTGGACAGTCCCCCTCCTCTGCTTAGAAAAGAGAAAAAA
>NW_024425675.1:11826619-11948538 GCF_017311325.1 Ursus maritimus
TATATATATATATATATATATATATCACTTAGCTTTTATGAAGTATACCAATGAGCTCCATTTAACTAAATCCAGCAGTCAGTTCTCAAAACTTCCCAGTCTTTTTCCTATTATGGGCATTCAATCTGTTTGATCACTCTCTCTTCTTCTTCCATAGTTAATCTTTCTTGCAATTCTTTCACTCTTCCCTCTTGAAATGCTTTCTTTACTTGACTTCCCAAAGACCACCTCTTCCTACTTGTTGTACTTCACTAGCCTCTCCTTCTCATTTTCTTTTCTGGCTCCTCGGCATCTCCCCGACCTCTCTACTTAGGCATAACCCAGAGCTTGACCCTCAGCTCTAGTTATTCTCATTTCTGATTTCATTCTCCCCCTCCATGGCTTCATCTGTCTCATGCCTAACTACCACATGTTCGAACTCCAGGGCACACATCCAGCCTCGCCAGTCACATCTCCACTTGGATATCTTGTAGGCATTCTAAATGAATATTTCCAAAATGGAACTCATGCTCTTTGCCCTTCCTTACCACAGGTGGCCCAACCCCACATAGCTCAAACCTGCTCTTCCCAAGGTTTTCACAGTAAACGGCAACCCAATCATTCCAATAGCTTAGAACGGAATTATTAGAGTTGTCCTGATTCCTCTCTACCTTCTACATCTAATCCATTTATTTTGGTCTTCAACGTACTTCTCATTTTACCTTCATTGCTTCCCAGCCTGACTGCTAACTCCACTCCAGCCACACTGACCCCTTTGCCATGCCCCAAGTAGACAAAGGTGCTCCTGCCTCGGGGCCTTCTTACTTGCCTCCTCTGCCTAAAATTCTCCCCTCCTTGGTTCTTTGTTCAAATATCACTTTTCCAATTAGGTATTCCNNCCTACACATTTTATCTAAAATAACCAGACGAAGAACATCTATCAGATCTAGAAAGTTATCAGTCCAGTCCCCAGTAGGAAAGCAAAGAACCCAAAGGGAAATATCTTCAAGTGTAACAAACTGGGCTATTAGTGAGCTGGATGATGCCAGAAATCAGGTGTAGGCAGCCGATTGTTTTTATGTCAACAAGAAATGCTGCAGTTTGCAATGTAAATGACATTCACATTGATAATGTGTAAGTCACGCTCCCTGGCTGACTAAGGTGGATGTTTAGTGAAGGTAGTGAAGAGCTGAAAGTTAGCAACTACCCTTACAGAACACTACTGGCCAAATTTATTGAGAATTCCACTAAGCGCCAGGCTCTTGCTAAACACTTTAAATGTATTCTCTCGTTTTATCTTCATAACAACCTAATACAATAATTATCCCCATTTTACAGATATATTGAGGAGTCTAGACATAGTGCCTAAGGTGGGTGCATTAGGAGAAAGAGATTTAAGTATGTTATTTAGAGTTATAAAGTCAATTAATAAATAGACCATTAATATGAATAAAACCTTTTTAAGAGATGAAAGCAACAGTGCAAGTATGCTAAATTCATAATCTTTCATAGCAGGGAATCAATATCTACTGTTTAAAGTTGATAAATCAAAAATTGGAAGTATCAGCACATTACCTGGGATCACTACAGATTTAACCACAAGAACTAAAAACAGAAATGGGAGGAGATGGAGGCTAAGGTTGGGGGACGAATATTTACTTTCTGTATTCTCATCTCTGTACTATTCAGATTTTACTATCAGTGTGCACATGACATTTATAATAAAAATCCTTCAAGTGTACAAGTGCGGTATAAAACAGCAGCTGTGGGGATAGTAGAGGCATGCAGAAAACAAGAGGGTCCCTGGCTGCCAGGAGAGAAGATGCCGATTACCCAGGAATTAGCACAGAAGCAAGTTCTAGAAACGGGAGAGGGGGACAACTCAGCTCAGGGCTCTGGAGAGTGGTGTCTCCTGCCCCTTTCCCTCACTACAACCCTGAGGCACAGTCAATACTCTTGTGGGCATTGGAGGACACTTGACATGGAGAAGCCCTGACATGAAATCTGCAATTTTCAGGTCTGGTACTTTCTCTGGTCATTAAACATATATACATACATACAAATCATATACACATCTATGTGGGTATGTGTGTACATACACCTTACATTCTACATGCCTGTAAGGGGAGGACTGAATGCTGGTCCTCTGAAGACTGGCATTAGGGATATAAAGGCAGAGTGAAGTCTCCCAAAAGCAAAACCCTAGACCCTTTATCGTAGAAACAGGCAAGCACACAAACTTCTCCAACTGAATTCTTCTCAGACAGCCCTGGACAAGGTCATCTTTCTATCAAGGCTGCATAATTTTGATCACATGCAATTTGAAACAACAATCTAATTATCACATGGGACTACCATCTTTGACTCAATTGTTAATGAAGCATTTACACCCCAGCACAGGGTTCCATAAGTGGGACATTTTACCCCAAAACAAATTTGAGTACAGACAACTCTTCTTTTCAAGGGAGCAAAGAGAACTGCTTTTCTGTGAAGACCCATGAATTGATAATTTACCTTAAGAATAAAGAAGAAGGGAGATTTTACAGAAGATTGCAACTATCGAATCATTCTGTCGTTAAATCAATTACTGCATCTGATTAGTTTTCCAGTAACACTTGGAGTAGAGAAAACATTGTTGGCAAAATAGTGAAAATCTGGCAGCCCAGAGATTTAAACATTAGCAGCCGTTCAGAAACAAACAGAGGCAACTTAGTACAATGGAGAAGAATCTTTTGATCTAATTACTTCCGCTAGTAAACCCGACCATTTTTCTTCCTACTGATTTATTTAGTTTCACAGCATGAGCTCAATTAATTTCTTTTTACTAAGAGGTGGTGCGAATTCGTATCTTCACTAAAAATATTTTGAGATGTCTAACAACTATGTAATGCTTTGTTAACCCTTTGGTACCAGAAATCACATGTACAAAAAAAATTACAAACACAATACTTGGTACGTAGAAGGCACTTAATAGAGTGTTATTTAAATTATAGGATATAATTTAATCATATCAAATTACTATTAAGTTCAGCAATAGTTTAGCAAGGGAGAATATGTTTAGACAATCCAATGAATAAACATAAAACAGTTGAATTAGATGTCAAGCCACGCAGAAAATTGTCGATGTGTGAATAATTCAACTTTTGAATAAAAAAAGAGCAAACAGATCATAACTGAATATTACTGAAACTCCAGATCACTGTGAAGGCATTTTGTTTCTTTAGTTCTCCTGTTTTGTGTATTACAACTACAGGTTCTCATCAAAGCTGTCTTTGTGTTTCTCCTGTGGAGACGATACCTTCAAATAGAATTCACAGAGCCAATAGTTTACCCTTCCCTTTAGGTACTTCAGACAATCAAATGGCTAGGTGTGGATTGATTCAAGCCCCATGCAATTATCTAGGTATCAGGGGCAAAGGTAGATGATCAAGGAACACAGCAAATCCCAACACCTGTTTTCATAACTCTGTTGAATTCATCCTAACCTGCTAAGTTTTGTTTTACAGAAGCAGAATCATCTTATAGCCACTATGTCTGAAAACATTCCTTGGAGCAGAGTAATCAGATATGCAGCCTTGGCTAAAATTCCTGCCAAATTGAATAGTTTTAAATTTTCTTACCCCTTTGTCTGGCGTTCTTAAAGCAAAAGTACTCAGGAGGAAGGATTTCGTGTATAGCAATAAGCCTTGTAGAAGAATAGAAAAAGGGGGGCAGTATTTTTCTTCCTATTTATTTGGGACATTTTATTAACTTTCAATTTGTTTTACCTTAACTATTCACCAAATCCTCTACAGACACTGTGAGATACGTATGTAAAATAAGAAAGCAAAGAAAATAATCAATTTAGTAAAAAGACCCTTCCAAACATGGCCCAGCATGGTTGTTGATTTCCAATAATACACACTGGGTTCAAATCCCAACTCCACCAGTTACAAGCCACACAATCTGTAAAACAGCTAGAATATTATGGCATATCTCAAAAGGTTGGTGAAAAAAGTAGATAAATAGTAATGAGAAGTAAAAGATGAAACTCAGAGTACTTACTATTGTTACTCAAAAAATTTTATCTTTTGGAACATGGTTTACTCTTTGCTTTAGACAACAAGTTGTAACTGGTGGTTAAAACTCCAGGTTAGGATACCAAAGCCTATTTTACCCATAATGTTTATAGCCTGACATTAATAGTATTATAAAACCAACCTACCAATTTCTTAGGATCACCAGCTCTTACCCCTGAGAGCCAACCCCCAGACCCAGTCTCCCAGACCAGACTCTACCTCCTTCAAGAGCCTCTGGATGCTGGGAGATGGGAACTCCCTACCTACCTGCCAGGGATGCATCAGGGAGAGGTGATCTTGACTACGTAAGCCAGAACTATGTGCCTTTCCTGCACTGAATCAAAAACGCCTCTGGGCTCTTGGGAGACTTCCAGAGCTTGGCACCACTCTACTGAACCAAAAGAGAGCTCAGAGCCAGACCCAGGAACACCTTGTACCTTGAGCAGTTTGCTACCCTTTTTGAGCTCAATACTTGGAACATTGTAGGAAATCAATAAAAGTTAATTAACTTAAATTTACAAAAGGTCCCTCACAGTTGGCCTCCAATCTCCTCAATGTGCCCTATTCTTTCATGTCGCCATGACTTGACTCAGAGTCTTCCTTTGCCCAAAATGCTCTCTCTGCCATTCCCTCTGCAAGAGCACAGCCATCCTTGAAGACTCAGTTCAAAGGCCACTCCCTCCCAGCACTGTCTCCTAGCTCTCCAGAAGTCAGCCTCTCTGCAGTGGCACCTGCAGTGCTCCTCACCCAGCTCTGTCCTGCACTGTGGCTTTGCAAGCACCATAACTTAGTGTTTTCAGGCTTTCATGGGTATAGGAATTATCCAGGTAGCTTGTGAACAGAGAAGATCCCTGGACTTCAAATTCAGAAACTTAGTAATAGGCTGGGTAGGGATCTGAGAGAGCTCTGTTAACAAGCTTCCTGCATGGTTCGATGGAAGGGAAAGCACGGTGTGGAAAGCAAAAAGTATCCAGGCAGAGACTGGATTGCAATTGCTACCCTATCCCCACCACTTAGTACAGTGCCCCAAACATAGTGGCTGTTCAATAAATGTTTATTGTTAAGGGGCAGAGGCATTTAAAAAGTGGTTATTCCTCTATCAACAGATGTTTATTAAGTATGTCCTAATTATAGAGGTCGTACCAATACTGAAATGGGTAGCCATCAAAATCCAATATGGACCATGAAGACAAGTGCATGAAATCAACAAAAACAAAGGTGTCTAAGACTTTAATACTGCCCTGCTGCAGAGCCAGTTAGAATTAGAATACATGAGGGCCATGTTTAGGTCAGTATTTCTCAACTAGATCTGCACACTGGAATCACCTGGGGACTTCAAACTACGGATGCCTTGACCTACATCCCTAGAGTTTCTCAATATATCTGGGATTGAGCATGTGGACCAAGATTTTTAAAAGCCTTCTCTCCCCCAAGTGATTCTTCTGGATAGCAAGGGTTGAGAGTCGCTGCTGTAGGCTCACACAGCACACCACTTGTATCTCTCCTACAATACTTAGTTTATTTGCCTCACTTTCCCAAATCTGTTTACTAATTCCCCCCACACACGCCTCTCCCCAGATTCTAAGCTTCTTGAAGTCATTTATCAAATCATCTTCACCTTTTATTTCCCTATAGTGCCTACAATAGGAGTCTATACTTAAGAGGGATATATATAAGAAATACATATTTGGTCTTCATCCCCATTCCTGGCATAGACCCCCCCAAATCCTCGGAATTTCCTAAATGATGAGAGTGATAAATGTGTCCTTTGTTATGTTAACAATGTGACTTTGGGAAAGCTGCTAGGTAACCTAAGCATGGTAACTTTTTGCCTGGGACCCCACCATGTGATTAGGGGCTTAGAACTTTCAGTCCCACCCCGTTACCCCAGGAAGGGAAGAGGAGCTCCAGGTTGAATCAACTGCCAATGGCCAATGATTTAAACAACCATGATTATGTGAAGAAGCCTCCATAAAAACCCAATAGGACAGGTTAGGAGAGCTTCCAAGATGGTGAGCACACGCAGGTGCTTGGAGAGTGATGTACTCAGAGAAGGCATGGAAGTTCCCTGCCCCTTTCCCCATACCTTGTTCTATGCATTTCTTCAACTTGGCCATCCCTGAGTTATGTCCTTTAATAATAAACAAATAAACTATACTATTCCTTTGAGTTCTGTAAACTGCTCTAGCAAATTAATGGAACCCAAGGAGTGGAGTCATTGAAATCTGGGATCTATAGCCAGTTGGTCAGAAGCACAGGCGACAATCTGGATTTGCTATTGGCATTTGGCATCTGAAGCATTGTGAGTACAGTAGTAGTGTGAGAGGAAAAGGGAAAACCAGGAGGATGACTAAGATTTTACTAAATAGGAAAGGATCAGTAAAATTTTGTGGAATAAATGAACGGATACCACTGTAGGGGACTTGAATTTCAACAACCAGGAGTGAGTTGGGCCAAGAAACATTTCAAAGTACTCTGAACCATAGCACGAATCAAGACACTGAATAGGAGTGTTTAAAAAATGGGCCCTCTGAGCATTTGAGATGTCTAAGAAGAGCTTTAAAATGACAACAGACCCAACACAGAAGAACAGCAGCTACAAACCAAAGGGAATTCTTTATGTACCTGGCACCCTGGGCCAGCAAATACTTAAACTGGAGCACAGCCGATCTGGAAGTCAGTACCATGGACAAGGGCATCTCAAAGGAGTCATAAAGGAGGCACCAAAAGAACCAAAAGGAGACAATGACTCTACTCCCAAATCACCAATCAAAACAACTTTCTTTTATTCCAAAAAACATGTAACATAGATTTTTGCTAGTCTTCAGAAGAATGACTAACATTAAGCTCTTTATGGTAAGAACTTTCAATGAGGAGCATTTGCTACTGAAATGACAAATCTAAAGTAAATAATAAAATTCTATTGTTTCTGGACCTGCTATGAGATTTCAAATTTCTAATCTTTTTAAAAATGCACTTTTTATTGATTTATAAAATGATCATATAGAACACTTAAACTTCTTTTAGTAGACCCTGAGGGTGTAATTGAAACAAAATGCAAATACAGTAAAACAATATTAAATGAAAAGGATATTAAATCTACGTAGACCAACTTTTTCATCACAAAATTAGGGTTTCAGTTCACACTGGGTGACAAAGATAAGTTAACATACTAGTGTACTAGTCACCCCAAAAGGCAAGATGGTAACTAATAATTTTTGAGCTCTGCCTGAGTATCAGCAACAGTACTAGGGATTTCTCATTAATGTCATTTAACCAATATCAACCCCACCTGCCCAGGTTGAAACTGATGTCCTCATTTTCCACATAAAGATACTGAGTATCAGAGAAGATAAGCAATTTGTCTCAAGTCACATGACTGCTAAGGACCCGTGCTAGCATTTTGTCCATCTTCCTGATTCCCATGTTTGCTTTATTTCACCACCGTGCCATGTTACCAGACCTGGGCAAAGCATGCCATGATGATCTATGGCAAGTTGGATATTTCCTTTATCTGCTATTTCTTAAATGCATTATAAATCACAATAATACACAGATTATTCAGAACTAAACAGTAGTCTGTGAAAATCAATTTTACTTAAACCAATATTGAAACCATCTCATAATCAAATAACCAGTCTTGCTGAGTGTAATAACTGTAAGGCAAGAGCTTAATATGTTGTTTAATAGCCAAAAGCAACCTGAAAAACAGCCTCATTAAAGCCAGAGTTAATTTTTCTGTTGGTCACCTGCTCTTTTATTTATCATCATTATTTATACGTGTGTTCATCAATACAGATTAATTAGCAGGCAAACATGAGTATGGCTTCTAAGAACTTAAATCATTTGAAGTGCATCCAAATGATAAGGAAAAGCTGACATTTTAATGTGGAAAAACTAAAATACTAGAAAACGTATTTTAATATCTAAGAGATAATAAGTTTTCATTTTTCTCCTTCCAAAACGCCTAAGATTACATTGTAAATTGTGTGTTACATGATGATATATTGAGAGGAGAGAGGAAATTTGTTTAAAGAAAAAAACACAGCCATTTTCTAATACCACTAATGGAGCTTACAGACTGTTAATGTTAGAGACAAACAAACAATAGATGAATTCAGGAATTAGAAACTTGATTCAGGGACCTGAGTCAATCATTAATGAATGTGATGCATTTTGCAGAATTCTGAGACCAAATGCACATGGAACAGATGTCCTGATACCATGTTAAAAGCTACAAAGAAATGGTAAAAAGCTAATGTACCTTCCAGATGGAACCCCATTAAGGGAGGATTACTATATAATACATGGTCCAAATCAGGACCCTTCTGAGCATGAAGGGATGCTACTAAGCAAATATGCCAGGACAACCAATGTAACCTGGAACTGTCTTGGCATGGTCACCCTCACAGATCACAAATGTCCTAAATGCCCAAAAGACCTCCAGCTGAACTTCGCTTTACAGCCTACTGAACTTTATTTACATGCCCTCAAAGATCTCTTTTCTCCTTTAAATATTTTTATATATCTTTCTTTTTTTCAGTTTTATTGAGGTATAATTGACAAATTGTATATTTTTAAGGTGTACAACATGATGGCTTGATGTATGTATACATTGTGAAATTATCACCCCAATCAAGTTGATTAGTACATCCATCACTTCACATAGTTACTTATTTGGGGGGGGTGTGGTGAGAACAGTTAAGACCTGCTTTCTTAGCAACTTCAATATATAATACAGTATTATGATACTACTCACCATGCTGTACACTAGAGCCCCAGAACTTTTTCATCCTATAAGTCAGAGTTTGTATCCTTTCTCCACATACATACAATGGAATATGACTCAGCCATCAGAAAGGATGAATACCTACCATTTGCATCAACATGGATGGAACTGGAGGGGATTATGCTGAGTGAAATAAGTCAAGGAGAGAAAGACAATTATCATATGGTTTCACTCATATGTGAAACATAAGGAATAGCACAGGGAAAGGGAGGGAAAACTGAATGGGAAGAAATCAGAGAGGGAGACAAACCATGAGAGACTCTGGACTCCGGGAAACAAACTGAGGGTTACAGAAGGGAGGGGGGTGAGCGGATGGGGTAACTGGGTGATGGGTATTAAGAAGGGCACCTGTGGTGATAAGCACAGGGTGTTATATGGAATTAATAAATCGCTGAATACTACATCAAAAACTAATGATGTACTATATGCTGGTTAACTGAACATAATAAAAGAAAAATAATAAAACATTTGTATCCTTTGACCAACCTCTTTCCATTTTCCCCACCCCATGCCTCCACCCTCTGATAACCACTGTTCCATTCTCTACTTCTATGAACTTGACGTGTTTAGATTTTACATATAAATGAGATCATGCAGTATTTGTCTCCATCTGGCTTATCTCTCTTAGCATAATTTACTTCCAGTTCATTCATACTGTCACAAATGGCAGGATTTCCTTTTTATTTCTATTTTTTTAATTTCATTCCTCTTTTTCTCTTTCAATATTTTTAACAATTTTTTTTATTATGTTCAGTTAGCCAACATAGTACATCATTAGTTTTTGATGTAGTGTTTAACAATTCATTAGTTGCATGTAACACCCAGGGCTCATCACTACACATGCCCTTCTTAATACCCATCACCCAGTTATCCCATCCACTCACCCCCCTCCCTTCTGTAACCCTCAGTTTATTTCCCGAGTTCAGAGTCTCTCATGGTTTGCCTCTCTCTCTGATTTCTTCCCCTTCAGTTTTCCCTCCCATCCCCTGTGGTCCCCTGTGCTATTCCTTTGTTCCACATATGAGTGAAACCATATGATAATTATCTTTCTCTTCTTGACTTATTTACTTAGCATAATTCCCTCCTATTCTATCCATGTTGATGCAAATGGTAGGTATTCCTTTCTGATGGCTGAGTCATATTCCATTGTATATATGGACCACATCTTTATCCATTCATTTGTTGAAGGACATCTCAGCTCCTTCCACAGTTTGGCTATTGTAGACATTGCTGCTATGTGAATGGATTTCATTCTTTTTGATGGCTGAGTAATATTCTATTGAATATGCAGACCACATCTTCTTTCTCCATTCATCTGTCAACAGATATTTAGGTTTTTTCTGTGTCTTGGCTATTTACAACAATGCTACAGTGGACAAAGGAGTGCAGACAACTCCCTGACATCTTGATGTTATTTCCTTTGGATAATTATGTATCTTTCTTAACCTTTATATATTGTCCCTTCTTGTCATCTTCTCTTCACCTTTACTTCTAGCTCCACCCCTTCCTTTCCCTTTCTTTCTCCTTCCCTTTCTCTCCTCTCTTTCCATGGCTCTGATCTTCTCCATCAATGAAGTGCTCTCATTCTTCCCTCTTCTCCCTTTTATTTATTTTTAAAGATTTTATTTTTTAAAGTAATCTCTACACCCAACATGGGGCTCAAACTCATAACACTGAAATCAAGAGTCACATGCTCTAGGGGCAGCTGGGTGGCCCAGTGGATAAGTGTCTGACTCTTGATCTTAGCTCAAGTCTTGAACTCAGGGTTGTGAGTTCAAGCCCTGCATTGGGCTCCACACTGGGTATGGAGTCTACTTAAAAAAAAAAAGAGTTGCACACTCTACTAGCTGAGCCAGCCAGGCACCCCATCCCTTTTCACCCTTTTAAAACAAATTCTCTCTTCTAGGTTCTCTGTTGCCTCCATCCTGCCAAGCCCATCCCAATTTGCCATTACCTGGGACTGAAATAAAGTTTAAATTTTTCACTTTTATTGAATAATTTTGTGTTCTTTGTTTTTTAACTTAAAAGCAGCTGACTTGAATGTTTCATATTCATTTTTCTACCAAAAAAGGCATTTTGGTAGGTACAAAGACTCCCCCAAAGATATCTATACCCAAATCTCTGGAACCTATGATATGCTAAATTACATGCCAAAGGGACTTAGTGGGCATGATTAAGATAATAGATTTTAAAAGAAGAAGATTATGTTGGATTATCTGGGTAAGCCCAACTCACTTACATGAGCCTATAGAGAAATTTCTCCAACTAGAGACAGAAGAGACACAGCAAGAGACAATCAAAGACATTCTAAGCTTGAGAGAGGGATTCAAAGCTGTTGCTGGAGAGGGTCACATGATGGAGGAGGCCATGTGCAAGGACCAGAGAGAGCCTCTAGGAGCTAAGCGTGGACCCCAGTTGACAGCAAGCAAGGAGACAAGACCCCAGTCTTACAACTACAAGAAACTGGATTCTACCAACAACTATAATGTGCTTGAAAGCAGAAAGGAACACAGCCCTGCCAGCACCTTGATTTTGGCTTTGGGAGACTCTAAGTGGACGACCCAGTTGAGGCAGGCTGTATCAGGATTTCCAAGAACTGTGAGATAATAGCTGGGTGTTTTAAGCCACTGAATTTGTGGCAGTGTATTACAGCAGCAATTGAAAACTAATACAATATATATACATTACATTTACCTCATTTAATTTGGGGAGGAGTGGTTCATAGTGGCGCCCATAAATAAAAGAATTGCCTCTCTCATCTTTATTTTAGGCTGTTTGGACATATGGTGCACATGCTAATTGATTTTACAATCACTGCTATGTTTTCAGATCAAAGGATAAACTTAGTAATCTAAAGGGACTCATTCTCAAAACACACATCATTACTGTCAACACTTAGTTGGTTATCATTCTCACAAAATTTTCTGGGAAAAACTTCCTCATTTGGCTTTTTCTAAATACCTCTTCAAACGTATAAGAGATGTAAGCAAAACATTTTGCTTCTTCAAGCATTCAAGGGATATACTATCCTCCACCACACTACCAGAATGGAAGAATAATTAACCTAAGTTTAGAAACAGAACAACACTTTGTTAGATCCATGATGCAGAAACAACTAGTTGATTCTGCCTATTGACTCAATTTTTCAGTCACATTGACCTTAAGAACATTCTTGTACCTTGTAACATCAAACAACATCAACAGCAATAATAAAAACAAATTAAAAACTTTGCCAATTTACTCTGGTAAAAAGAAAAGATCCCGTTTTTCTTCTCATCTGCCCCAAATTCCTATATGGCAAGATAGTCTATTAAAATACGAATTTACATTCTTGTTCCTGCTACTGCAATAGGATCTAGGAGAAATACGGCAAATTTTGCACCCTCCCCTCATCTTCTAAGTAGAACAAACTCTTGAGTTCTGAGTTCAGGGTTTTCAGAAATTTTAGGATTAGAAGATGAAAACAGAAACTGCTGGAACCCCTCAGGCCTTGGAGTCTGTTATTAGCCAACAAGATGGATGTGGCTTTGAGTTTAAATGGTGAAAATGACATCAAAACTAAAAGAAGAGAGTGGTAAGTGTAAGGAGCTGCCCCCAATTCCTGTTTACTGTCCAGGATGTCTGATGGGATGCTTTGGGATGCTAGAGTCTGAGCACAGGAGCGATGGCCTTGGTTGATGTGGAGAATGATGCCCATGTCCACATTTGATACTGCAGGAGAAGGGCCTCCTGCCTTGGAATCGATCAGAAGGTCTTGAACAGAGTGCATCTCAGCAATAACCAAAACTGCCTAAAGAGTTGGAGGCCCTCCTCAATTTTTTAAAACTGCACAAGACCATTGGTCTCTTGGGCCATTCTCAGGTGCAGAGGCCTCCAACGATGACTGCTATTGGGTCTCTGGCTACACTAGCCAACAGATGCTAAAACAAAGATTTAATTAGAAATAGAAACATAGAGCAATGTGGTGTTTTTGTGTATGATTATTGCAGAGAAATTCATGCCAGCTATATGGGTATGCATGGATAGGTAGATGAGAGAGAGTAAATGAAAGGAATCCAAGAAATTAGCTATTAAAAAAAAAAAGGAATGTGGAAAGGGCCCTGCTTCCTTCTTCTTCTCAAGGTTTTCTTTGTTGTGTTTGCTGATATGCATGGATATTTACTAGGCACAATAAAGCAAGATTGCAGAGACGCTTGGAAGAAGACCAAGGAAGGAAAACTTCTTCCACGGCTCTGATAGAAAACACAAAGCAATACTAACATTGATTAGTGGTGTGCATGTAACACTTTCCATTTGGCCAATCCAGTTTGCTGGAGACAATTTGTGATGTGTTATGGGAACACGTGGCTATGTGCTTTATTCCTGTGACAATGTCCAAATCAGTGCTTATGAACTGTCATGACTCTGTGGGGCAGGTTTGTGCTGCAAATAGAAGAGGCTGGAGCTGACACTAAACACCATGATGTTTTTCCATTACCAATGTCAATGATAATTTTGGTGATGATACACCCAGGTAAATACACCACTTGTGATAAATAAGTTGCCAACTTATTCTCTTCATTAAATATCGTGCGTGCGCGCGCGCACACACACACCCTCAAGAAAATTAAGCCCATGAAGATACTTTATTAGTAGAAAGTCACAGTTGACTTAACTTTCAAAAGTCAGGGAATTCTAAGTTCCTTCTACAATTTTATCTCATCCCCACCATATAAGCACACAGCGAAGCATGAAACCTAAAAATGCAAATGGAATATCTTTTGTGCAAAGAGGACACATTCTTGCAGATGATTTCCGCCATCCCTTGCTCTGTTTCTTTTTTTTTTTTTTTTTTAAGATTTTATTTATTTATTTGACAGAGAGAGAGACAGCCAGCAAGAGAGGGAACAGAGGCAGGGGGAGTAGGAGAGGAAGAAGCAGGCTCCCAGCAGAGGAGCCTGATATGGGGCTCGATCCCAGGACACTGGGATCACGCCCCGAGCCGAAGGCAGACGCTTAACAGCTGAGCCACCCAGGCGCCCCCCTTGCTCTGGTTCTTTAAAATAACTTCCACCAGAGTCATACTCTCATTCACCTCTCTTCTACATGAGCTCTTTCCAGACTCCAAACAAACACTAGGCTTAAGGGGAGTATTTCATGCCAACAAGAGAGTCAGGGCAGAAAAAGAACAGCAAGGAATGTCTCAGGTGGTCCTCCTCACAGCTCCCTCCCACACTGCACTGCAGCCAACCTGGTCACCAACTGCCCACACCACTCGATCTTTTTTACTCAGTCTCTTTGCAAATACCATTCAGCCCCTTTAAAACACTTCACCACTTCTCTAACAACTCTTTTTTGTCACCCCTCTAGAACTCGGGATCAAAACTTACCTCCTCCAGAAAGCCTTTTTCTCTGATTTAACTGTTCCATGAACTCTTCCAACATGTGGGTATCCAGTTAAGAACAGAGTATTTTGCCCTTGTTGACATGTAGTTTTATGAGCAAGATGAAGCACAACTAACGTTAATTATAGAGAGGCTGAATGACCGTTATCATAGCAAACAGATCAGTCTTAGACGAGGATAACAGAGTAGAACTGTATCTTGTGGCACAAATAAAATGTTTGGAGTTTAACAAGAGCTCTATAAACCACAAAGCTAGTAGACCTCTGCCAATTAAGTATGTGGAGTTCTGTTAGAGAAGGAACATGGATGAGATGAGGTAACACTGAGACAAGATAGCCCTGAGATGAGATAGCATGAAATAGCATTGAACAAGGAGCCAGGGGACACAGGTCATTCAGAGTCCTGTGGCTTGATGTCTTCCTAGTTTTTCTCCACAATTAGAAAGTAAATACCTTGAAAATAAGTCTGGTGGTGGGTATTAAGGAGGGCACATATTGCATGGTGCACTGGGTGTTATATGCAAATAACGAATCATGGAACATTGCATCAAAAACGGGATGTGCTGTATGGTGGCTAATGTAACAAAATAAAAATTATTAAAAAACAAAAAACAAACAAAAAACAAAAAGAAAATAAGCTTGTGGCTCTCCTCTCCCAACGAACACACACATATCTCCTATAATGCAAAGCTGGCTGATCATCTGCATACACCAGGCATCAATAAGTCTTTGTTACCACCTATTTGCATATGTAGCGAAGACCAATCAGCTCTCGTGGTTTTAAAAGGAAACAGGCAAGGGGCGCCTGGGTTGCTCAGTTAGTTAAGTGTCCAACTCTTGTTCTTGGCTCAGGTCTTGATCTCATTGTTGGGAGTTTGAGCCCCAAGCTGGGTTCCATGCTGGGCGTGGAGCCTACTTAAAACGTCATAGGCAATTTTATAAATTTACAGCTTGCAGAGCTTGGAAGAATTATGGAGACTACTTAGGCAAGAATTTTTATTTTACAGAGGGAGAAACTGAGGTCAGGATGGCTTATTCAAGAGCATAGCACAAATGAGTGACTCAGATGGCACGGAATTCATGAACCCCAGCCCAGCGTTCCTCTCAAGACTCCTCTTACAGCATGTAAGGGGAAATCAGGTTCAAACACTCAATATTATGCCATAAAAACTTTCAAGCTTTCACGGCAAATTGACACTTAAATGACATCATATTTTTTCTGTGTCTGTTGGCAAAACCTTTTGCTTGATGACTTTTTGATATGGGCTAAATGTTTTTGCATAATATTTTAAGATCTGTATTGTTTAAGATTATATTTGCCTGAACATATCCAGAGATCCACAAGTAATAATTAAAAATGACATTCATTTTTCTGTCACCTAAAGAAGTCCAGCAGCAGGGAATCCAAGACTGGTCTGGGCCATGTCCCTTCCACTCCAGGTCTTTCTCATATTTTACTTGAGCTCCAGTTGCTCCTGGAGTTTCATCCATGTCCTCTGAATTCAGCCAGCAAGAAGGAGAAGGGGCAGAGAAAAGGCACAACTCCCTCTTTGAGAAGATCTCTTAGAGTTCATGAACAACAGTTCTGTTTACATCATCTTAATTATAACCTAGTCATGTGGTCCCGCCTGGCTGCAAGGGACCCTGGACCATGTAGTCTTTTATCACAGTGGCCACATGCCCCACAAATATTAGGATATGTTACTAGGCAAGAAGGAAAGAGTAAATATAAGGAGCTACCAGCATCCTTTTTCACAGAATTTCTGCTCAA
The DNA here is from genome assembly GCF_017311325.1 of Ursus maritimus. NCBI lineage: Eukaryota > Metazoa > Chordata > Mammalia > Carnivora > Ursidae > Ursus > Ursus maritimus. Next base: position 11,842,600 of record NW_024425675.1, read on the forward strand.
CAATCCCCTTCTTGATAAATTCAAAGAATGTCTTAATATTATGCAAATAATCCAGGTACTAAAATAGAACGCTATGATTTATAGGGATAAAGTAATATGAACCAGCATAATAACAATCATTTGAAACACATTTAGTACATAAGGAATATTTTATTAGAATGCAATTATTATAAGCTCACATCTTTGCCTTATTGATACTAACAGCAGCAAAATAATCCCAGGGCTATTAGAAAATCTTTCATAGGGCAAGAAATTAGTCAACAGGTCATGACATTTGTCAAGAGAGCTTACAAGAGAGGGCAATTTCTTCAAGAGTCTGGCCAGCCCTTCCACCCACCTGTCTGCCTTTTCCTACTCCCTTCAACCCTGCCAAAGGCCAAGTCATTGCCAAGGCAACCGAGGCTCTTCATTCTCCCCAGCTGATTCTGGTTGCCTATGTCCAGATCAGACAAGCACTTCAAAGCAAGAAGTCACAGACTGAGGTTTGGTTTCTGCCTCTGTCACAGAATGCCCTGTGTCTTGGTGTCCATACCCAAACTACAGAGATTAAGACTGTGGATTCCTTCTTTCCTATTCCTCATGCTGGGGACACTACCAAGAGGGGTCTGGAAACCATGTTACTCAAAATTTAGGTTTTAAATAAATGCAAAATATTTTCCACATTGGACCTAATCAGTCCCTTTTAAGCCCTTCCCAGATAACTGTTCAGCATAAAAGCCTGACCCCCCATACTTCATACAGAAAACCCACATTACTATCAGCCAAAAAACTGCTGAAATACTACCTCAAAATGAAATTAGTATTATTCCAACATTGTATCAGTGAAGTACTCATTCTCCTAACAACCTGGTTCCTTCTCTCTCTTGCTCCCATCTCCAATGTCCCATTGTCAATACTGACGAAACTAAATATCCTTCAATTTGCTTCACAATCAATTCTATGAGTGACCAAGATCTTCTGGATTTCTGAAGGTTCCTTTTAGCCCTGAATTGACTTTATAGCCTTCAAGTTACCTAACCTCTCTGGATCTCTAACTCATTTGAAAAAACTGAGTGCTTTAAAAAGATGGTCCCCAAAGCATGTCCCAGCTCAAACATATCTCACGATTCTACCATAGGATTTCCAATTGGCAAGGTCACAGAATGCAAGTGAAGCTTTAAACTTCTGTTGCAATGTTTCAATAAGAACTACAGCCATTTAAAAATAATTTGACAATTCTTCCGGATGAATTCTTTTGAAGAAGAAATCGTTTGTATACATCATCCTGTCTTATCATACTTCCACAGCTGCTGGTGAGCAGAAATTCTCGAAGCCATTTTGGGAGAGTTGGTGAAATGAAAGTGATATAGGCTCCCAGGTAAGTACCAATTAAAATTATTTCAAATCATTTAAAATTGAGTGTTATGTAATAGTCTTAGAGTACTGCTTTCGGAAGAACAAGTACTTTGTCTTTTTGCAAGGGGAAAAGAATCATCCTGGTTCCCAACTATGCAAGATAATCTGATGTCAAGCACTTATGCAATACATACCATGCAGTGCTCATTATTTCAAGTTCATAGAGCAGGGAGAGTGGTATAGGTGGTAGCCTGACAAGAGCACAGTCATCTTTTTTTTTTTTTCCCTCCATTTCTCTTTCTTTGCTTTTGCTTCCTTTCCAGAATCTGTGAGTGCCCCACTCAGGTGCAGAGAGAATAGTGCCCAACTGGACAATTTCCAGTGCTCCCCTCTTGAGTAAGGTCTCTCCAGTTAATGACAAGTGATATAAAAGCTTTAACCTCCAATCACTTGTCCATTTGTCCTTCAGATGACAATGGCAAAATGCAGTTTTTCTAGAGCTCTCTAAAGTGGTTTAGATTTCTCACCCCCCACCCTCCTTTAGTTCCTCCAAATAGAGCCAGACAAAAAAAGAATTGTATTTTAAATAGAATACCATCCAAAAGTAAGTGTAGGAAACTGCTCCTCCCAAGGATCAAAGTAATATTTGCCACAAAAAAAATTTGCAACTTAGTGTTTGCTTTTGTACATTTAAAATGTCACTTGATACCATGTATATAGTACTTTTACAGCTGAAGGTAATATGAATGCTGGTTACTGGGAAATCACTTTCTTAAAGTTTTGCTTAAGGGAAGCAGCAGCTTAACTTTAAATATGGGACCCCACGGGAAAAAGGGAGTTCCCAAAAGACTTCATTAACCTTTATTAATTCCAGTGTAAATTAACCTCCAGGAAAGATCACACGCTCCTTATAAGCAGTTCTCCAAAGGAAGAGGCTGTTCATTCACTGACCAAGAGTGTGGAGACTGGGAACTTAAACTTTGTTTTGCTTATGTAGCAGAAACATTTGTGAAACACTGAAATGATCAATTTCAAGGAAGCCTTCATAATTTAAATTTCTCGTTTCAGATTTTTAAATTTACCTTAGGACAGTAACATTTAAAATGCACTCAAACTCATTATAAATAAACTACATTAATGCAGGTTTACATTTTCTTGCATTGTGAAGATAAACAATACAGTCTTTTAGGAACATTTTACATTTTAATTCTTACCATCCATTATTTTTATATAAAGTAATAGGATTTTAGTTTTAATGTGATCTTGACAAAGTAACTTTTACTCTTTCTTCATATATAAAAATGAGAGGTTGGGACCACAAAACCCCTAACAATCCCAAAGATCTTAGGATTTAAAAAAAAAGAAAAGAAAACAAACTTTGCCTCAATTTTAACTCCTTCAAATTTCTGTTGTGCTTATATCATCGACATTATAATAATCATGTTTTAAATTTATAAAAGTACTTTTCTTGAGGCACTTTCAAATCCATTATCTCACTACTCATTGGAAAGATGTGGTTGGGAGAAAGGATCTTCATATTCTCACTCCATGTTTTTCACTGACAACTGCTAAGCCTGGGGAATTTATCAGAGCCATAAAATCCTGACCTGGAAAGGTCACTTAATTTATACCTTTTTGCAGTCCTCAATAAAGCTGAAGATCAGAACAACACTGGATTTTTCACACTTCATCCTCTGCCTCTTGATTAAATCAGACTCTGAGTGATTTTTTTTTTTTTTTTGGTGTTATCTGCTAAATGATTTAAAATAGCAGAACTAAAGCACAATGCATACCCCTGCAAGAACAGAAACATGACAGGCTACAAATAAGGGTTTATTTCAGAATAAAATCTTACCAAGGAACCTAAGTGGATAATAGCTTAGGGAAGTTTCAAACGTGAGATGGCTCAAATTTGAAATGGAGGATTATGAGTGGCCTCTAATATGGAAATCGGAAGGTTTCTTCCATACACACTCTTCTTAGATTTTCCATAACTTATTCATTTACTCATTCAATAATTGTACTGTTATCAGCTAGCTCCAGTGCCTGCTGTCCTTCTGGGGATACAGAAATGAAGAGTAATCCAAAATAGCTAATATTTATTGAGAACATAGTATGTGCTTAACTACGCTAAGTGCTTGGAGTATAGGTAAGGCCAACATAAGGTCGCACAGCCAGAAAATGGCCGTGCCTGGTTCTAAAACAGATCTGCCTGTCTCGAGGCTACGTTGTTAAGGGCCTCTCATTATAAGAGTAAACTAGAACCCCTGCCTTGAGAAGAATCACCCAGATCTAGTGAGCAGAATGATCCACTCATTCTTGCCATAACCAGATACTTGCCTTTAAATTGTTCATTTCTGTTAACTATCCCTGGCCCATCCTCCACCTCTCCCTCCAAAATAAAACACCAGCTCACAAGCCATTTCTAGAAAAGCTTTTTTGACGCTCCTTGAAATAAGTGCTTGCTAACGACCTGGTAATTGTTTTATGCCTTTTTAAATGAAGTGTGAAGTCACCAAAAAGTCACAGAAATACTGTAAAAGCTTTGGCAGAATTTATGGCTTCCCAGGGGGACTGCATCATACTGGAATTGGCAGTTACATTCTCAGCGTTAAATAAATGAAGGGACCGCAAAGAGAAGAAGTATCCTATAGTCACGACTTGATTTTTAAAAATAACAGTCATACTGATGAAGATACAATGAAGCAAGCGCTGACTAGGAGAGGGTAAATGACACGACTTTCTGGAAAGCAATTTGCATTCAGTCTAAAAAGATGCTCGTGCCCTTTGCCCCAGGAACTCCATCTCTTAATTAGAATCTAGTGTAGGGACAGAATTAGATATTTGCACCAAGGTATATTTATATGCATATTCTCTAACCCTTAATAGAAATATCTCAACATTAAAAGTAGTTTATAAATGTGTAAGAATATGGAAATTATTAAATACATTATAATACATAAAACACTCAGCAGGATTTACAGCCATTTTATGTGCTCTTTCCAAATATTTTTAATGATAGGGGAAAATAGTCACTATAAAATTCTAAGTGAGAAAAATATACAAAAACATACAAACCATTGTATGCATGAAGACCTTTTCTAAAGATTATTATAGAAAGAGGAAAAAGGATGAGACAAGGTTCATGTGCATTCAAAAAACTGTAATTAAACAAAAACTAAAAGGTATAAAAGTAACCAAAAAGTGGGGTGCTTGGATGGCTTAGTCGGTTAAGCTTCCAACTCCTGATTTCAGCTCAGGTCATGATCTTAGGGTGTGAGATGAAGCCTCACGTTGGGTTCAGCACAGACTTTGCTGGAGACTTTTTCTCTCCCTCTCCCTCTGCTCCTCCCCCTACTCAGGCACTGATGCACACTCTCCCTCTCTCAAAAATAAATAAATAAAATCTTTTCTTTTTTGAAATAACCAAAAGTAATAAAAGTTTTCTCTTAAAAATCAAAGGAGAATAAACTTGGATTAGGCAATACTTTTAGATATAACACCAAAAGCACCAGCAACAAACGAAAAAATAAACATCAGCAGTATTTTGTGCTTCAAAGGATACCATCAAGAAAGTGCAAAGACATCCCACAGGAGGGGAGGAAATTTTTGCAAATCATGTCTCATAAGGGAATTGTATCTAGAATATGTAAATAACTATTGCAGCTCATTAATAAAAGGACAACCCAATTTTTAAAATAGCCAAAGAAACCGAGTTGCCCAAAGAAGATATACAAATGTACAACAGGCATAAGAAAATACATGCACGTGATGAGCCATCAAGGAAATACAAACCCAAACCACAATGAGAGACCACTTCACACCCACTAGGATGCTATAATCAGAAAGTCAGATAATAGCAAATATTGGGGAGGGTGAAAAGAAATTGGAACACTCATACACTTTTGGTGGGAATGTAAAGTGGTAAAGCTACTTTGGAAAACAATCTGGCAATTCTTCAAATGCTTTAACAGTAAGTTACCATATGGCCCAGTAATTCCACTCCTGCGTATCTACCCAAGAGAAATAAAAACAGAAGTCCACACAAGAACTTGTACATGGGTGTTCATAACACTATTATTCATAATAGCCCAAAGTGGAAACAACCCAATTATTCATCAACTGATGAATGGATAAATAGAATGCCACGTAAGAAGAAGAAGAAGAAGAGGTCATTGTCATTAACAGGAAAGGCTGGAGAAAGTTATTGATGAAAATTGTAACAGATAATTTCTGAAGGGTAAAAGTTCAGAACAACTTTGTTCACAAAAAATAAGAATAAGTTCTGCATAGGTGAGAGGGGATGAAAAAGAGAATACATGTACATGTAAGAGGTGGTTAAGAAGTAGAGTTTTATAATACACTGAGACCAGGGAGAAGAAACTGGGACAACCCTAAAAGTTTAAGGCAGAGATATGAGTTTGGAGGGGAGTAGAAGTCAGTGCAATTTGAGAGCTAAGCAGAAGGAATAAACAGATTCAGAAGAACCTGACAAAGCAGAAATATTTGTGTAATTTGTAGGGTCCCTAAGAAAGAAGAAACTGCTTTAGAAACATTTCTTTTTAAAAAATGTATCAGTCTCCTAAATCATGTAGAAAACAAAAAGTAGAGTTGCAAACCACCGTTACAATACTAGCTTTTATAATTGCCCATGTATTTACCTTTACGGGATGTTTATTTCTTCATATGGCTTTGAGGTTTTGTCTAGTGTCCTTTCATTCCAACTGGCAATTCTTGCAAGGCAGTCTAATGGTAATGAAATCCCTTAGTTTTTGCTTATCTGGGAATGCTTTCATTTTTTTCTGCACTTCCGAAGGACAGTTTTGCCAGAAAAGGGATTCTGGGTGGATAGTTTTCTCCTTTAACACTTCAAATATATTGGCCCACTGCTTCTGGTCTCCAGACTTCTGAGGGGAAGAAATCTGTTGATAATCTTATTGCGGGTCCCTTGTATGTGATGAGTCACTTTTTTCTTGCTGCTTTCAAGATTCTCTGTCTTTGGAGCTTTTTTAAAAAAAGATTTATTTATTTTTATTTTTAGAGAGAGGGGGGAGAGGAAGAGAGAGAGAGAGAGCAGGGTGATGGGCAGAGGGAGAGTGAGAGAGAGAATCCCAAGCAGACTCCCTGCTAAGCATGGAGCCCAACACAGGGCTCGATCTCAAGACGCTGAGATCCTGACCTGAGCCAAAACCAAGAGTCAGATGCTTAACCGACTGAGTCACCCAGGTGCCCCTTTTTGTCTTTGCCTTTTAAAATCTGATTAAAATGTGTCTCAGTGTGAGTCTCTTTATATTCATCTTATTTGGAATACACTGAGCTTCTTGGGTATTTATATTCATGTATTTCATCAAATTTGGGATGTTTTCAGTCATTATTTCTTCAGATATTCTCTCTGCCCCTTCCTCTATTTTCCTTCTGGGCCCACTTGATGGTGTTCTATGGGGTTCCCTCCATCCTGTTCACTTTTCTTTGATCATTTTTCTTTCTATTCCCCAGATCTGATCATTTCCAGTCTATCTTCAAGTTGCTGATTTCTTCTTCTCTCTGCTCGTATCAGCCTTTCATTCCCTCTGGTGAAATTTTCATTTCAGTTATTGTACTTTTCAGCTTCAGAATTCTGTTTGGTTTCTTTCTAAGTTTTCTGCCTCTTTATTGATATTTCCGGTTTGTTCACGCATCATTTTTCTCGGCCTTCTCCACATCTTTTAGATGTTTGAGCCTCCCTAAGACAATTGTTTTTACGTTTTTCCTAGTAGATCCATCATCAGGTCTTTTTCAGGGATAGTGCCCATTAATCTTTTGGTTTCCCTTTGCATGGTCTCTACTTCTCTGTTTCTTTGTATGCCTTGTGATTTTTTTGTTAAAAACTGACCATTAGCACCTAATAATAGGATAAATCTAGAAATCATCTTATCAATCAAGGGTAAACTTCTGCAGGGTTTGCTGTTTTGGGGTTGTGTTTGTTTGTTTGTTATAGATTGTCTCTGTGCTGAGGACTAGCCAGAGATGAAATTTAAGGTCTTCTCAGGTCTTTTCTGAGCCTGGGCCTTTCCATGGGCAAGCACAGTGACTTTTTAATTTCCCCTCTATATGCAGTCACTTTTGAAAGTCTTAGTCTGCAATGTCTGGCTCCCAAAAAGGGAAAAAGAAAGAAACGAAGGGAAGGGGAATAAAAGGGATCTGCCCCTTTAAACCCTCTGGAAATCACTTGGGCCAGAGAGGAAGGGCTTGCAACAACGAGAGGAGATACAGCAATGATGACTGCCTGCCTCTTTGTTTCTATCTCTGAGATAAGAAGCAACCAACAGCATCATGGCACAGATCCCTGATATTTGAAGGACAAGCTCCTTTTTCACCCACCCTGGCCGCCACAAGCTGGAAACAAGCCGCTCATGGAATGCACGCACCACTGCCTGCCATGGGGTAGTTAGCTCTACTGCGCCAAGAGCTGAAAATGACCAAAATTGACCACAATTTACCACTCAAGCCCTCCCCTGGAAGTTGCAAGCCTTCCACAGACTCCAGAGGCCCCAAATAGTTACATTAGACAGATCCTGCCAGTGTAGTTTGTTGTCTAGGTGAGGAGACACATTCTGAGTGCCCCCTACTCTGTCCCCTTCCCAGCAACCACTGTCTATTTTATCTTGCAAAATGTACTTTGTTGCCATTATATATTATATGAATACAGTTTTTGTATACTGAACTTCAATTTAATGACCTTTTAAATTCCTAATAATTTGTAATTCTTTGTGAGAGATTTTATCTTTTACAAAGTCTGCTTATTTATAGTAACTGAGATTGCGCACACATTTAGCCTTACTGCCCCATTTGATTTTGTGTTTTGAACTTACCTTGCTTTTTCTGTCCTTTCTTTTCCCCTCCTTAACTCGCTTCTGTTGAATTAATTTTTTTCTTTATTCCTTTTTATTTTTCTGCTGCGATCTTCTATTTCCCAAATTTATACATTTCACTTCTTACACTGCTTACCTTTAAAGTCATATAATCCTAAACTTTGTATGTCTACAGTTAACCTGTGTCTCTAAATCTCCTTCTGAGTAACAACGGACTTGATTCTCTGTCCATCCCCAACATCTTATGTTATTACTGCTTAATGTCTACCTTTTTTGTTAAATCCCCATATTTAGATATTTTAAATATTACTTTACTGCATGCCTGTTTATAAAATTCCTCATTCACCATTCTTCTTTGGATTTAATTTCCTTCTTTCTAAACGACATCTTTTAACTGTGGAGTGAGAGTAGTAACTGCGTTTTTCTTTGTAAGTCAGAAATTATCTTTACTTTATCATCACTACTCAATAATTTATCTGGGCATATTATTCTTTTTTTTTTAAAGATTTTATTTATTTATTTTGACAGAGAGAGACAGCCAGCGAGAGAGGGAACACAAGCAGGGGGAGTGGGAGAGGAAGAAGCAGGCTCTTAGTGGAGGAGCCTGATGTGGGGCTCGAACCCAGAACGCCAGGATCACGCCCTGAGCCGAAGGCAGACGCTTAACCGCTGCGCTACCCAGGCGCCCCTGGGCATATTATTCTAAGCTGACAATTATTTTTCCTCTGCGCTTTGAAGAAATTATTTCATTGTGTTTTTGTTGTTGTTGTTGTTGTTGTTGTTGTTGTTGTTGTTGTTTTATGTGACAGAGAGACAGCCAGCGAGAGAGGGAACACAGCAGGGGAGTGGGAGAGGAAGAAGCAGGCTCATAGCGGAGGAGCCTGATGTGGGACTCGATCCGGAAACGCCGGGATCACGCCCTGAGCTGAAGGCAGACGCTTAAGGACTGCGCCACCCAGGCGCCCCTATTTCATTGTTTTATGACATGTTTTATTGTAGATGCAAAGTGTCCTGTTATTCTAATTGCCCTTCCTCATTATATGTTTACTTTTCTCTCTAGAACTTTATAAAATTCTCTTTATGCTATTGATGTTCTGTATTTTCACAGTCATGGGACTTGTGTGGGTTTATATTTTTATTTTATTATCTACTCATTATATTCAGTGCTCCTTCACTTTAAGTCTGGAATATTTTCATCACTACCACTTTGAATATTGCCTCTTTCTCATTCTTGGTTTTCCCTCCTCCTGGTATCTGTATTAAATGTGTATTGACTTTTCTCAATGTGGCCACCATTTCTCAAAACTTCTATTATATATTTTCCATCTCTATCTTTCTGCACTGAATTCTCCATGATTTCCTCCAATTAATATTCCAGTTCACCCCTTTTTGGTACCTTTTTTGATTACGCAACCCACTTTTTTACTGAAATGGCTGCAGTTCTAATTTTAGAAAGTCTATTGGTTATTTTCAAACACACCTACTTGAATATAGTTCTGTACGTGCCCTATGGTGTTTCTGATTTCCTTTATTTCTTTGAACATTCTAAATCTATTTATATTGATGTTCCTGGTTATTTTATCATTTCTAGTTTTTAGAGCTTACATTGTCCCATTTGTTGGGTCTTCCAGTTCTCTTTGAAGCACTTTGTTACTCGAATGGTTTGTACTTTTTATGAGCTCGTTTTCAGTGGGAGTTGTTTTCCATCAAAGTTCTGTTGGGAAGAATACCAACGTGATGGTTGTAGATGTCTCTACCAAAGGTCTACTAATTCCTCCTGCTCCAGAAGTTTTCATGTTACTTCTCAATATTGGGTTCTCTACCCAATGAATAGTGTAAATCTGTAATACAATACCAATAGCCTGGAGTTCTCAGTTCTCTTTGGTGATATTTTTCTCTGTGTCCCCAGATGTACAGCCAGCTTTGCCATTAATTCTCTGAGCCTGCGTACGGTTTTCTAAGTTCTTTTTTAATGGGCTAGGCAGCCGTTTATGATTCCCGGTTTGGTGCATGTAGCTCAGATCTGAGACTGTGGCCTGACCTACCTCTCCACGGGACTTAAAACTTCAGTTGCCAACAGTTAAGGCCTACATCTTTATTGCTTTCTCTCATGGCCCATTTAGGCTTCAGTGTCTGCTCACTGATCTGGCTTTGAGTTCTTCGTTTCTGACAGCTCAGAATTTCCATTTCTTGATTTTGAACCTGGGCTCGGTATTTGCACTTTTTATATTTTGCTGACATTCCTGTGTGTTGAAGTGAAAGGCCAGGAAGCTGTTTCACAACAACTCTGTGATAGTCATCCTAGCTTTCTAAACACAATGCGGTCACATTGCCTTTAATGCGTACCCATTTGCTTAAGGAATAAAGTCAACCTCTTTCTCTGGTTATTTTAAAAACTTCACACCCAGGTGGGATTCTGGCTCCCAAACTTCACCTGCAATCATATCCCTAACTCCCACACCCCCTACTTCAGCAATAATAACCCAGGGCTCATTCCCTAATATTCCATGTAACATCACACCATTAGGAAATGTCGTTGAATGGTGGCTTCTAGGTCCAATTTCTATTTCTAATAATGATATTTTGTTACCTTCATCAAGACTGTGAACTTTCAAACTCTGTGAATCTTCCATCCCAGAAAATATAAACTGGGGTTTAAAAGCACAGCTGACTATGTCATCGAGGTCACCAATGCATTAAAACTAAACAAAACCCAAACAGGACTGTGAGGGTGTCCCTTCAAAAGGCCAGGAAGGCGGTGAGCTGACAGGAGCAGCTGACCCAGCCAAAGTGAGTTGCTGAGTTTCATTCAGATGCAATCATCCCATGTAGACAGTACCTTGGAGTTCATTAAGTTCTCAGGGCTGAGCTCCCTGCTCTCAGGGAATATTCATTCTGCCCTCCTTAGAAAGGGCAGTCTGCTGAGGACATAGCAGTTATATTTTGTGTGCTTCATTAGAGCAAGGAAATATAGTTCACTGTGCCCAAACAAATCCTAGCCGCTAATGGGCCAAGATGTTGTGAATGTGGAGTTAGAAATGCTGGGGCATCAGACAACTGAAGGGAAAAAAAAAAAAAAAAAACCACACCTTAGGAACCAAAGAAATTGCATTTGTAAGCTTCATTTATATACCACAGAGCAAGTGAATCAATAACTTGAAAATGTACAGTGAAGGCCAAAAAGGAGTTGATTGCAATCTTCAAAGAGTCGGCAAAAACAAAAAGTAGCAGTGCAAATTAAACTCATTCAAAAGAGTAAAGACAGTTGGTTCAAACCTAAGAAGATTCAACTAGGCCAGCAAAAAATCATTATTCTTAGAAGAGATGACAGAGGAAAGTAATAGAATATGAAATGTGAATACTTAAAAAAAAAAACCCAGATGTTTGTTTTGAGAAATTTTTTTCATTGCATGATTCATAAGAATGCAGAATGGTATTCTTAGGAAGGCTGATGAATGTTAAAATAGAAGGTCATCACCAAGGTAAACAGAGTTTTAGTAATTAGAGCAGAATCTGAAGAAATGAAAAATGACTGACCAAGTCTCCAGTTTTATGCTATTACCTAAAAGTAGAGTAGATTTCGTGTAAAAAAAAAAAAAATCATTCTCATTTATCACTCATTTCTTTTTTATTTTTCTATTTGGACTTGTTTATCCATCACTTTTAATTTGCACTTAGATATGCATGCTCTTCACCTGGGGGAATATTTTCATATAACTCATCAATGACAAGATTCCTCTCGACACACATTTCCATTTCATTCCTTCTCACTCTTCTTACACACACACACTTCAGTCAACTCTCAGGCATCTCTGGGTTGAATATCTTAGGAATTCCCAAGATGGGGAATTCCATCTGATCAGATGATTAGAAATTTATTTTTTAAAGATTTATTTATTTATTTTAGAGAGAAAGAGAGCACAAGCAGGAGGGGCAGAGGGAGAGGAAGAGAGAGAATCTCAGGCAGATCCCATGCTGAACACGGAGCTGGATAAGGGGCTTGATCCCACGACCTTGAGATCACCACCCCAGCCAAAACCAAGTCAGATGCTCAACTGACTGCGCCACCCAGGTGGCCCCAGATGATCAGAGATTTAATTAGTTATTTGCCTTACAGTGTCTTCTTCCAGGGCCCTGGTCTTGAGTTCAAATGGAGGTTTCATTCAATACATGAGGATTGGTTAGTTGACTAGAGGACTAATGGGAATGACGTCATCTGGTCCACTGTCGGAGACTACACACTTTTTTCCAGCCAGCTACCTCCCAACACGTACCATCAGTGCAGGCGACACTGGCAAGGGTGGATACCTCCAGCACTGCGCTGGAAAAGCAATTCAGAGCCCAAAGCTGACTGATAGGAGCACCAAGGACAAGACTCATGTTCATATGGCCCAAGCACATAGTCTCTGTTTAAAAAAAATTTTTTTAAAGTTTGCCTAAGTGAAAAGGCCAACCTTTATTCATATAGGCAAGAAATCTGGTTGTGTGTCATGTTAACAAAGGCAAAGCATCTGAGTGACCAGTTCCTCTGGCCTGCACTCACACAAAGAGAAGAAATTCAGAATGTTTAAAGGCACCTCTCACCAGACTCCCTATCACCTTCACCTCTACAGAAAGCAAGCCACTTGACAAGGGGTTCATGAAGATTTATTCACTGCCCTGCAGGATTTTGCAGCATATCTGCCGCATATAATTATGCCCTTCCCTGAAGTATCCCAGCAGTTGATTTAAGCCATATTTGAACAGTTTCACTTCACCTGTTCTCCTAATAAAGGTGAAGTACCAGCAGTGAAGAGAAAAAGGAGTATGGGCCAACAACAAAAAGCCATATCTATATCCCTGGCTATGCTCTTGTCTGTAAGTCTACAGTTTTGTTTATATTTATGTCTATATGTCTATAGAACTACACACAATGATTTTGTGTTTGCAAAATATTTTTGTTCTTATGTCTTTATTTCTGTCCATGTTTTTATCACTATTTCATGAAGTTCTATATAATAATTTTAATTTTACACACACACACACATATATTTGTATGAATCTGCATCACTCTCTTGGTCCTTAGGTGTGTGTGTGTGTACAAATCCACCAAGTAAAATCACAGTCTTCTTATGGTAGTCTTATTAAGCTGCAATTGAAGATGTATTTCTTCCACAAAGCGGTAGAATACAAGAAAAATAAATTTATACATAAAAATCTGATTTAATAGACATCCTATGTGAAATGAGAAAGCAATCTTTCATTGATTTAAAATTGAAGAAGGGAATATTGTAAACAAAGACAGATGTCATAAGTTAGGTTCCCCAAGAAGCACATTCTGAGATTAAAATGTGTCTGTGTGATGTTTACTGTAGAGTGCCCCTGGGCGTAGCACCTTTATGGGGAATGAAGACAGCAGGTTAGGGAGAGGTTGGAAGTGAATGGCCATACAGTTTCAAAAGAGGGCTGGGTCCTTGCGCCCCTGCCTTGGCCAGTCTTAGGATGTTGGCTGTCCCTGGTGATGGGGCACAACCTTGGCAACGCCTGGGGATTGACTCAGCTCTAAGCCATTAGCAGTGATACACCAAGCAGCTGGGAAAATGCAAGCCTTGGGCCTGAAGGTGGGGGGAGGGCATGGTGGTATACCACAGTATCACCACAATATATTCATGGCCCATCTCTCTCTCTCTCTCTCTCTCTCTTTTATTTTTTTTAGATTTTTAAAATTTATTTATTTGAGAGAGAGAGAGAACCTGTGCACCTGAGCGGGGGGAGGGGCAGATGGAGAGGGAGAAGCAGACTCCCCCACTCCCAGCAGAGAGCTCTCCATTGGGCTTGATCCCAGGAACCCTGGATCACGACCCAAGTGGAAGGCAGATGCTTAACTGACTGAGCCACCCCGTGCCCCCATCTCATTTTTTAAATAAGGGCCATTACTTCTTACCCCAAATTATAAATCCACTCTTCTATGAAATACCTTCCTAAACTTTATGATTTTTCTTCTTGACAATATCGCTTCTTAGGTCAGCGAGTCAACTGTAATCCGGATTTTGCACGTGGAAAAGCGCCCCCGATCACCTTGTAGGGAAATCTGACTGGCACAAAATGCTTGCCCAGGTTGTGGGAGGGGCTTCAGCTCCTTCCTCTGTAAGATAGGGATGGTAATAACAGTACTTACTTCGTGGGCTGTGCAGAATAAATCGAATTATCCATGCAAAGGTCTTAGAAGAGCACCTGTCATGCAGTTAGCTACAACCAGCATTATTATTTTTGGAAAACTCTCTGAGCTCAATATCACTTCGTGGTTACTAAGGCTTATTCAGAATCTGCCTCACAAGCGGCTTCAAGGGTCAGAGTCACAAACCTGCTCAGTCTCCCAGCATTTTAGTTGGTAGCCCAATGATTGCACACTACTTTTGGTTGACTTCCATGGCCCTAATAAGAAAAAAGGTAAGTTTCTCCTCAGTTCTTAGTTTCATTGTCAGGAGACAGGGCTTCAATAGACAATTGAGAATAGCAGAAATCATAGCATCAGGTCAACTCTTTTAAAGCCCAAACCCATCATCACTGTCAGATGTCCCCCAACCTTTAATGCTCATATGCATTAATTTTATGCAACAGGTCAGGTCAATCAGATACCTGGGGTCCCAATTTGAAGAGAGTTATCTAGGGAGGTTGCCAGGAAATGACACCATTTAAAAGGAAGACACACTGTGGTTGCTTTATTGAAATTTTCATATGGCCACCGTGGGCTACTGGAGGAATATTTCCCAGCTAAAATGATTATGGTGGCAAAAAAAGTGCCAGGCCTCAATCAATCACTCACCCATGCATTAAGGAAGACACGGAGCCTGTTTCTGCAAGTATTCCTGGACCAACTTCTCCGCTTATGCAGCAAGAGTGACCACCCACTCAGAGACCATCCTTAACTTCCCTGAGAGAACTCTCGCCTTCCCCACATCTTACTTGACTACAAATGTTCATGGAGCTGTCCTTAATCTGCAACCTAGCATGTCTATTTCCTGTGGCCTCCCATTGACCAGAGCCCTTGGCTCTCTGCTCCCCAGTTACAAAGTCCTAATGAAACAAATATTCCCAAGAATATTTGAATGACAGTCATCATTCAGTCTTCCCAAGCGGGGGCTCTTAATGTATTTGGGGGAAATTCAGGGAATATATGAGCACTGTAAAGATGAGATGTGCAATCCATGTATGCATTTTTCTAGAGAGACAGGGTGATGATTTTCATCAGGCTATGGAAGGGCTTGTTATAGGCAGTTCTGTACAGTGGTTAAGGGCAGGCTGAACTCAGACTGCCTGAATTATACCTACTTCCACTACTGTGTGTCTTTGGGCAAGTCACTTATCTTTCAGGACCTCAAATAACCTAATACATAACAGGAAGATAATAATAGTACCTACGCTTGGGGTTGCTGTGCAAATTAACAAAATAACCTCAGGTATCTGGGTGAGCTGCCTCCAACAGTGCCCAACCACAGTAGGGGCTCAGTTTAGATTTGTCATTATTCTCATTGAAGGAGTCCGTAACTCTAAAAAGATTCAGAAACACTGCTCTGGATAGCCTCAGTTGAAACTTTGATGGAGTCAGATCATCAGAAAGTTTTGATCTGGACTGTATTCTTATAGCCCTTGCTCTTTTTGAATTAGGCCTTAGTATTATACCATCAGCCAATCACATGGCACTTGCCACTTACCTACTGGCCCTGCCCATCTTCGGAAGAAATTTCTCTATCGGCCAGGAAACAGGGAAGCTGATTGGGTGAAGAGCTCGTTAGCTTTATTGTCTTAAGGAGTCCTGTCACCTTGTGATGAATGCCATAGCCTCTGAGAAGCTGGGGGCCATCGCAGGCCAATTCCAGCAAGGACACATGACCCTGTGCTATGCATTGCACTATATTAAATCTACCCCTACTTTATAATTTCATCTCCCATGTTCCCTCCTTGGCCCTTGTTACCTTAGTTGTTATTTAATCTTGTTGTAATTTATGTGGTTTTATGAACCACATATGAATCCATTTTATGAATCCATTGAGTAATAAAGGCATTATGCACCTAAACAGAGCAACAAATCTATATAGAATGGATGAGGGTCTTGTTTCCTATTATGCTATTTGCTCTGTTTTATGGGTGTTCTCCATCCTGTTTAATGAATTTTGATCTTCTATTGTGAAAATATAAGAGGTTAGGGCGGAGGACTGGTGGGCTATAAGCAGATGAAAAAGCAATAAAAAAATTTCTAAGACACCCGGTGGTGATGGTTTTCAAAGCAAACAAAATTGCTCCCAGAAAAATATTATACAGGCAAAGAAAAAGAAATCACTTTAAAATTAATCTTGTTTATATCTTAGAAAGCCATTTCTTGTAGGGCTAATATATTCTTAATTCTTAGTCTACTAGAACACTACCCTCTTTGCTGCTTCTTTTAATATAAACCCCTTCCTACATTTTCAATCTGACATTACACAAAAGGTGGTCCTCAGGCTTTTTCATTTAAGCAGAGAATGGAAGCTGCTAGGTTTCCTTTAACAGAACATTTCAATTTCATACATAAGCCCAGTGGCCTTGAGTACAAGAGTGAGTATTAATAAGTCCAATAAAAATTCTGGAGGAAGTTTCTTGAATTCCCTTGAGAAAATCAGAAATTAATTAGTAGATCCTAATTCTTTAGAAGAATATGCTAAAGGCAGCTTTCTCTCTCTCTCTCTCTCTCTTAATAATCCTATAGTAGCAGAAGCATTTTGCCTTCTTCACATTTTCTAGAGAGTGCCAGCCTGCTCTGCAATGTCCAAAAATCAGAGGAAAATTGGAAGAAATAGTCTGAGAAGCTTAAATACATAGCAATTACAATAGCAATAGCTCACATCTGCGTTGTACGTCACAGTTTGTGAAGTGCTTTCATAAACATTACCTTACATAATCTTAATAAAAGCTCTGATGACAAAGTTTAAACTCCTCTGCTGGCTTACAAGGCTGCTATGGTTGAATTCCCCCCCCCCCATAATCCATCTGTTAAAATCCTAACCCCCAGTACCTCAGAACGTGACCTCATTGGAAGATAGGGGCTTAGGGAGGTAATCAAGTTATAATGAGGTCAACAGGGTGAGCTCTAATCCGATATGACTGGTGTCCTTACCAAAAGGAGAAATCTGGGGACAGACACATACCCAAGGGGAAATGCTGTGTGAGGAGGAAGGCAGAGATCGGGGTGACGCTTCTACAAGGCAAGGAAAGATTGCTGCCGAAGATCGCTAGCACAAGAGCCAGGCAGGAGGCAGGGAACAGATTCTCCCTCACGGCCCTCACAAGGAGCCAGCCCCGCCAACACCTTGAGCCCGGCCTTGTAGCACCCAGAACCGTGAGACGGTAATTTTCTGTTGTGTAATCTGCTGTTTGTGGTACTTTGTCACAGCAGCGCTAGCAAACTAATGCAAAGGTTCCCCGTGATCTGTTCCTCTTTCCTCTCTGGCATCATCACTCATCCCTCCATCCAGTGGACTCGACATTCCAGCCAACCTGAACATTCTAGTCAGGACTCTGTCTGCAAAGAATTGGCTACCTGTCACTATGACGTTAATCCATAGAAGCAGAATGCCTCGCTCAGCAGGGCATGCTTCAGAAGACTTGGGGAGACAGAATCTGTACCTGCTCTTTCCAGTGTCATGAGATAGACCGCAAACTCTAGGGAGCCTACCTTCACTACACCATTAAGTTTTCTGTTTGGTTCATAGCTCAAAATTGCTAAACTCAAGGGGGTACCCCACATCTTTAGCTCCAACAACTCAGGATACGTCTTTTTAAAACACCCTGGAGTGGTCAGAGGGTCAGTTGCTCCAACCCATGCATGCGGGTAGTGGAGAACGGGAGCAAAGCATGTAGTTCCAACAAATGGTTCTTTGCAAGACGCTCTGTGACACTGTTTCTATCTAGAGGTGGGGGCCTCCCTCCTCTTCTTGAGTCTGGATGAGTGCTGTGAACATCTGACTGCCAGAATACAGAATGCTGGTTTCCAGGCCTTAAGAGCCTGGAAACTTCCTCTTCTGGCCTGGTATTTTCTTCCCACACCCTAATGGGTTGTCTTTCACGTCACACTCCAGAGAGCATTGTTCTAAAGGAAGAGACAAAGCCGGGAATAAAGAATTCCCTTCCATGAGCGCCCAGGTTAACGTGTGGCTGAAGAACTGGATTCATAACCCCTCAGAATGTTGTAAGTGGCAGTGACCTGAAAGGTCTTCTTAATATATCGCTTCTCTGAGTTTAAATCTCCTTCTGTGGTTCGAGAGAACCGGTGGCTGTAGGAAATACAGATGCTATTTGTCTGCTAAGATGAACGATAATCTTTACCCTAACTTGGAATAAGATGACTATGAGTTTTGGAGTCAGGCATACGTAAGTGTGGAATCAGACATACTTCTAAATTGTGCGCCCTTGAGCAAGTTGCTTAATCTCTCAGAAATTCTGGTTTCCTTCTTTCTGAACTAGAGATAAAAATATTTTATCTTCAAGGTGGTTGTTGAGTAGTAAATGCACAATGAACATAAAGGGCCCAGTAGCACCAGGGGTGTTCAATAAAGACATCCCTATCGTCATCCAGGTGAACGAAGTTCTTCTCTCGCAATGCATCAAGCCTGGTAAAACCCTTATGCCTACCTGGGACCATCACGGGGAAAGGTGATATGGCTAAAATATTCCAGACATGTATGATAGCATGGCCAGTATTTGTATTAAAATATACATTTTACAAAATGCTCAAGTCATTGCACTCAGAGTACTCTGCTTCTCTGAAGAAGGCTGCTATCCTAAGGATTTGGAGGGTATAGCCGTTCTGTAACCCATGGGCATTGGGCTGAAGGAGGAGACTCTGGAACAGCTCTACCCTCCAGGATATAAGACAGGGGCGGGGCGTGGGGTTGATAAAAATGTGGCAGGCGGCTTCTAGGAAGGAGAAGCCTGTGATGTTACCTCCATTGGACAAATGGGGAGACTGAGGTTTAGAGAGATGAAATGCTCTTCCCTAACTCACCACTGTGCCCCTTGGGAACCTAAGCCAATATCTTTGTGCAGTATGTAACAAGATGAAGATCATTTATATTCCATGTTTCCTTTGGCAAATATCTAGATAAATACCAGGGGTAGAGGTTGAGAACTTCAAAGGGACCTCCTCCTCCTGAGTAGAAGAATCTGCTTCTTCGATAAGTGCAGAGGAAATGGATCAGGAGAGGGTGAGGTGGAGCCAGGAAGACACAGAGGGAGGGCTTCTTGAATGATCCCTCCCCACTTACCCCAAATCACCAATAAGGGCTACTCAAGTCAGGAAATGTTATCAATGGGGCTCCTCTCATAAAACCTGATTGGGAAAGAGGCTGTATTCTGTGGCCAGGCGGGGCCAGGTGAGGCAGGAACTGCTGCACAAACCTGGGAGCTCCAAGGCTGAAGGTCCCCTGAGGAAGGAAGCCTCAGGGACTCCCAGCTCTCCCATAGACTTCGGGGTGTCAAAAGCTGGGGAGTGAGTCAGGCCAACATAAGGAGCTCTTCAGAGAGTACAAGTTTCCACTGACGTGGTGTTGCAAGGATTGGGGGGGGGGGAGTAAAAATCAAGTGATAGTCAAGTGCCCTGTGACAATCAGATAAAAGAATATATCTTTATATTCTTATCAGCAAAAGAGACATGCACATATCCATTAAAATCAGCATACATTTCCCAGGGCATTTTCAGACCGTCTGGGGATCCCTAGTTCCCAGGTGAAGGTAAGTCATTATGCATTTATTTTAGTTCATCACCTTTATATGTCTGGTTTGTACTACATTGAATAAATCATGCATTCCATGTTTATTTCAGGAAATCTAAAATTTTGTTCTGAAATTTGACAGAATGAAAACCAAAGCACGTATTATATATGAAATGACTCACGCTTGGTAACAAAAATCAAATACTCCCTAAAATAGATAACTTCAATTTTGTCAGCTACATGAAAACACGAACAACAGCTTTTTCTGCTTTTGTAAGCAAAAGCTTGAGGAAAAATGTGTTCCTCTTTAGTGAAAACTTGAGTTTCACTTGGTCCCTTATAATCAGAAGGAGGTAGAAAGCAAAACCTGCCAAGCCTTACTACTCAACTTACCCCCAAGTCAAGCTATCGTATAAAAGATTTTTACCTCCCCCCCAACATTCATTTGTGTTAGGATAGTCTCCCAAATATTTAAGTACTTTCTGATTAGTGATAAGGACCATCAAAAAGAAACAGGCACCTCAGAAGAACTGGGCTGAACGCATGAGCATCCACTTAAAAAGCAAACCTCCCAAACAGGTGGGAAGAAATGATGTATTTCTCTCTGCACTTTGGTCCATAAATGAATGGCTTAAAAGCAAGTTGTGAAGCAAAGTTTAGGAAGCTCCAGAAGTTCTATGATTTTATGTGGTTAAAGGATTTTTCTTGAAGATTTTATTTATTTATTTGAGAGAGAGTGAGCATGAGCAGGGGGTGGGGCACAGGCTCCCCACCGAGCAGGGCATCTGATGCGGGGCTGGATTCAGGACCCAGGGATCAGGACCTGAGCTGAAGCAGACGCTCAACGAACTGAGCCACCCAGGCGCCCCTAAAGGTTGGTTTTTAAATTGAAAACTATTTGAAAGCTGAATAATTTCCTCTTAATAGGCATTTGCTTACTTTTAAAAGTAATGATTTTATTATAATAGCCAAAATGCCTTTGATGAATGACTATACAAATTAATTTCACCTGATTTGAACCATGGGGAGAGAAAAGGTTAAAATGAAATCATCTCCTTTGCTTTTAAGTGCTTTTACTGACAGCAGTTGAAATTACCTCTGCTGGCTTTGAGCCCACAGCTCACACAGGCATATGTGTCATATTTGTCCACGGCTAGTCTGTGCCGTGGATCAGAAGGCGACGGCAGCAGCTCCAGCACCAGAGAGAGCAAAGAATCCAGGCCCAGAAGCAGGAGCTTCCAAACTAGACACTTTATATGCAAAACTGTGCATGGTTAGGAACTATCAGGGTGTTTCAGGCAGTGGATTGCCGGCCAAGGCCATGTTTCTCTTGCCAAGAATGTTCTCAGTAGAAGTACACTGAACAGTGCTAAACCCTCACTGAATGACTGAATTTTCTCCTGGAAGCAGTGCATATGTCAAGGAAGAAAATGGCACCATGACTGGAAGAAAAGAAGGGAAAGAGGGCAGAAGGCATGAAAGGGAATGTGGCTACTGGCTCATACAGACATCTAACCCTTAGCGAGGGAGTCAGAAGCTCCGTGGAATAAACAACAAGAAGCACCAAACATATTTGGACACATGCTATCTGGGGATGGCACAGGAACTCCAGGTGATGCCAATGCCTGATTAGCACAGCCTGAGAGCTGCTTTCCCATGAGTGGAAGTGGGATCCTTCAGCCAGCCATGCTTACTTCCGGGGTTCTCCCTGTGACCACAGCGGGACAACTGAATAGAGTTAGAGGTCTCGTTCTGATGGTAGGATATGTAGAGTGATGGGAATACAATACACATAGTTGTTAATCAGTGGAAGAGAATTGTCCACAACACTTCATTCATTTCTTCCATGACTTGGTCTAGAGCCTAAATGACCTTGTATCCCTCCTGCCATCGCTTCTCCCATGTGAAAGCAATGGTTTCTGGACGATTACCCAACTCAAGGGTCTAACACTCTGTAAGGCAACCAGAAATAAAGAATGTGCACTGGCTCCACTACAGCCTAACGCGGGCTCAGAGAAAAGAAAGCAAACTGTTCTCAGGGAAATGCAATTCTGTTAAAAGGAGCAGTTACAACACCATAGAAGCTTAGAAGTTTTATCCATGTCCATTTTCACTTCAGGACAAAAAGAGTAAGACGGGGATAATATTTTAACAGTAATGACATTCAAATAAGATCCATTTGGAAAAGGCTAATATATGAAAAATTACTATAAGAGAATTAAATAAATAATATTTGTTCAAGGTTCAGAACAATGTATTCCTCACTTCATGAATGGTTTCTCTGTAGTTCTCCATAAAAAGCCAACTTCTGTAGACATTGAAAGCACGGCTTTGCTCTGAAAGTATGATTTATCTGCAACCATTCTGGAATATCTACAGCAGAAAATGAAGAGCTTGGTCCTTTTCCTAACCCTGCTGGATAGGTTAAATGTTTGTTTTGCCCTCTAGTGTCATAGTTTACAAAGATAAAAAATCATAAAATAATCACCCAAAAGATCAGAGTTTGTGTTTAATTCATTCCTAGGATACTCAGCACTTTTAGAGATGGAGGTCATGAAACCTTCCATAGGATTGTAAAATTCATCTACTAAGATATATTTTTCCATACTTCAGGTGATATAATTTTACTTTCTAAGAGGCAATTGGAAGAAATTACTATGGTATATCACATGAACATAAATTCACAGCAAAATTATTTTTATGTAGCATATTTTTAAATTTTCCTTTATTCAAAAGTGGTATTCTCAAACTGTCAAATAATACATATAAAATAATTTGGAGAAATTTGATAACTGACTGGATATTTGATGATGTTAAGGACTTTTAAAATTTAATGGCTTTAAGGTGTGATAATGGTATTGTAGTTATATTACCATCAAAGAGTCTTTATCCTGGTTATAAATTCCTAATTATCGAGGAATGAAATGATATGATAATCTGAAATTTGTTTCTAAAGAACCCAGTATGATGGGGCAGGAGGGAAATGAGTGGGGATTTAGGTGAAACAAGACAGCCCCCAGTGTAGTAGAGTCATGCCAGCAAAATGATGGTATGGAAATTTCTAGCTCTTGTCTTCTCTTAGAAATATCAATTTAAACAATTATCCATGCATGAAAATACTTTCACAAGCACTAAGTATTCCAGGTGAGGGATAACAGCACCTGGGTAAAGCACAGAAATAAGAAAAGATGAATTGAAGAGGGTAGGAAATAGTTTACCTTTCTCCCATCACCCTCCTCCAAGCCCCGGCAGCCCAGGGTGGAGTGAGATCTTGTCCCCAGAAGGAAAGGAGACTGAAGTAAGCATCTGACTTCACCTCAGACCTCAGCACCAGGCCCATGCCAGCTCCAGGAAAACTCCTGCAGCCCCAGTCTCCCAGCCCACCCCAGCACCAGGTCAGTCTCCATGGACTCAAGCCCTAGGATATAGGCAGGCTCCTATAACCCGGGCTCACAGCAACTCCAGCACCAGGCTGGCATCCACAGACCTAACCTCCAGAGCAGTTCCTGTGAACCCAGGCTCCTAGCTTGTGGTAGCTGCAGGCCAGCCCTGGCAAACTAGACTTCAGGTCAGTTCCTGCAGCCCCAGGTTCCAGGCAGCTCCCATGGACCCAGGCTTCAGTCCATCCCAGTGTCAGGTCAGCCCCCACAGACCTAGCCTCTAGACTTGCTCCGGCATACCCAGGCTTGAGACCAGCCTGTATGGCCTCAGCATGCATGTCCAGGGCTATCTCAGCACAGGGCCAGCCCCATGGACCCAGGATCCAGGTCCACCCACACAGGCCCAGGTCCTATAACCACAGATTCAAGCACCTAGCCCACTCCAATAATTGCAGGTTCCAGGCCTGCCTCCAAGGATCCAGGTACCAGGCCTGCCCATCCGCTGACACAGGCATCAGATCTGCCCAACTGAGAACTCCATCACTAAACCTGTCCACAGACACCACCAGAGAGCCCGCTGATTGGTAAAGGGCTTTCCCTACTGAATCCAGTCTGTAACAACTGGAAGAGGTACTTACTTCCCAAACAAATAGAAACCAACATAAGGGCACAAGGATCATGGATAATCAAGAAAACACCAAAGGAAATTAATAAAGCTCCAATTACTGACTATAAAGAAATGGAAATCTATGAACTGACAAAGAACTCAGAATAATCTCCTTAAAGAAATTGAGTTAACTACAAGAAAACACAGGTAGACCACTAAAAGAAATTAGGAAAACAATGCATGAACAAAATAAGAGGTTCGACAAAGAAACAGAAAACATTTAAAAAAGAAAAAAAAAGTCCACTTGAATGGAAATCCTAGAGTTTAAGAATACAATGCCTGAACTGAAAAATTCCATAGAAAGCTTCAGTAGCAGACTCAACCAAGCAGAAAGAATTAATGAACTAGAAGATAGGTCATTTGAAATCATCTAGTCAGAGGAACAAAAAGAAAAAAGAATGAAAAAAAGTAAGGAAAGCCTACATAAATTACAGGATATTATTAAGCAAAACGATCTGTACATTATTGGAATCCCAAAAGGCAAAGAGAGGGAGAAAGGGGCAGAAAACTTATTTTGAGAAATAATGAAGGAGAACTTCCCAAATCTGGGAAGGTGTTTGAACATCCAAGTTCACGAAGGTAATTAGTCACCCCAAAATTTCAATCCAAAACAATCTTCTCAAACACATAACTAAAATCAAAGACAAAGTGAAAAATTTAAAAGCACCAAAAGAAAAAAAAAATCCCTCACATACACAAGAATCACCATAAGGCTATCAGCAGATTTCTCAGCAGACATAGTAAGCCAGAGGACAGTGGAATGATATGTTAAAAGTGCTCAAAACAAAACAAAACAAAACACCTGCCAAACAATAATACTTTACCTGGCAAAGCTGTCCTCCAAAACTGAAGGGGAGATAAAGAGTTTTCCAAAAAAGTAAAGGCTGAAAGAGTTCATCACCATGCCTTACAAGAAAAGTTAAAGGGAGTTCTTCAAGCTGAAATAAAAGGAAGCTAATTACTATCATGAAAATATAAAACATTCTGCTAAAGGTTAGTATATAGTCAAATTCAGAATGCTCTAATACTGTAAGATTGTGGTGTGTTAATTACTTAACTATAGTGTAAAAGTTAAAGGATGAACGTATTAAAGTTAACTGTAGGTATAATAATTTGTTAAAGGATATACAATATAAAAAGAGGTAAACTGATATCAAAAACATAAAATGTATGAAGCAGAGATATGAAAAATCATCAATTCACAAAGGAAAACAGCAACTAAGGGAGAAAGAAACAAGGGAACTACAAAGCAGCCAGACAATTAAGATGTCATTAATTGCAGGGTAAGGCCTTATTTCTCAGTAATTACTTTAAATGTAAATGGATTAAATTCTCCAACCAAAAGGTACAGAGTGACCAAATGTATTAAAAAAACAAGACCCAACTCCATGCTGCCTACAAAAGAATCACTTCAGCTTTAAGGACACAGATTGGCTCAAAGTGAAGGGATGAAAAGATATTCCATGCAAATGGAAACCAAAAGAGAACAAGGATAGTTATACTTACATCAAATAAAATGGATTTTAAGCCAAAAATGGTAATAAGAGACAAAGATACAGACCTCAAGGAAGATATAAACAATATGATAATAGCAGAACTACAGTATCCCACTTCAACAATGGATTAATTATCCAGACAAAAAAATCAATAAGGAAACATTGGATTTGAACCATACTTTAGACCAAAATGATCCTATAAGATGTTACAGAGCGTGTCATCCAACAGTAGCAGAATCCACATTATTTTCAACACTTAGGGAAAATTCCCCAGGATACATCACATGTTAGATAACAAAAGAAGTATTAGCAAATTAAAGAAGAGTGAAATCATATCAAGTGTCTTTTCCAGTCACAACAGGATGCAGTCAATACTATTATCTATAACAGGAGGAAAATTAGAAAATTCACGAACACATGGAATTAAACAACACATTAATAAGCAACCAGTCAAAGGAGTAATCAAAAGGGGAGTCAAAAAATATCTTGAAATATAGGAGTGAAACCCTATGATAATTGTCTTTCTCTGATTACATAACATAATAAAAAAATTTTAAATCTTGAAATAAATGAAAGTGGAAATGCATCATACAAAAATGCACAGGATGCAGCAAAAGCAATTGTAAGAAGGAAGTTTACAGTGATAAATGCCTACATTAAGAATAAAAAAAATATCTCAAATAAATAACCTAACTTTACACCTTAAGAAACTAGAAAAAGAAGAAGAAACTAAACCCAAAGCTGGCAAAATGAAGAAAATAACAATGATCAGTTCATAAATAAATCAAATAGA
This sequence comes from Ursus maritimus, assembly GCF_017311325.1. Taxonomy (NCBI): domain Eukaryota; kingdom Metazoa; phylum Chordata; class Mammalia; order Carnivora; family Ursidae; genus Ursus; species Ursus maritimus. The sequence goes on from NW_024425675.1 coordinate 11,868,848, forward strand.
GAACAGAAAAACAATAGAAAAGATCAACAAAACTAAGAGCTGGCTTATTGAAAAGATGAAGAAAATAAAAAAACCCTCTGCTAGACTAGAGGATAAAGGAAAATACTCAAGTCAATGAATTCAGAAATGAAAAAGGAGACATTACGAATGATACCAAAGAAATACAAAGGATCATAAGAAACCACCAGGAATAATCACACACCAACAAATTTGAAAAACCTAAAAGAAATGGATAAATTCCTAGAAACATACAACTTATTGAGATTAATCATGAAGAAATAGAAAATCTGAACAGACCAATAATGTCAAGGAGATTGAATCAGTAATCAAAAACTCCCAACAAAGAGAAGTCCAGGTCCAAATGGTTTCACAGGTGAATTCTACCAAATATTTAAAGAAGAATTAATGCCAGTGTTAGTACTGTTTGATCTAGTTCTATGAAAAATGTTGTTAGTATTTTGATAGGGATTGCATTAAATCTGTAGATTCCTGGTAGGATGGGCATTTTAACAATATTAGTTATTCCAATCCATAAGCATGGAATACCTTTCCATTTGTTTGTGTAGATATTTTATTGTTTTGGTGCCACTGGAAGTGGGATTGTTTTCTTAATTTCTCTTTCTTCTACTTCATTATTAGTGTAAAGAAATGCTAAAGATTTCTGTGTATCAATTTTGTATCCTGTGACTTTACTGAATTCATTTACCAGTTCTAGTAGTTTTTTGGTGGAGACTTTGGAGTTTTCTATATATAGTGTCATGTCCTCTGCAAACAGTTTACTTCACTTATTTAGTTATCAATTTAATTTATTTACTTACTAATTTAGGTGTTTTTTATTTCTTTTTCTTGGCTGGTTGCTGTGGCTAGGACTTCCAATACTATGTTGAATAGAAGTAGTGAGAGTAGACATTCTTGTCTTGTTCCTGATCTTAGAGGGAAAAAAACCTCAGGTTTCATCATTGAGTATGACGTTAGCTGTGGGTTTTTCATATATGGCCTTTATTATGTAGAGGTACGTTCCCTCTAAACCTTCTTTGTTGAGACTTTTTATCATGAATGGATGTTGTACTTTGTCAGATGCTTTTTCTGCATCTATTGAGATGATCATATGGTTTTTAACCTTTTTCTGTTGATTGATTTGCAAATATTAACCCATCCATGCATCCCTGGAGTAAATCCCACTTGATTGTGGTGAATTAACTTTTTAACGTATTGTTGAATTTGGTTTACTAATATTTTGTTGAGGATTTCTGCATCTATGTTTATCAGAGATATTGGCCTGTAGCTTTCTAAATAATACTAAAATTTGTATTGATCCAAAAAGACCCCAAAGAGCCAAAGCAATTCTGAGAAAAAGAACAAAGCTAGAGGTACCACAATCCCAAATTTCGAGATATATTGTAAAGCTGTAATAATCAAAACAGTATGGTACTGGCACAAAAATAAACACATAGATCAATAGAACAGAGTAGAAAGCCCAGAAATAAACCTGTACTTATATGGCCAATTAATCTATAACAAAGAAGTCAAGAATATACAATGAGGAAAAGATGGTCTCTTCAACAAATAGCACTTGGAAACTAGACAGCTACATGCCTAAGAATAAAACTGAACCACTTTCTCAGATCTCAAAATGGATTAAAAACTTAAATGTGAGACCCCAAACCACAAAACTCCTAGAAGGAAACATAAGCAGTAATTTCCTTGATATTGGCTATGGAAACATTTTTCTAGATATATATCCTTAAGCAAGGGAAACAAAAGCAAAAGTAAACTATTAAGACTATACTAAAATAAAAAGCTTTTGCACAGCAAATGAAACCATCAACAAAACGGCAGAGTGACCTACTGAATGGGAAAAGATATTTGTAAATGACGTAACTAATGAGCAGTTAATATCCAAAATATATAGGGATGCCTGGGTGCCTTAGTTTGTCTCAGGTCATGATCCCAGGGTCCTGGGATCAAGTCCTGCATCAGGCCCCTTGCTCAGCCGGGAGCCTGCTTCTCCCTCTGCCTGCCACTCCGCCTGCTTGCTCTCTCTCTCTCTAAAGAATAAATAAAAATCTTTTTAAAAATATTTTTAAAATATCTAAAATATATAAAGAACTTATACAACTGAACACTAAAAAAAAATGATCTGATTTAAAAATGGGCAGAGGACCCGGATAGACATTTTTCCAAAGAAGACATACAGATAGCCAACAAGACACATGAAAAGATGCTCTATATCACTCATCATCAGGAAAATGCAAATCCAAACCACAATGAGATATCACCTCACACCTGTCAGAATGGCTGAGAATCAAAAAGACAAGAAATAACAAGTGTTGGCAAGGATGTGGAGAAAAAGGAACCATCTTTCACTATTGGTGGGAATGCAAATTGGAGCAGCCATTGTGGAAAACAGTATGGAGGTTCCTTAAAAAATTAAAAATAGGATTATCATATGGATCCAGTAATTCCATTACTGGGTATTTACCCAAAGAAAACAAAAACACTAACTTGAAAAATATATGCAGCATTTTATGTTTATTGTAGCAATATTTCCAATAGCCAAAGTGTGAAAGCAACCCAAGTATCTATCCATAGATGAAAGGATAAAGAAGATGTGGTTTGCATATACACAATGGAATATTACTCAGCCAATAAAAAATGAGATCTTGCCACTTGAAACAACACGGATGGAACTAGAGGGTATTACGCTAAGTGAAATAAGTCAGTCAAAGTCAAGTACCGTATGATTTCACTCATATGTGGAATTTAAGAAACAAAACAAATGAACAAACAAAGAAAAAAATGAAACAAACAGAAACACACTCTTAAATACAAAGAACAAACTCAAAAAAATAAAAACAAAAACAAACAAACAAAAAAATACAGAGAGCAAACTGGTGGTTACCAGAGAGGTGCGTGGGTGGATGGGTGAAATAGTTAAAGGGATTTTAAAAGTACACTTATCATGTTGAACACTGACTAATTTAGAATTGTTGAATCATTATGTTATATACCTGAAACTAATGTAACATTCTATGCTAATTATACTTCAATTTTAAAAAGAAGAATTAATGCCAATTATTCTCCAACTCTTCCAAAAAGTTGAAGAGGGATCACTTCCAAATTCATTTTATGAGGTCAGAATTACTCTGATACCAAAACTAAATAAGGACACTACAAGAAAAGAAAACTATAGGCCAATACTGATAAATATAGATGCAAAAATCCTGGAAAAAAAAGTTAGTGAAATGAATTCAACAGCACATTAAAATGATCATACACTATGTTCAAGTGGGATTTATCCCTGGAACACAAAGATGGTTCAACATATGCAAATAAAACAATAAGATTCACAATATTAATAGAATGAAAGGTCAAAATCACGTGATCATGTCAATAGATGCAGAAAAGGCATTTGACAAAATTCAACATCCTTACATAATAAAAACTCTCAACCAATTAGGTATTGAAGAAAGGTACTTCAACTTTATAAAGGCCATATATGACAACCCCACAGCTAACATCATGCTCTATGATGGTTAAAAGCTTTCCCTCTGCAATAAAGAACAAAAGTACCCATTCTCACCTCTCCTATTCAACATAGCACTGGAAGTCCTAGCCAGAACAATTAGTGAAGAAGAAATAAAAGACATCTAAATTGGAAAGGAAGAAGTAAAATTGTCTGTGTTTGCAGAAGACAGGATCTTCTATGTAGAAAATCCTAAAGGCTCCATCAAAAACCTGCCGGAACTAATAAACAAATTCAGTAAAATTGCAGGATACAAAATCAACATACAAAAATCAGTTGTGTTTCTATACACTAACAACAAACTCTCTGAAAAATGAAGAAAACAATCCCATTTACAGTACTATCAAAAACACTCACCTACATATATAAATAATAAATACTTATAAATAAATTTGACCAAGGAGGTGAAAGATCTGTACACTGAAAATTCTAAGACATCAGTGAAAGAAATTGAAGAAGATACAAATAAATGGAAAGATATCCTTTGTTCATGGGTCAGAATGTCCATACTATCCAAAGTTCTCTATGGATTCAGAGAAATCTCTATCAAAATTCCAATGACATTTATTCCAGAAATACAGCAAACAATACTAAAATCTGTATGGAATCACAAAAGACCCTGAATAGCCAAAGCAATTCTGAGAAAGAACAAAGGCTGAGGCATCACACTTCCTGATTTCAAATTATATTACAAAGCTGTAGTAATCAAAACAGAATGATATTGGCATAAAAACAGACACACAAATAGAATAGAAATAACCCATGCACATACCCTCAACTCATGTTTGACAAGGGAGCCAGGAATGCTTAATGGAGAAAAGACAGTGTCTTTGATAAATAGTGATGAGAAAACTGGATTTTCACATACAAGAGAATGAAATTGGAATCCTATCTTACACCACACACAAAAACTGACTTGAAAATGGATTAAAGACTTAAATGCAAGACCTAAAATCAAAAGAAACAAAAACACTAACTCAAAAAGATATACGCACCCTTACGTTCACTGAAGCATTATTTATAAGAGCCAAGACATAGAAGCAACCTAGGTGCCCATGGACAGATGAATGGATAAAGAATACACACACACACACACACACACACACACACACACACAGGAACATTATTCAGCCATAAAAAGAAGGAAATTCTACCTTTTGCAACAACATGGATGGACCTTAAGGGCATCATGTTCAGTGAAATAAGTCCGACAGAGAAAAACAAATACTGTATGAACTCACTTATATGTGAAATCTAAAAAAGCCAAACTCATAGCAAGGGAGAGTTAGAGTAGTGGTTGTTGGGGGTTGGGGGTTGGGGAAACAGGAAGATGTTGTTCAAACTTACACCTATGACATGAATAAGTTCGGTGAATATAATGCACAGCATGGTGACTATAGTTAACAATACTGTATTATATGCTTGAATTTTAAATCTTAACTGTTCTTACCTCACACACAAAAATGGTAATTATGTGACATGATGGAAGTGTTAACTAACATTATTAGGGTAGTCATTTTACAATATATGCCTGTATCAAATCATCACATTGCACATCTTAAACCTACACAATATTATGTGTCAATTATATCTCAACAAAGCTAGAAAAAAACAGAATAAAATATTTTTTTAAACTGTCCCTGTATTAATTATAGAAGCTGAATTATATATGCATAGAGGTTTATTATACTATTCTGTCCATTTTTGTATATGTTTGAAACTTTTCATGCTACAAAGTTTTTTTTGTTTTGTTTTTTTTTTAAGATTTTATTTATTTATTCGACAGAGAAAGAGACAGCCAGCGAAAGAGGGAACACAAGCAGGGGGAGTGGGAGAGGAAGAAGCAGGCTCATAGCAGAGGAGCCTGATGTGGGGCTCGATCCCGTAATGCCGGGATCACGCCCTGAGCCGAAGGCAGACGCTTAACCGCTGTGCCACCCAGGCGCCCCTCATGCTACAAAGTTTTTAAAAGCAGCAAAGATTTGATTATTGCCTCATGTTGGGCTCTCTGCTCAGCAGGGAGTCTGCTTCTCCCTCTCCCTCTGCCTGCCACTCTGCCTGCTTGTGCTCTCTCTCTCTGTCTGTCAAATGAATAAATAAAATCTTTTAAAAAAAGATTTGATTATTATTATGAGCAGAAGTCATAATATTACTAGCTTAAGGATGTCTACATCAATAAGACAAATTAATAGGACCCTTGAAAGAAAGCTATGCATCAAGAGATTTACAGATCTATCAAGCAGTCCTTTCTCCTTCATTTTACTTGGTAGTACAATGAGAAAACATCCCTTATTCCTTAAAAATGAGGTATTTTCACCCTGGGGCACCTGGTGGTTCAGTCTGTTAAGCATCTGACTCTTGATCTCAGCTCAGGTCTTGATCTCAGAGTCACAAGTTCAAGCCCAGCGTGGAACCTACTTTAAAAATAAATAAATAAATAAATAAACAAACAAACAAATAAATAAATAAATAAAAATAAATAAATAAAAATGAGCTATTTTCACCCCAAAATCTCTGCACAGCATTTACTACAAATATCACCAATATGATCACTTACTGACAACTTTGTAAATGTTAGAGAAATAGATGCTTCAGCATTTATAACTGAAGTTGGCCATTTCTCAGTAATGGAATTCAGGGTCGCTGTAGTCATGAAAGCTTAAAATATCAAATGCAATCTAGAAAGTTTTAAAAAATTCTTCCTTGCCAGTCACATTCTATTTTGATAGCATTTACTGAGTTCTTATGATGGTCTGTCTAGGTACCTTGCCGAGGGGCTTTATCCACTTTGTCTCATTGAATCCTCAGAGCCTGTGATATGGACACTATTTTTTTTAACCAAGGAGGAAAACAAAGTTCCATTTTATGTCATTGACAGAACGTTAATTGCAAAGCAAATTCAAATTTTGTCTTCAATATAGTGCTACAGTGATTAAATAGTATGCACAATGTAGTTCCTTCCAACTAAAAAACCAAACCCCAGATTTTTAAAACCATGCACTCTGCCTAGAAAGGTACTAAGATTCATTTAAAATATGTGTTTAGAGGTGCCTGGGTGGCTCAGTTGGTTATGCATCTGCCTTCGGCTCATGATCCGAGAGTCCTGGAATTGAGCCCCGTATCAGGCTCCCTGCTTAGTGGGGAGCCTGCTTCTCCCTCCCCCCACTTATGCTTGAAGCACTCTTTCTCTCTCTCTGTCAAATAAATAAATAAAATCTTAAAATAAGATAAGATAAAATAAAATAAAATAAAATATGTGTCTATATATAACAACGTGCAAGTGTTTATATGACAGCTTAGCAACGATGCTAGGGAATCTTTTTTTTTTTTTTTTTAATACAGATACTATTGTCATGCCAATTGTACAGGTAGGAAAACTGAGCCTTAGGAAGTTTAAGCAAACTTACCTAATGTCTTCCAGAGGTTGAGAAGCTCAGCTCAGAGAGGAATGAAAAAATGTCAGATTCCAGAGCCTGCATTCAAAGGAGGTTCTGAGCCATATGTCTACAGAAAAAGGAGAAGCTAAGAAATGGCAGTTTTCTGTCACAAGTGATCAGTGTACTGTGTGATCCCAGATGAGTCACACAGTGGTCTGTTTCAGGAATCAAGATACAAAAGTTTAATCACCAAGGATTAAAAATAAAGGTCACCAACACTGGTAAGAATCACAAGGGTCTAATTTTGATGACTTAATGAGGTCCAGTGTAACAAAAATACCAAAAAAAACAAAATCAATAAAATTTAAGTTATTCTTCTTTTCTCTTATAAATTTATTTGGCAACCAGAGGGAGGGAAATAGAAAAAAACAAGGCTTTCTCATTTGGTCTCTATAAGAGTTTTATTAAGAATTAGAGAGGTGTAAAAGGAGCTTTGCATTTTATTGGTAATTGAGAGCTCACTTACCCCCTCGCACTGTAAAGAAATTTATCAAAAGTAGCCCCCTGTGACCTGCAGCTCTTCTCTTTCGTGTCATTGCGTTCTATGGTCATCTGTAACCTCAAGTACAAGGACCTTGAGAACTGTAATAACAATTCACTCAGCTTTATTAAAATGTGCCTCTGATTGTTCAGTTATGAAACAGCATAATTTGGGTGTTTTGTGCTATGTCCTTGGTGGTTTCTCCCTGTCCCTGTCTTGCCCTACCCGACAGAGTCGGCTCGCAAGTGCTGCACGCGGTTAATTAGCCATGTAAATGAGGCTATAAGGAAACCACTGTCCCCAAAATATGCACACATAGTCATGCTCAACAATTCCTATCAAAATCCCATCAGAAAGCAAATCATTTGTCACCTGACCTGTCATTAATTAATTGAAAACTCTACATGGGGGAGGAGGGAAGTGGGAGCAAAGGATAACATCATGGTAGACACCTAACAAAAGAATTAGCAGATCCCTACAAACCCTTGGTAGGAAAATTTGGGACTAAACTTCAGGGGTTAGGGGAAGAGCACTGGATGGGGATTGAAAAACCTGAACTGTATGTGGATGGATCTCACTCTAGCTGCAGAAACTGAGTGACCTTGGGCAAGGTGCTTCCTCCATCTGGAACTCGGTGGCCTTCTCCGTGAGCAGAGGCCTGTGAATTCCATGAGGAATTCCAGCACACATAGTCCATGTTTCTCCCATCAGGCTGTCTACAAGTGGTGAGGAAAGGGATCTTAATTTTTCTCAAATGGTCAACTATGTTTAAAAGAGGATTTACCAGGGACAAAATCCTCAGCACAAGTTAACTGACTTTTCACAAATCTCTATCCTAAAGAATACACTCTAGAAGAAATGAATTATAGTAGATTAACATTTTAAAAGTCATTCCTTCACCAATCAGTTTAGAAGAAAAATATCAGTCAAGGAAGGCTATTTCTGTTTCAGAAAATACAATATGTATATGGCACATTGAACGCAGAGCATGGGCAACATGATGGATTTTGGTTTGGTTGGTTTGGTTTTCTCACAGATCCTTGCAATACTGCTTTTTCACACCGCTGATCCTCCGAATGTGCTGTTCCTTCTGTCTCAGAACATATCCTCTCCATGAGGTGTCTTCCAGGATCCTTCCTTGACCCTCAAGATTGGGTTACGTGCCCTCATGCAAGCTCCTGAACACTTGTGTTTACCACTCTCTTCACTTCCATGGCCCAGGACTGTGTGGCCCTGCTTGCTTCTCCTGACCCTCCCATGATACCATCAAGGAAGTTTCTGCACTATTATATCCCCAACACCCAGCCTAGTAGCAGACGCAGCAGCAGGTAACAAGTAGTTTTTGAAAGCTGAATAACATAAATCTCTTAGAATCTCATACATTCTCATTCTATTGTCAAGCAAGAGGATTTTCCATTTATCAAGTCCTATATTTAAATTGCCCCAGAGAATCAATGTGATTGGTGAACATTTAGAAATATGAGATAATCCATGATAATCAGGAAATTGGTTTTTTTCTAACATTTAAAAAATATATTGAGCTTCCCCTTTTACTGTCACTTATACAATCGCTTATAACACAAAATGATTCAGGAATCTCCTTCAAATTTTTAAAATGTTACTAGAAAGAAAAAGATCATGCTATTAAATGTTAACACCTTTTAAATGTCTATAAAACAAAACGTTTTTTCCTTTTTCATTGTCATACTCAACCTCCTCTATCCAGGACCTGTGAGCGGCACACAAACATAGCTGTCATGAGCATTAAAGGTTAAACTTTGATGATTGGCAAAGTATTCTTTTTTTTTTTTTTTTTTAGGAACTCAGGCTTCTGCGCCGCAAGAGCAGAAAGTGCAATGCCATGTGATCGGGCGTGGTCCCATTTCAGTCTCTATTGGGTTCAATGTACCTGCTGATCTCAGCACCCCATTTAGCGTTTGGTTTACTCTGGCTAAAGAATTTCCAATCATCCATCGGGCAACAAGGCCGTGAAAACTCTGCCATCTCCAGCACTTGGGAGCTTGCCTCCTTATCCCCAGGTTTGATACACGTAACAAGGCTGCAGTTACAATAGTCACCTATCACATTTTGACTACTATTCTTTTGGTTACTTCTGATTATATTTTTAAGATTTTGGAGGGGTGGAAATGGTGCCTGGTGGTCCCCATAGCAGTAGAAAAGCCAAGACAAGAGAATAATGCATGTTTAACTTGTAGGATTTGTGGCAATAGTGACATGCCCGTCCTCATTGTGAGCCATCAAAACTGAGTTGTTTGGCCAAACAGAATTCATCCCGGTCCCCGTGCACTCCTCTCCACTCTTCACTTTACCTGGAATGTTCCCCTCGCCATCTTTGCTCACCCCAAAACCTTGCCCCTTACCCACTTCCTCTGAATCCTCCCTGTCCTCAAGGCCCAAGTAAGTTTGTTTCTGCCTTCCCAGAGCCTTTCAGCTAGGTGGAATTTATTCCTCCTCTGAAGTCCCAGAAGAACTTTATCTGTTCTTCTGTTTGTTCACTTATTTATTCATTCAATAGACTTTTACAGAAGGCCTATTGCCCCAGACAATTCTCACCACTTGCTTTGCAGTTCTGTGTAGACTCATGTTTTAATCTCCTTTACTAGAGAGAAAGTTCCTCGGGGGCAAGTTTCATGTCCGATTTAGATTTATATCCCAGAAACATTTTTGGTGTGGGCCTTGTTAGTTGCCTACCCAGCATCAGTTTCCTCATTCCAACAGAATTTCAGTGTTGGTTAGGTATCCCCCTCACCCGTACAGATCTTAAGAAGTGCTTCATATTGTTACATGTTCCTTTCCTACTCCCTCACCCTTTCTGCCCCCTTCTCCTTCCCCTACTCCCTTTTCTCTTCTTCCTTCCCTCCCCGCTCTTCTTCCTCGTTCATTCCTTTCTTCCTTCAGATTGGTCAGTAAACACTTACTGAGCTAGGTATCCCCTGGGTGTTATGGAAAGAAAAAGGAACCCAGAGAAATAGCCTTATTCTTGCTAGATCTTTGGTTCAGATTTTCAATGACTTTTCCAAAGTCCCCAAATCTAACGAGGCCCAACTTCTTCATAAGAAAACTGAAGCCGTGAAGTTAAATAGCATGTCCAAGTGCAGAAACCAAGTGGCAGAGAGGAGCTAAAGCCAGGTACGTGTGTGTGTTTGTATACATGTGTATATGTGTATATATTTCTATAATTTAAATTCCAAACTATGAAAAACAAAAATAGATTAACATTTCAAGACAGTTTCTGCCCTCGAAGAGCCCACAGTCTAGTCAGGGGAGGCAAACACGTTCTCAATTACAAAACTCTCTGGCACATGTGGGCCCAGGGCACAGAGGGGGAGGGGGATCCTGATTCAGTGGGGAAGGGAGTAGGCTCTAGAACAGCTTCACAGAATGAGTCACTCTGGATGTGAGTCCCAAAGGGTGAGTTGGATGAATAGGGGAAGGAGGAATATTCCAGACAAGGGGTCTAGGGCCCTATGGCATCTTCAGGTGTAGCTGGGGAATAGGGCTGCCTGGTGTGCAGCTATGTGGAGAGTGCCAGAAGGGAGTTTCCAGAAAAAGCATTCTGGTCACAAAGGGCCTTTCATATCAGACTAAGTAGTTGTTAATTTATCCTACAGGTGATAAAAGGCCTTAATGGATTTTAAGTAGGGGAATAATTATATTTTCATTTTAGAAAGATCCCTCTGATAGCAGTTGGAAGAATAGACTGAAAGGCACAAGCCCAGAGACAGCGAGATTCCTTATAAAGTGCCTTTTTGTTTTGAAAGTTCAGGCAAGAAATAATGGAAGCAATGGAATATACAAAATGGAACAGGTTTTTGAGTTAAGAGATTGGAATTTTAAAACTTGGTCAAATAAATAGGGATATAAGTTCGTATTTTTCTATCAGGTATTTTTTTTTTTACTATTTCTTTGAAATAAATGTTAACTGTTACATGAGTGTGCATTAAGTGATTATCTGGAGGGCAGAGAAAATCTATGAAAATCCTAGAAAGCATATACATATAAAAGGTTGTATTAAAATATTAATATTCAATACACAGTAGAGCTTTTCAAGGAGAGGGTAAACATAAAATAAGTGTGTTGACAATTATTCAATATCAAGGGTTCATCTTAGAACTTGCAGTCAATTTAACTGCTGGTTAAGTATCTATTAGTCACATGGCCTTGACCGAAAGCATTCACACTCAGTACGCTTTATGTGATAATGTCCTGTATACGCAACACTGCAGGCTATTTATAATGGCTAGATTGAAGAAGCACTTATGCTGGTGAAGTGGTGGAGTTGCCATCCTAATTAATTTCAGATGAAGAGAAGAGAAGGAGGAAGAGAAGTTGGGAATCGTATTTTTGCAGAAGGAGGAGAAATAGTGATTTTTTTTTTTTTTACCAGAAGAATGTAAACACCAGCAAATATGATTTGCTGGCCTACTTCTGTAAGCTCTAGAAGTCCCAGATAGTGTTTACTAATTCTAGTGATCTTGGACATTAGATTTGACTAAAGGGAAAGACAAGAAGTCATCATGTCTTTCACGGTCAAAAACAAAAAGGAGGCATAGAGCAGGAAAGTCGTGGTATGAAACATTCTTTCTACAAACAGACAAGAATATTAATCGCAGTGGTGTTCATAATGGTAAAAAGCTATCCGACTGAAAGATAGGTAAACATTATTGTATACTTGCACATTGAAATATCATTCAACAGGTACGTAGAAATGAATTTGAGGCTTGTGTATCATGAGATACAGAACATATCAACAGACAATGGCCAAACCATATATAAAAACAGAACTCTGACCAACAACCCAGGAAAACAATCCCTTATCTCCAATAAACAGCCCAGGAAGCCAGTCTACTTTAAGTCAGACTTTCAGGAAGCCAGACTGCTATCAATAAGGACCATCCAGAAAGCTGCACAATAATTTCTATAACAATCAGCTCATGTTGGCCAGGACTTGTTTAATAACTTCTCTAATTTCTATCTTGCTTCCAAGTTAGGACCAACCAGAGAAAGCCAAACATATACACCTCTAACCAAACAAAGAGGGTGCCCCACTTCTACTCAGCCCACCTACAGTTTCCCCCTGCCAACAGCTTCCAATCAGAGCATACCTGAACTCTCTCTTCCCACTGTAAAGATGTAATATTTTACTTAACACAAATACAACATCCGAAGCAAATCTAGCAAAATGCCGCGTTTTGACAAAGCTGGATTGTGGGCTGATGGTTGTTACATTTTTCTCTATTCTTTTTCATGTGCTTAAATCTTTGATGATACTAAAAAGCAACTGTAATGGTAACTCTTCCAGTCATGAAATGAAAATGTTCTTATGCAGGAATTGACGCTTCCTCCTGCCACAAATACATCCTTAGTTAATATTGGTAGTTGGTGACTTTTTAAAGACAGAAAGCAAGTATTTTCTGTAATTCAACTTCCTTTCCATCCTACAAGGATGGTGAGATATTTATAGTTGTTCTCTCTTTTTTTTCTTTTTCTTGCCTTTATTTCTATTGAATGCATGAGTGTGCATGCACATGAGCCTTCATATGATTCCTTGTGGCCTCACCACTCCGTTCCTCAACCATATGTGTCCCTTATGCATCTTGTTTCTTTCTTTTTAAATGATAGACTTCCTTTTCCCAAATGTAAGAATAGTATCTTCACTGCAGAAATTTTGGAAAATACAGGACATTGTATAAAGGGGGGGGGGAGTACCCATTGTCCTTCCACTGAGTGTACACACTAGTAATTCTGATGTATTTTTTCTAGTAATTTTATTGATACGTCTTAAAATACTAGTAGGTCTTTAGAGTTTATGAATATTAATATTTTATTGAGATACTAGCCCCAGGTAATATCTATATCTAAATACACCTCTTATGGTGTATAAAATTGTCACCTGGAAGAAGAGCCTAACATAAGAGAATATTATGAATAAATGTATGAAATAAATGTGTGAATAAAGCAATAATGAGCTAAGCACAGGAATATCATCATCTACATTTTCCTAGGTGAAAAGTTTTAAATGTATAAATATATATGTGTGTGTGGGGGGGTGTGTGTGTGTGTATATATATATATATATATATAAATGTTTATACATATATACAAATGTTTATATGGATGGACATACATGTTTAAATATGTATATATATGTATATATAAATATATATGAACCCCAAATTATATATATGTGTGTGTGTATATAGTTCCACAAAGTTCGTATCTTTAACCTTGACTAAATTCCTTAAAGAATCAAGTTATAAACCACACTATTACCAGGACCCTTTAGAAAAGAATCTGAAAAATCAGGCTCATCCTCAAGCTTGGTGTCAGGGACTGCTAGCTATATCAAGGAGACATGACTTGGATTCAGGCTCCAAAGGAAACCAGATTATAACCTTCAGGGGTCTCTCTTAAGAATCTGGGCACTGATCCAATGTCATTCCTCTACTTAACATTTGATTCTTTTGTGAACATGGCCTGCCCTATAATTCTAGAAGAAATCATTAGAGATCTTTACCTGACTCAGTGAAAGTCATTTTGATTCAATGTTACTTTCATAACATTATCTGATATGTCTGAGGGATAATTGTGTTTTATAGTTATAGAAGCTAACAGGGCTACCACACAAAATGGTTTAAATTAAGACTATATAAAATACAGAGAGAAGCCACGGATCAGTGGGAAAACGTCTGTGATGGAAATGCCCGGCATCAACTACATCAGTTACGTCAAAGGAAGAAAATGCAGATTTATCCCATTTTCATGCATTACTTATAGACAGTTAATTTAATCACACTGAAGCTCCCTATAATATGAAATACTAGCATGACCTAAAATGTTAAGTCCATCAAAAAGTAAGTTGAAAATCTTGAATTAGCTCGAGCATTTAGTCTATTTAGTCAAAGTGATCATTAACGTTGGCCATTCGTTTTATATGAAATGTTGGTCAACCCTCACACACGACAACATAGGTGTGGTTTAAGGGATGGGGGAGGATGAAGGTCTGGGTGCAGCTCTGACCTCTCCCCCGTGTGTGCTCCATACTGCTCACTGACTGCATCACACCTGCCCCTGCATGTCTTAGCGACACCTCCAACGCGGGGTTCCTGAAACTGAACTCGTATGTCTCCCCGCCAAACCTCCTCTGCTTTCCAATCTCCACCAGTGACACTGCTGTCCTTACAGTTTCCCAGACAAAAATAGGCCTTCTCAATCCCCCTGAGTGCTGTGTTTCTAATAGCCCGCCTCCCATTCTGTCACTCCACCCATAAGCCTATTAATCCATCAGCAAAGCTCCCTGGTTCCACCTGGTCAATGTCCCTCAAACCCAGAGTCTCCGCAGCATCCTTCCTTCACATTCCCTGCCACTCCTACAGCCTGTCCTCAGTTCCTCCTCATCTGTGAGCTAATCAATACAACAGCTTCGAACCGGCTCATTGCCTGAATGTCTTCCCTGTCCACACCTCACCCTATCCCCAGGGTTGTCTTTTACAAAAAGTCATCTTCTTAAAAATGTCTGTTGACTCCCTGTTGCTACTTGGCATGACATAGAAGATCATTATTTTATGGCCATCTATCTTATCAGCTTCATGCTCTGCAGGAAGCCCACCCTTTCCACTTGTGGGCCTAGGCAAGAGCAGAAATGGGGGCCCATATACCATATGTATAAAGATTAAAACTTATAAATCTAGTTTATAAACTGTTAAATAGGCTCAAGCCTTCTATCTTAACAAATATAACTGCTTAAAGGACTTGGAGACCAGGGGGAATTTAGAATGCTTAAAGGTCTCACATGAAAAAATATTGCCTCCCATAGAAAAGAGCAGCATAGGAATGAATACTGTGGGCTCCCAGCCTGCACCCCATCACCTCAACCCCTTTGCTTCCACTCCTGGGTTTCCTCCATGAAAAATCTTGTGGGCAGGCTGTGGACACCCCTGGGTGATGTCTAAGCTCAACCACACACCCCTGAAAAGAGCCACCTAGCCCCTAGAGATGTTTACATCCACTGTGCATTCCCACCCTCAGGAGAACTGCTGGTGGAGGTCTACACAGACCTTGGAAGTGAGCATGGGGACTGTCTGAGCAGGGCATCCTGGGGTACCCAGTACCTGGAGCATAGGGAGCATGAGCTCCAGGTTGGCAGGTTACTCCAAGCCCCACAAACCTCTTGCCAGAGTGATACCCTATAAAGTGCAATACCTAAATCAAGGAAGGGTGCTTGTCACCTAATTCTAAGGGCAGTGTCATTCTCCAGCACACCCCACACACCAGCAACATGGAATGTCTCTTGGTTCCTGGAATATGGCAAGTCCTTTCACTTCTTCCGGTCTGGACAAGCTGTATGTGAAGTCTTTTCCCGAGGAAGTTAGAAACATTTTGTAGTTTTGTTTTTATAGTCTAACACTCCTCTTCCCTAGTAGACTCTGAGGCTTTGCCTGTTCCCTCCTCTTTGAATCTCCCAAGTCTACCAAAATGCCTGGTACATAGCACCCTTGGTAACAGTTTAATGAATGAATGAGGAAATTAATGAATGAATCGATCAATTACGTCCCTGTGTCAGCCCGTCCTGTTGTTCACCTCCTTAACTTCCATTCTCATATATGGATTTCTAAATCCATCTGGGGTTCCAGGAAGGAAAAATAAAACTGCACTCTACTGATGGGAGTGAAACAGGCTGTTTACACGAGGCTGTTTACATGGAGGAAAGGGAAACTAGAAAGGGTAAATTAGGGCTCCAGTTCCAAAAGTATGAAGAACTCACAAGGGTATGTCTTCTTGGTTATATATAAAGAAAGAAGGCAGCTGCTTGTATACCACAGATGAGTTTCTGAAGAATTATATTGTCACAACAGAAAATTGTTAATTATCCTAAAGGATTAATTCTAGAATGGGACAGGGAGAAAAGATTGCTTTCATTCTTTGATGAATTCTTTTTTTTTTTTTTAAGATTTTATTTATTTATTTGACAGAGATAGAGACAGCCAGCGAGAGAGGGAACACAAGCAGGGGGAGTGGGAGAGGAAGAAGCAGGCTCCTAGCAGAGGAGCCTGATGTGGGGCTCGATCCCATAACGCTGAGATCACGCCCTGAGCCGAAGGCAGACGCTTAACCGCTGTGCCACCCAGGCGCCCTCTTTTATGAATTCTTGCAAAATTCTTGAAAAATTCTTTTCTGCAATATCCCTAATAGTTTACAGAATGTTCATTCTAAACTAACACTGTGGCATGACACAATATGGTAGTGCGTGGCCTTCTACCCAGAGTATTACGTTTCTACACTTAGAAAACAAGAGTGATAATAGTACCTTTCTACCTACCTCAGAGGGTTAGTGTGAGGATTAAAAGAATCAATACAAATGCAAGGGCTTAGAAAATACCCAGTGCTCACAAATGTTAGCTAATCTTTTCCTTCCGTTCTTCCTTTGTTTCTTCTTATCCTCTTCCACCTCCTGAGGACTATTATTCACTGTCCATTTCAATGGTATTGACTTTTAAGTACATTTCCAACACTGTCCTTAATACTATCACTTGATGAGTGTTTAACGTTGTTTTAGAATATTAAAAAAAAAAGATTTTAAATTAGAAATAACCATGGACATTAAGATGAAAGCACATCAGTCATTAAAATCATCATCAGAGATTCTAATGCATGTAAAGAAATTCATGATTGAGGTTATACCTGCCAAGGATGGTGCATATTTCTGTTATCCCATAAGATAGAGAGCATTCACTGTGTTAATAGCAGAAATACTTTACGATTCGCTTTGCCAGCCGACTTTGAAATTATACAATTTAGATTATTTTTAAATTTGGTATGTTTTGGTTTTTTCAAATTTTACACATAAAATGAGATTCTGCTAATATTTACTAACATTTAAATCACACTTTTTAAATTCGCATAGTTTAAAATTCATAAAATTTGACAGATTGTATATTTCTAAAAGCTTTCTTAAATTTTCAACACTTGGGCTACCCTGCCAAGTTTTACACTGTAGACGTAAAAAAGACAAATTGCAAAGGAATGGAGAGGATATAAAGGAAAAGAGGAAACAATTGTGACAGAAACAGGCTGGCCGTGGACTGCGGCTGTGTCTTCTACAGCTGGGCTCCAGTCTCGGTTTTCCTTGCACGTGACTGAATTCTGGCCAAGGAAATGTGAGTCAGAAATTATGTGTGCCTCTTGCAAGCCTGGTCCTTGAACACACGCAATCCTTTGAGCCCTTTCCTCTTTCATGGTAACATGACCACAGAAAGAGAAAAAGCCAAGTCTCCAAATCACTACTTGGAAGGGTATCTCCACTAATCAGGAGCACACACTATGTGACTGAAAAAACAAACTTTATTTTGTTCAGCCCTTAAGATTTTCAATTTTATCTTTTGTACGGTGGCCAGGGTTGCCATATATAACATAAACATTACGAAGTATCATCAAGAAGCACCATTACCCTCAATGCACAAATTAATGGCCTGAAGTAGAGTAATATGATTTGGGAGATTTGGTAGTAAAACATATATTTTTCCAACTTTATCTTACTCATGCTAATATTAAAAGTTTGCTTGCACTTCTTAAATCAAAACCTCTAGCACAAGGAAGTGGCTCAAAAGCACACCATACGAAGAGGAAGAACAACTAAGTTCTACAATTCACTGCAGAAACTCTACAAATTGGGTAATTTGAATTAGAAGAGAGCTTTATTCAACCTGCACTACATAAGAGGCAAAACTAGGTCTTTGGAAACCATCCCTGGAGTAGATCTAACAGTGGCATAAGAAAAACCATTATCATACGGGGTGGCATCCCTACAACAATACTTCAGCTCTTACAGAGTACAGTTCCTTAGAACTTTGAAAAACTCAAGGACTTCTATAAAGGCGATGAAAGGAGAGGAAGTCTGACCACCAAAAGAATGCTGGGTTGATAATATGTTAATTTATGTTGTCATATTAAGGAAGGGCCTCGGACTTGGCTAGAAGTACCTTGAATGTGCAGCACTAGTACTGTCAGTCATAAAAAGGTGACTTGTGTTCTATAACCAGTATATTCCTTAATTCCATCAGGTTTCTCACTCCACTGAGTTCCATGACATTGGAAAAAACAGATGGGCTCTTGGGAGACTCCAGAGACACACAATGGGAAATTTGTGTACAGAAGATAGTCCTGTCTTTCCATTTGTTTGGGGAAATTAGGAAGACCCGTGCACCATGGAGACTCCAAAGGATCTAGATTGGTTCAGGGGTGAATAGGAGGAAAACCACTATCACTTTCTCAAAAAGATCACTGGAAACTGATTTTTTTTTAACATCATTACAATTTTTTTTTCTTGAAACAAGAACTTTTTAGATATCTTCTCTTAGAAACTTTTTAGATTGGTGCTTCAATACAATAGCTTTCTTTTAGAAAATAACATTTTAGATTGCTGATAAAATATAATAACTTTCTTCAAAGGGTCTTCTCTGACCTTGGAGGCTAATGTAGCAATGTTTTGCTCTTGTTCTTGAAGTGATATGTCACCCGCTCCTGTCTTTTCCCCTTCCATCACCACATCTGAACTCACTGAATTTTACCTACTAGTGAGTAGTTGGTGAAAAGTAAGCTTACTTTTACTGTAGTAAGTAAAACCTGTGTGAGAGCTGGAAAGAGTCTTTGAAATAATCATAAACAATGTGAAACTCAGCTCAATTTAACTCAACTGCAACCTGAACGAGGAAGATAGCAAGTATCAACACTCTTCCAGCATGTAACTACTTGAGAAATGGGATTTGCAAATTTTAGTATAGCCTCTGGCATAGAAGACACGAAAACCACCAAGCAGGAGTGGGCTTGGAGCACAACAAGAAGGATGGCTGTGTATCTACCATACGTCATTAACAATAGTGGAAACCACACAGCAGGTTCCCCATGCATGATGTTAGAATGGTTCTCCCCAGTCTCCAAAGGGTTTTTAATCTTCTCAGAACCAAAATTATCTTCACTTACTTGCCATTGTACATGGGGAGGAAGAGAAGCATTGATTGATTACCAGTTAATTAAGTCTGATTACCCATTTTGGTTTCTGAAAATATAAATGCCTATAATTAATTTTGAGTTTAAAGGGAGCCGAGCTCCCATGGCATGCACTGATTGCATATGTCAGAGCCAAATGTGCTCTGGTGTTCTGAATAGAGCTTCTTAGACTCCAAAGTCATTAAAGCAAAACCTGTGAGAGAGCTGGGATAAAAGAATGATGTAGTAGCAACCAATCCCACTCCTTTGATAAAACACACTTGCTGGCTCACCTCCTTCTCCATTACCCTCAGTCCTCACCAGACTTGAAATTCTGTGGGGATGGGAGGTTATGCATTGCTCAGCTGAGGACACCCAGCCCCTAGCAGTGGGAACAGTGCAGTGCAGGGATCAATGCTCACTAACCTCTCTGGGCTGGTTCTGGAAGATTGCTGGCTGTAGTTCTGTGTGGCTCTAGAAATTTCAGGCAAACGTCCATCACCTTCAGCTCCAGGCAAGTTCAACGCAGGACTGCCCATGGGCAAGTCAATGATCCTTGAATTACCCCATTTTGGGGCTGCAGTAAATAGCAAAGAGACAAGTTCAGGTATTTTTTTCAGCTCCTCATCCCTTGTGATACTGAGCACAGTGAAGGTCAACTGCTCTATTAAAGAAATTAGGACTAATTTTCCTTATATTCTTAAAATGGCACCTTATACTTTCCTTATAGAGAGTTCACAAATAATACCTTTGTTCCTGAACATTAAAATCAAAGTATCTTTCAATAGACAGGAGTAGTCCAAGAACCTTTACTGATGCATTCAACAAATATTTAGGGAGCATTAAATATGTGCCTGAGACCATGCTAAGAGTCAAAAACACAACCATGAGCAAACCCAGGTCTGATCCTTGCCCTCATGTGGCTTTTGGTCTAATAAGAGAGGCAAGCATTAAACAAATAAGCATGGAGAAAACTATGTAGCTGCCAACAGTGGCAAGTGCTCTGAAATTCAAGAATAGATGTAAGGTGTTGATGAAAGAATAAAATAGAAGTACTTAAATTAGATTGAGGTTTCTGGGGAATGTTCTTTGAGGAAGTGACGTAAGATGAGCAGGAGTTGGCTGGTAAAGAATCAGAAGTACGAGAGGAGAAAAACCATGAGAAACTCTTAACTAAAGGAAACAAACTGAGGGCTGCTGGAGAGGAGGTGGATTGGGCAAGGGGGTAATTGGGTGATGGGCATTAAGGAGGGCATGTGATGTGATGAGCGCTCTGTGTTATACACAACTGATAGACTATCGAACACTACATCTGAAACTAATGATGTACTATATGTTGGCTAACTGAATTTTAAAAAGAAGAAGATGAAGAAGTCTGAGCACAGATGTCAAGTCCCTGAGGCAGGAAGGAGGCTGGTACACATGAGGCTCCAGCTCCCATCCACCTTTCCCAGCAAGAGGAACTTGGCTCCTTCCTTTTTGTTGTTGTTGTGCTTTTTTTTTTTAAGATTTTATTTATTTATTTGAGAAAGAGAGAGACAGAGAGAGCACAAGCAGAGGGAGGGGAAGAAGCAGACTTCCTGCTGAGCAGGGAGCCTGATGCGGGGCTCGATTCCAGGACCCTAAGATCATGACCTGAGCCGAAGGCAGACGCTTAACTGACTGAGCCCCCCAGGCGCCCCTTGGCTCCTTCTTTTATCCCCACTGCCCCCTGCATTTCCAGCCTTTCCCTCTCTTCTTTTCTTTGGTGTGCACAGAATCTCTCTTCTCCCTCCAACTACCCATCCACACTCTAACAGTTACCTGTGGCCCCTACTTGAGAACTTCAATGGGCACTTTTGATCCGTCAACAGCACTTTGCCCTATTGATTGCCTCCTTCTGCTTGACACTTTTTGACACTTTCTCATCTCTTGGAGTCAGCGATGATGTTTTTTCCTTTCTTTTAATTACCTATCGAGACACCATTTCTTTGATCTGTCCCTTAAATACTGGTGCTCCCATGTCCCATCCTCAACACACTTCCCTTCTCGTTCATGAAACATTCTTCTCCGGTGCCCTCCCCCATTCCCACACTTCACTATGACCAATATTCATATGAATTCCTAAGCCGCTTTCTCTCCAGAGCAAAAATCCCTGCCATGTTTCCTCTAGGTTGTCGTGTCAGAGCCCCCAGAGTCACTGTGTCCAGTGTTGGGGGTGGCTGGGTGAAAAGAAACATGCTTCTGTCACCATCCTTATACTTGTACTTCTGACCATAGAAGACATAATGTCCCCGCTGCACTGCTCCACCCCCTCACTATTTCTTCCCTGAGGAAAAAGTTACAAATGTTGTTGGTCAGCCCTTGAAATACGAACTGAGATTCATTTTGATAAAGTGTGGGGTTTCTGTTCTTTAGAGACAAAATGAGGTCTCACTCACATCGTTATCACTTTCCCCTTCAGAGGTGACTCTTCTACCAAATCTTGCTCTCCCAAGGTTAGTACACCCTGGGGACAACCAGCCAGCCTACTTCTTCTGGTCTCCTGAATTAGAAGACCCAGCATCTGCCTCCCAGCACAGCCATCCCTGTTCAAGGAGGAAGGAGAAAGCCCTTCTTAGAGTCCCAGGTCTTGTGTCTGGGCTTACTTTGGGGTGTAAGTTGCTTACCTGATTATTACTAAAACAGTGCTTTATGTCTCATTCTCATTTTTTCCTTATGTGTACACTTCTATGTTAGGAAACTACAGAAGGGAGAAGGGCATTAAAATGCCATTCCCATCCCAATTCATTGCCAGCTCTTTCTTTTCTCAGTAAACTGTGCCTCCCCAGTGCCCAACCCAAGTGGTCCTCATGTCCTTCTTTTCCCTTACTCACAGTCGGTTACCTTGCCCTTCCAATTCTTTCCTGGTAGAATGGAAATATGTCCTTCTCATTTCTATTTCTTCAGTTGGGGCTTTAGCACCTCTCACCAGGAATGTGCAAACGTGATCACATCACTCTCTTGCTTGGAACCCTTCTCTCTCCCCAAAGCTTTCAGAGCAAAGCCCAGCTTCTTCATGTGATATGCCTCTCTTGTCCCATCTTCTCTCACCTTCAACTGTAAGTTTCAGCGGGAATTACACACATGTTCAGCCTCTTCCCACTCACTCACTCACCCTCTTTGTCCATCCCTTTTTAGAAATCACTTCTGACCATCCTTGCTCACGAATATCCTAACTATTCACTGCTTCTCTGTGTTCCCACAGCACCCTGAACGTTCCTGCATTTCCAGGCTAATCCATAAGGTCCTAAGGAGGTAGGATTCTGTCTGCCTACCTCTGTATCTCTTCTGCTTAGCACAGGATAGGCTCTGGATGGATGTTCGCTGTAAGAATGACTAACAGAGATGAGAATAAGAATGGCATGTTTCCGGAGAGGCCACCTGAGCACAGAGCGATAACTATGCCTTTGCCATCAAATGGTTTCTGTGAACCTAAATATTTGCTCAATCAACTTCCAGTTAACATTGGGGTTCAAAAATAAATTATTGTTCTTTGCTGTTAAGCAGTGTCTAGAGGAAATCACATCATGATAAACTTGATCAAACTATGGTAATTGTTTGAATGTCAAGATCACTGCCATAAATAAAAGCTACTCTTTAAATATTACAAAAGTAAAATCAGTATTTGCCACATTCACCCTACCACACCACTAGTGACAATTACAGGGCATACAGAAACCACCTTGATTTAGAAGCTGTAAAAGTCTCTTGGGGAAGAACCCAGTTTTCTTTTACAATACGTGATTTTCAACTTGTCATCTGACTCAAATCTCCTACAGAGTAGAATAATACTGAAATCATTGCTAATTAAGGAAATTTAACTGCTGTCTACTTCTTATTAGCTACATTTTCTTCTGCAAGTCACCTTCAAATTCTCCCTTGCTGTAAATATTCAAAAATTAAATTACTGAGTAACCCTGATAAGACATGGAATTTGAAAGTTGCAAATGTTAGGTAGGATAGCAAGTGGATGCTTTTTATTCCAATGTTTAATGCATATTTCTGGGGTTGGAAAAAAGTGATAAAGAGAAGGAAAAGAGAAAAGAAAGAAAAGAGTTTTCTATCCAGCTGTCCTACAGTGTTTATCATAACTAACACTGCAATGTATTAAGGAAGTTCAAAGTACATGGCTTGCCCAATTAAATTTTTAAAAATCACATTAAAGTTTTAGTGACTAAATTTGGGACTAGATCAGCTTTGAAAGGGGATACTTATTAAACTCCCTGAGGTTTTCTTTCTTTACCAACTGGTAAAGTGCCTCAACATAAGCATATGCAGAACCTTGGTCTTACTATTAACCTTTGACTCATTTTTTTCCATCCTTCCATGTTGCTACCTTTTTTTGTTGTTCCTATTGCTATTCTTCTCCTTGTTGTTGACAAAAGGTTTTTAAAAAAAAATCTTTGTACAACAATGAAGACATTGAACTGTGGCTGCTAGAATTCAGCTTCTGTACCACTGTCCATTCCAATCCTTTTTTGATCATTCCTGAACGTTTCCACCTCAGCGTGTGCTGATGCAACCTTAGGATGTCACAAATTTTTTATGAACGTCACTTTCAGTCCTACTCAGAAGGTATGGGAACATTGAAGACTAGTCTAAATCAACCAGCACTAAGGTGAAAATAATTACTTCCATCTGCCCCATGCATGACTGTAGCCATCATCATCATGGCCAGTGCTCCCTTTCCTCATACCGTCCATGCCTCAAATGAAAGGGAGCCTGACCCGTGGAGGAGCAACTGTATGGTGGAATGCACCTTCACCTTCTCACCCTCTTGTTTGGATTCATGTATGTCTACTAACCTGTGTGTGACATCTCCTGAAAACATATGTGATGGCCTAGACGGTGAGTTAAAACTTCCCTAAATCTGCGAAGAGAGAAAAAAGCTCAGAATAAAATAAAATTAGCTAGTTCCCCAATAAGGTGTTCATGGGGCAAGAGGAGAAGAGAGCTAAATGGGAATATGGTATCAAATCGAAGGAAGTAATTTCCTCCTCCTTCTACTCAAGAAACACAGGAAAGTAATGCACTCTTCATACATGCATTGCAAGTGTGGATGGAGACTTTTGAAGCACATGTACAATTTTTTGAGGGAAATTCCACACAGACAGGAACCTGATGGCTCACAGAAGTTAAGCACCTTGTTCCAATCTGATATCCAGAAAACAGAAGAGTTGTGAATCAGCCCATGGTCTGTCAGACATAATTATTCTCTCTCTACATCGTTATCAAACCACTATTAGTATTATTGTTGTTTCTGTTGTTGCCTTCTACTCCATAAAGCTACCTATTCTGAAATCAGGCCTTCAGAGACATTGTAACATTCAAAATTAAGCATTAATATATTTCAACATAATAAAAGCCATATATGAAAAACCTACAGCAAACATCATACTAATGGTGAAAGTCAGAAAGCTTTTCTCTAAGATCAGAAACAATGCAAGGATGCCCACTCTTGCCACTTCTATTCAATATGGTACTGCTTTTTTTGCTATTTAATTGTATGAGTTCTTTATATATTCTGGATATTAATCCCCTATCAGAAATACGATTTGCAAATTTTTTTCCCGTTCTATAGGCTGTCTTTTCACCTTGCTAATGGTTTCTTTTGCTGTGCAGAACCTTTTTAGTTTGATGTAGTCCCACTTGTTTATTTTTTATTTTGTTGCCTGTGTTTTAGGTGTGGTTTTCAAAAAATCATGACCAAGAGCCATGTCAAGGAGTGTTCTTCTTATATTTTCTTCTGGGAGTTTCATGGTTTCAGGTCTTACATTTAAGTCTCTAACCCATTTTGAGTTAATTTTTGTGATTGGAAAATGGGCAAAGGATCTAAATAGACATTTTTCCAAAGAAAATATCTGAACGGCTACAGGTATATGAAGATGTCCAACACCACTAGTCATTAAGGAAATGCAAATTTAAACCATAATAAGATATCACCTCGTGCTTATTAGAACACCATCATTGAAAAGATAAGGGATAACAAATTCTGGTCTGGATGTGAAGGAAAGGTAACCCTTGTGCACTGTATGGGATTATAAATTGGAGGTGTGATAGAAGGCAGTATGGAGGTCCCTCAAAAAATTAAAATAGAACTGCCATATGATTCAGCAATTCCACTTCTGGGAATATGTCCAAAGGAAATAAAAACACTAGCTCAAAAAGGATATCTGCACTTCTGTGTTTACAGTAGCATTATTTACAATAGCTGAGACATGAAAACAACCGAAGTGGCCATCACCAGATGAACAGATAAAGAAGTTGTGGTACACACGTACAAGGGACTATTGTTCAGCCATTAAAAAATAAGGAAATCCGACCACTGGTGACAATATAGATGGACTTTGAAGGCATTATGCTAAATGGAATAAGTCAGGCAGAGAAAGACAAATACTACATGATTTCACTTATATGTAGAATCAAAAGAAAGAAGGAAAGAAAGAAAGAAAGAAAGAAAGAAAGAAAGAAAGAAAGAAAGAAAAAAGATACCAAACTCATAGAAAAAGAGATCAGATTTGCAGATTTGTGGTTACCAGAGTTGGGGTGTGGAAGGAGAGAGAATTGGAGGAAGGTGGTCAAAAGGTACAAACTTCCAGTTGTAAGATAATTAAGTATTAGGGGTATAATGGTGTCTATAGCCAACAATGGTCTATGGTATACAGGAAAGTTATTGCAAGAGTAGATTCTTAGAGTTCTCAACACAAGAAGTTTTCTCCTTCTCTTTTCATTGTATCTATATGAGATGATGGATGTTATCTAAACCTATTAGGGTAATCATTTCACAATATTTGTAAATCAAACCATCATGCTGTACACCTTAAACTTCACAGTGATGTAAGTCAATTATTCCTCAATAAAATGGCGGGGATTTTTTAAAAAAATAGTACCAAAACTCCTAGCAAGAGAAATTAGGCAAGAAAAATAAATAAAATGTATCCAAATTAGAAAGGAAGTAGCAAAAATATCTCTGTTCACATGCTGTTATCTTATCCATAGAAAACTCTAAAGAGTCTATGCAAAAAAGTTAGAATTAATTTTAAAAATTCAGTAAAGTAGCAGGATAAAAAGTCAACACACAAAAATCAATTGCATTTCTAAACACTAACAATGAACAATCTGAAGGGAAGATTAAAAAAATGATTTCCATCTATGGTAACATCAAAAAGAATTTCCCTCTTAATAGCTGAACAAAGGAGGAAAAATACTTGTTCAATGAAAACTATTTCTGAAAGAAACTAAACAAGACATAAACAAATGAAAAGACATTCCGTTTATTTATGGGTTGGAAGACTTAAGTGTTGTCAATACTAGTTAAAGCGATCTGCAGATTCAGTGCAATCCCTATCAAAATCCCGAAGACATTTCTTACAACAATAGAAAAATCCATTGTAAGCTTCACATGGAATCGTTAGGGACCTTGAATAGCCAAAACAATCCTGAAAGAAAACCAAAATTGGAGTTCTCACACTTCCTGATTTCAACCTACTACAAAACTACAGTAATCAAAACAGTGTGATACTGACATAAACACAGACATATATACCAAGGATATAGAATAAAGTCCAAAAATAAACCCGCACATATGAGGATTTTTTGACAAAGGATGCCAAGACCATTCAATAGGGGAAAGACAGTCTTTTCAACAAATGGTGCTGGAAAAACTGGATTTCCATAAGGAAACAAATGAAACTGGACCCTTATCTAACACTGTATGCAAAAATCAACCTAAAATGGATCCATGACCTAATTGTAAGACCCCAAAATAGAAAAAATTCTTAGAAGACAAGAGAGAACAAAAGCTTCACAATATTAGATTTCTTGGCTGTGATACCAAAGGCACAGACAACAGAAGAAAAAGTAAACAAACTGGACTTTGTGAAAATTTTAAAAATGTGCATCAGAAGACACTATCAATAGAATAAAAAGGCAATACATGGAAGGGAGAAAGTATCTGCAAATCATATATGTAAGATAGAACTACTAAAAACAGCAACAACAAAAAAACCAGCCTGGTTCAAAAATGGCCAAAGAAATTTGAATAGACATTTGTCTAAGGAAGATATACAACTGGCCAACAGGCACATGAAAAGATGCTCGACATCACTAATCACTAGGGAAATGCAAATCAAAACTATAATGAGACACCACCTCAGACCCATTAGGATAACTATTACATTAAGGAAAAAAAAAACAGAAAATAAGTTTTGGCAAGGGTATGGAGAAAGGAATCCTTGTGCATTGTTAATAAGAACGTAAAATGGTACAGCCATTGTGGAAAACAGTATGGTGGATTCTCAAAAAATTTAAAATAGAATGACCACATGATCTAGTAATTCCTATTCCAGATATATAACCAAAAGAGTTGAAAGCAGGGTCTGGAAGAGGTTTCTGTATACCAATGTTTAAGCTGCATTATTCACAATAGCTAAAATGTAGAGACAATTCAAGAATCCAACGAACAGATAAACAAAATGTGGTATATACATACAATGGCATACTATTCAAACTTAATAAAAGAAGGAAATTCTGCTGCGTACCACAACATGGATGAAACTTGAGGACATACGCTAAGTGAACTAGGCCAGTCAAGAAAAGACAAATACCATATGATTCCACCAATAAGAGGAAGGTGGGGCAGTCACAATCAGGGACAGAAAGTAGAATGGTGGTTGCCAGGGGCTAGGGGTTGGAGGAAGTGGGGAGTTATTGTTGAATAAGTATAGAGTTTCAGTTTTGCAAGATAAAAACCATTCTGGAGATGGATGGTGGAAATGGCTGAGTGTATTAATGCCACTGAACTGTACAAGTAAACATGGCTGAGATAAATTCTACGTTATGTGTATTTTCCAATAAAAACTGGAAAATGTAAAAAATTTTTCAACACTTATGATCTGAAAATTGATAGCAATCCTTTAAAAAACAAACACTACAAACACCATATATCTGACCATCAAACTTATCTTCAGCATTCCCAATATTATTTTTCAAAATATTAACCCCCATCAATTCCTATTTATCTATAGGTTTTTGTTCTTTTCTAAAATTTTTAATTGAAGCATAGTTGACACATAATGTTATATTAGTTTCAGGTGTACAACATAGGGATTCGACAATTATGTACATTACAAAGTGCTCATCATAGTAAGTGTAGTTACTATCCGTGTTACCATACAAAGTTATTACGGTATTATTGACCATATTCCTGATGCCGTACTTTTCATCCCCATGACTTACTTATTTCATAACTGGAAGTTTGTACTTCTTCGTGACCATAACCTGTTTCATCTGCTCCCCAGCCCCTCACCCCTATGGCGACCACCAGTTTGTTCTATATAGTTATGAGTCGATATCTTTGTTCATTCATTTGTTTTGCTGTTTTGATTCCACATATAAGTGAAACCTGTGGTCTTTCTGTCCGACTTACTTCATCTAGCATAATACACTCCAGGTCTATTCATATTGGTGTGAATGGCATGATCTCATTCTTTTTTGTGGCTGAGTAATATTCCATTAATATTCCCTCGTATATATACGCCATACCTTGTTTGTCCCTTCATCATTCCAGTATCAGTGATGCTGCAATAAAACTAAAATAGAAGTACCATACAATCTAGGAATCCCACATCTAGGTGTTTAGCCAGTGAAACTGAAAACACTAATTCAAAAGGTTTCCATTTTTTTAACCTTATACTCATTAAAGCAGGCCTCAGAATCACATAATAACCACAGGTAATACGAATCCATGTGAACCCATAGAAAGTTAAAGGAAATATCAATGCGATAATGTACTGCTTCATAATCGCAACCGACAGGAGGTGCAGATGGTTACTTGAGGCAAACTGAAACCCTTTTTGTAATCATTTGCTCACAATCGGTCCATCAGGCTCTCGGTGACACACAGCACAGCCAAACTTCTTGTGTTGACTATTGGGTTTTCTATTTTTCCCCTGCTAGTAGTATTGGTACTCCTACAAAATATATTGAATCTTCTCCCCCTAGGCTTATTATTTTCTGTTTCTCCTCTCTTTTCATTCCTCATTTGTTTTTGCTATGCATGCATGGAGTTGTAAGTATTTCACTCCTCACTCAAGGCCACTGGGGAGAAAAGCTAATCTCCATTCATCTCTACCCTGCACATTCTGAATACTTCCACAAATAGGATCACAGAGGTATTGAACTTCAGTGCTATTAGGGACTATTATGATCACTGAAGATGACAGAGATTGAGAGACTCGGATAAAATTATACGGCCAGTTGGGTAATAAAACTGAATTACTCAACTGTATTGGGACGACACCGGGAGGCTTCAACCACTGGATCATGGCAAGAGATCCATGGTTAGGAACTGCATATATACTCTTAAAAATCTGTTTCTCTATCCATAGATATGGGTTCTGAGGATTTCTTCAGGATTTTAATTTCTCTTAGCCAGTTCCAAGGATCCAAGCTGTTTTCTTCTCCAAACTTTTTTGTTCCATTTGCTCTGCAGCTCAGGAAAGAATGTGGGCCACAGCCCGAGGCAGCTGGGCCTCGAAGAGTCTGCATGGGGGCGGTACAGCTGCAGACCTCTGGATCGGAAGCGTCAACCCTGGCGGCTACACAGCCTGTGATTTGCCTCAGTATTTGTATAATGAGGATGAAATTCAGTTTGTATTTAATTATTGTTTTGATAATTTGGTGATTCTAAATCATTTGCCAATGGTATTTTAAAATTCCTTTTCCTTTGATTCTATCCTTCCTCTTAATGCAGCAATTAAATACCACCGATTATGGCTCACAAATGGAAAGAATTAGCAATCCTCATTAAAAAAAAAAAATTGTAGGAAATGGTACAATGGACCCAACAGCTCCTTCCCGCAGAGTTTGCCCAGAGATTAAGGGAACATGAGAAAGCAACAAAAAAGGAGCATTCGGAAGCCGGATGTCAGAATTCAAAGGCCCCATAGAGAAGAAGGAGAGCAAAATCACAAGGGAGGGACGCTCTATCCTTGGGACATGGAGACATTTAGGATGAAAGGGATAGAGAGAGGAGGGGGATGATATGGAGGCAGCAACCTTGACATCTGCCACCCACAGAGGCCTCAACTGCGCCCCATTAAAGGCTGTCAGGATCAGAATATCCAACAAGATGAATCAAAGATCATAACAAGAAAGGAGGGAGAGTTTCTTAGGCTATCTGGGAAAATGCTGGGAAGGTCCCTGGGCAGAACATCGCAACTCTGCATTTCAGAGAAGCTTCAATCTAAAGAAACTCCTTCCATGGGTCACATGGTGCCAGGAGCACTCTGCCATGAGCGATCACCATGATTCCTTTAAAACAAAGATTAATCAGTAATGAGATTCTTCTGTCTTTGGAGTTCTTCTGGGAAACTAACTTCCTCTTCCTTTTCTCTCTTTTTTGATATGATTGTCTCCAGTACACACACGCTTTGGCTACCTTGTGTCACTGATTCATTTGTTCAACAAACATTGAATGCCTCTTATGTTCCAGGCACTGTACCATACCCTGAGGATTCTGAAATGAATCCCACTCCTCCCCAGGCATTCCCAGCTCAGCAGAGGAGACACCCAGGAAGGCTGGTCATTAAGTAGTGTAGGGGATATCTGGGAGGGATTAATTCTGATGGCTTAGGGAGGAGGGAACAGTGAGCAAATAGTTGGGGGAGAATTCATAGATGAGGACACTTTGAAGCTGGGTCTTGCAGGTAAGTAGCAGTTTGCCAGGAAGACAAGGAGGGAATAGAATAATTAAGCTGCAAAGGTGGAGTTGAAAGTCTGAAAGTTTTATGATATATGATTTCCTCGATGTTCTGAAACATAGATGTCTTAAAACTCATGTTAGGTTGGTATATCAAAAGATCTTTATTATTTTTCATTGATTAGCTGTTGAGATTAATTTAGAGTTTGGACATATGGTGCTTTCGATCATTGAAAAAGATTAATTTGCTTTTTATGGATTAGACCACCATTCTATTCTCTAACATTCTTCTAGAACTTGGAAGCGTGGATAACTCTTGCTTCGATCAATGAGATTCCTGTTCTCAAATGTTTTGTGAGTATATTGTAGGGAGTTGGGTCAATTCAGCTGCATGCAAACCACAAAGCTCCAAATTTAATTCCCAGCTTGCAACCTAAATTTTCTAAAACTCTGATGTTACTTCAACCAAGAAACAGATGGACAGCTATTTGACTTTTGGTTATGTTCACAAGCAAATATACAGATGGAGTAGGCATAATAGATAGAGCATGTTGCAATTCACATCTCTCAAATTATTTCTATTAATTGTGAGTTTAGTGGTCAATGATCTCCTATTCCTCATACTGAGGATTTTATCTTTTCTTTCCATGAGCCTTTTAAATGATGACCATGGGCACTCTGATTATAACCAGTGACACTGGTCTTAGCCAGTATTTCCTCTATTATTGTTCCTCTTTTATCTATTTCATTGGCACCACTGTTTATCAAATCTGGAATCTTTTTCAACTAGGCAGAAATGCTTTATATATAAGATTTGAGCTCCCCTAAAAAATAAGGAGGGTTAAACTGGTGAATAGGTTTGCAGAACATTTATCACTAATGTCAAAGGTCTATGTTCCAAACCCATCAATATGCAAACCTGGGTTAGGTACTCAAGCTCTTTGTGTCTCAGCTGCCTTCTATGGAAAGTGGAGATGATAGTACTTTCTAGGGCTCTTATATGGTTTAATGCAATAATATATGTAGCATACATAGCTTAGCACAGCGCTGACCCACGGAAGGCACTCAGCAAATAACCTATTTACTTTGGCTCATGATGAATTTTTTCTAAAAGCCAACAACCTAAAGGCACTGAATAAAATCTAATGCTTAGGATTTAATAAAAATGTCTGTCCTTTATGCTTACATTCATTAGTAACATGTCATAACTAATGCTTTTGAGACAAGAAGAAGAAAAATCACTTTAAAATAAATGTAATCAAACATAAAATACCTCAGGGAAATAGAGAAAGTGTAATATTGCATGAATAGTGGAAAATTATAACATGCTTCTTAATTCTGAGTTAATGAAAATAAAGGTGAATGTCATATGTGGTTATTTTAATTAGAGCTTATATCAAGGTGGTTAAAAATAGTCAAATATTGAGAAACAATTCTTCAGCATTCTATGAACATTTGGATCAAAGTACGATTTTCCAGCATGCAATTCAAAGCAATAAAACAAACCTACGTTTGAAGCAAACAAATATTTTGTTCAATATTTTCCAGTCTTAAAAAAAAAAAAAGGCTTGCTTAAGCCCACAGCTAAAGAGTAAATAAAATGTAAATGTCTTAGGAACAAAAAAAAAAAAAAAAAAGTCAAAGTTAATACTATTTTAATTCATTAAATCACTCCTGACACATAACACAACACTTCCAACTGCTAATTAATGACATTTTGAGATTCCAGGAATTGATGAAAATGTTCACAGTGAAATTCAATCTGTTTCTTTATGAAAACTGTCTCGTGCTTAACATACGCCATCGGATAATTGAGCACGGATAGCCAGCCTCCAGCTGGCTCTAGCAGGGGTTCACAAACACCCACAAACCGCCTCTGTCTTCCCTCCAACCTGAGGGATGTGAAACACAGAATCCACTGTGAAGAGCAAAACAAATAACACAGCAGACCCACTTTTCGCCTATAAAGACAATTTTCCAGAAAATTTATTTAAAAAGGAGACACAATAAAATATGTCTGCTGATGTTCCCACCTCTCAACGTTTTTCAAAACCTGAACCTGAGCTTCCATTGCCCATAATTAGTCACAAATACTTTCAAGACGCATAATCTGACAGGAAGCCCCTGGAGATGTCTCTGAATATAGTAAAGGAAGCCAGGAGGTTAAAACTCCTTCTTCACATTTTTCTTCGACAAGATTTGCTAAACCAAGGAAATTATTTGATTTGCAAGACCATTAGCCACACTGACAAATTAATTTCATCAATCACGGTAAAATGGGATGAAATTGAGTATTTTTTTTTTCATACTGAAAGTAAATTCAAGGGCACTAGGGAAGAGGTGGAGAAATGGTATCCTATTATCCAAAAGACATTTTAGCTCCTGTAAGGCCTTGCCTCATGACTCATAATGTGGGGAAGTGGAAACTAGAAGACACGGTTTCCGCTTACATTTCAAAATGCTTCAGCACACAGAACTCTCATTGGTTTAAATTATTAAAATCTGTGAATGAATAAAACTCCCAAACAATACATCCGTTCCTGGGCATGGGAAGCAACACACAGCATTGCAAGAGGCCCT
Source organism: Ursus maritimus (assembly GCF_017311325.1). NCBI lineage: Eukaryota > Metazoa > Chordata > Mammalia > Carnivora > Ursidae > Ursus > Ursus maritimus. The sequence goes on from NW_024425675.1 coordinate 11,902,600, forward strand.
CTAATAGCCAGCCTGTTATGGGTAAGAAAGACAAGGTGCATGCTTGCTGAGGAAGCACTAAACTTCAAATATTCCCCAGCTCAGGAAGTACCAGAACGTATTAATGATAATATAAAACAAGACCAAGTTCATTCTGCCAGGATGCTGCTACTGGAACCCTCCTGCATTTATGCCACCATTAGTCTGTCATAGCTTTTCATTCACACCTTAAATTAGTCATTCATTTATTCAACAAGTATACTCTGGGTTAGAATTTGAAGGATTGTTGCAGGTGATGCCAAGAAGTTGACTCTTACTAAGGGCAATGCAGGGGAAGTGAAGGGTCTTAAGCAGGAGAATGACATGATCAGATTTTTATTTTAGAAAGATGATGGTTGGGGCACCTGGGTGGCTCAGTCAGTTAAGCATCTGCCTTTGGCTCAGGCCATGATCCCAAGGTCTTGGGATAGAGACCCAAGTTGGGCTCTCTGCTCAGCTGGGAGCCTGCTTCTCCTTCTCCCTCTGCTGCCACTCTGCCTAATCGTGCTCTCTCTCTCTCTCTGGCAAATAAATAGATAAAAATCTTTTTTTAAAAATTAAGAATAAATAAAAATAAAGAGAGATGACAGTTTGGATCTTAAGTGGGATTCAGTTAAGAATAGATACCCAGAAAGCAGCTTAAGAAGGACTTCACAAGCCCAGGCAATAAATTTTGATGGCCAGAAGAAGGCTATGGGAGTGAGGTTCAAGTGAATGAAACAGAATTAAGACATACAAATAATAATAATAATAATAGGAACAAAGCAAATTTGGAGAGATGGTTGGGAAATGATGTGCTCAATTTATAACAGGTTACATTTGAGGTCAATATTAGCTCCTTATTTTTGTTAGTCAGTGCATAACAGTGAGACACCTAGCTGGACCTCACAAGTTGATAGGAGGGGAATCTAAATTTGGAAGACATCTCTAATACAAATGATTATTCAAGGGGTGGCAGAGACAGCACAGGTAGAAACTTTAGGGTTAAGGGAAAAACGCGCAGAAGACTAAACACTAAGAAAGCACCCACATTTTAGAAATGGGCACAGAGGGAAGAGAATAAAGAGAGAAGGAGACGAAGGAAGATACTATAAGAGTACGTATAGAGAAAGCCAAGGACAAAGACTTCAAGAAGGCAGTCATGGTCAAAATTCACAAGTGCTGCCAAGTTGTCACTTGAAAGAGAAAAGTGCAGTGGATTTAATAAAAAGAATGATAGCCGAGTTGGGAATCTTGGTGGTACAAGTACTCAATTAGACTAAATTAGGATGCACTTGGAGGTGAGGGATTGGAGATGAATGTAAAGAACATTTTCATGAACTGTGAATGTCCACTTCTAGAAATTTCCACCAATGAGAAAAAAATGTCAGCTGTGGCATAATTCCAAGTGATGACAGGGCACTGAAATTACTCCAGACTTGGCGTAGCAGCAAGACAGGAGCCAGAGAGCAAAAACTTGATGACACGGGGGACGGAAGTGAGGACAGCTGTTGACAGCGATGGGGGAACAAAGGGGTCTCAACCCCTACTCCTGGCTCTCAGAACATGCACTGTGGCAAATGAGCAAATTCTACATTCATTCTTTCATTCATTCACTCAAGAAGTATTTCTTGAGTAGCCGCTACTTTGGGGGCTGCGTTAGATGCTAGGAAGATTCTTGACAAACAAATCACATGGGCTTCCTGCTCTCCCAGAACCTTCCGTAGGGAGGCTGCTGTAAATGTGGAAGCCTTGAGATGGAGGAAAATGTCAATTAAGACCCAAAGGTAGGGGTGCCTGGGTGGCTCAGTCGGTTGAGTGTCTGCTTTCGGCTCAGGTCATGATCCCAGGGTCCTGGGATCGAGCCCCACATAGGCTCCCTGCTTAGTGGAGAGTGAGCTTCTCCCACTGCCTGCCACTTCCCCTGCTTGTGCTCTGTCTCACTCACTCTCTTTCAAATAAAAAAAAAAAATCTTTAAAAAAAAAAAAAAGACCCAAAGGTAATAGCTTCCATTGAAGAGGAGGGCAAAAGAAGGACTTTTGTTCATTAGGAAACCGGTTCTCCATAAGGCACAGTGCATAGGTTTTGGAGGAAGGCAGCGGTGGTGATTCGGTCTGGAGGAGGAAGTACAGAGCAGGCTGGACTGTACCGAAGAGGCAAGTACCTTGTAGGGACTTTTATTTTGTAAAGCAACTAAGAACATCAAGGGTGTGCAGCCTGGAGGAAATGACTAATAGGCCTTGGGGTTTCCAGTGGAATTCATCCCAAATGAATGACAAATAGGGCTTCTTGGGGAATTAAAATGTGCAACATGATGGTAGCTTCCGGCACTTAGTTCTCATTACAAAACCAGCCTAGACCTGGCTAGACTTGGGGGCCCAGGGAATCTGAGCGTAGGACAGTGGGAGGCATGAGGATTTTTTTCCCCAATGTCATTACAGAAAGAGCCCTGGTGCTTGGGAGGAAGCCGGACCGTTTGCAAAGGAGCCAGCCAACTCCAGCTTGTGGTTCTGAAGGAATCCACTTCTGACCTTGGTATCTTTCGAATCTTTGTATCTCCTTAATGCTCATCTTCATCACTTTCCTCAAGATATGTGACTCTTCCTCTGGGATCCAGTTTTGATTCTTTCCTAATGAGGAATGTGCTCCCATAATTATCTCCACTACCATAGTCACCCCATCCTGACATGTTCTGGCCTCACCCAAGATGCTGATCTGCAGTTGTGTTGGTGGTATATTTTCTTGAACCCTTCTTTGTTGCCTAAAGACCACAGTCTTTAGCCCACCACACTGCTCATCTCCTCATAAAATGTCTGAGGGCCACCCCAGTCACCCAGTGTCAGGAGACCGGAAAATAAAAGATGCATCACCAGGGCGCCTGGGTGGCTCAGGTGGTTAGGCATCTGCCTTTGGCTTAGGTTGTGATCTCCAGGTCCTGGAATGGAGCCCCACGGCAGGCTCCCAGCTGGGAGTCTGCTTCTCCCTCTGCCCCTCCCCCCTTCTCATGCTCTCTGTCTCTCTCTCTCTCAAATGAATAAATAAAATCTTTAAAAATAAAAAAAGATGGGGCACCTGGGTGGCTCAGTCGTTGGGCGTCTGCCTTCGGCTCAGGGCGTGATCCCGGCGTTATGGGATCGAGCCCCACATCAGGCTCCTCTGCTGGGAGCCTGCTTCTTCCTCTCCCACTCCCCCTGCTTGTGTTCCCTCTCTCACTGGCTGTCTCTCTCTGTCAAATAAATAAATAAAATCTTTAAAAAAATAAAAAATAAAAAAAATAATAATAATAAAAATTAAAAAAAGATGCACCACCATCCTCATCCAAATTCTGGAAGAAATAAAATGCCAATACTTCCTCCAAAACCTTCATTACCTTCTTTTCTCTTTTATTCCTCAAGACAAAACTCTAGCTACTACCATCGCCTCAGCCGCTCCCTTGTTTCTTGCTAGTTTCATCTGCAGAGACACAAAGAGGTCTTTTTACTTGCCAAATATTTTGACCATATCACATCCCTATGAGCACTATAAAGTGCTCTTCAAAAGAGATATGAGTCAGGATATCCTCTGGGCCCTGGAGTCTTAGCTTCCTAAGTGGATTCCTCAGGTGGCTTCAAAGCCTTCTGCCAGCTTTCCTGCTGTGCCTACTGTCTTTCACTTTCCTTCACTCCAACCAAACAAATACTCTTTGGCACTTTGTTTCACCCTTCCAACCCCATCTCCAGACCTCCTTCCCCACTGCAGCTGGCAGAGAACGATCCCCTGATCCATCACCCCGGCCCCTCTGTTTTCCCACAGAAGTTCTCACTCCAATTCTGACCATACAAATAAAGTTGCCACACCAGGTAGAAAAGGTGGACACGCACCTCTGCCCCAAACACCTACCTGGGATGTAGGTGAATGGAGGGCAGGGAGCAGGGTGCATGAATGTTCAGTGCAGTCCTTAGAATAATGTCAGCATTGACAAAGGGTGCAAAATAACAGGAAAACCTCCACCACAAGAGAAACAGAAGCATGGATCAGTCTTCTCATTCACTTGTGGACAAAATCAGAAGCAGATGTGTTTATTCGTTGCCCTTTGCATTTGCACCCACTGCCTGATGACCTTCCTCTTGCCAGTCCGATATCCCTGTGCTTAACCGTCCGCGCACTGGCTGCAACTTATTACTCATTTTACCGTGAGCTCTGCGAGAGCTTCCCCACCTGTCCATCTCGTGTTCCGAGGCTAGCCATGATTTTTGGGCCAGGCACAGTTACAAATAGCCTTCACAAGCTTTGCTGGTGAGGAAAAGAGATTATCTCTCTTTGTGTTTCGAAGTGCTATAATATATATACAGCCAAAATCATTGAAATTCCTCAGACTGGTCATTGGGGTTTCTCAATGGGTGGAGAGCTGCTCAGTGGAACCTGCCAAACCACGATGCAGGGAAGTCTATTCCCTGTGTCTCCATGGTAATCAGCAACATGAAAAAAGTTACAATCAATTTCCATAGGTGCCTAACTTACGTCCGGGAAATGCAGAGGCTCAAGCCCGACCTACGGAGCAGCTCCATGCAGTCATATTACGTTAGCACAAACATTCTGGCCGGGGTGGAAATAACTATCAGGTTCTGTGTTTCCAAATAATTGAAATCAAATGTTTATTCTATTATTCATTCATTTATGTAACACTTCTTAAGCATTTACTATGTGCCAGGGAATACTATTGGTACTGGGGATATAGCAACATGAAAAAAATAATAAAGAATCCCTGCTGTTGTGTTGGCAAAAAGATGATAAACAGATACTGAGTTCTAATAGCGAATCGTCATTCTACATCAGTCGTTAGAGGTTGTGATGGTTAATGGTGCCCAGATACTTTGTCAAACATTATTCTGAATGTTTCTGTGAGGGTGTTTTTTTAGATAATATTAATATTTTTTAAATTTTATTTTTAAAGATTTTATATTTATTTATTTATTTGAGAGTGGGGAGAAAGGACAGAGTGGGAGGTAGAGGGACAAGCAGACTCTTCGCTAAGCACAGAGCCCAACTCAGGGCTCAATCCCATGACCCTGAGATCATGACCTGAGCCAAAATCAAGAGTCGGACGCTCAACCAAATGCACCACTCAAGCACCCAAATATTAACGTGGAAATCACTGAACATTGACTAAAGCAGATTACCCTCCATAATATAGGTGGGCCTCATCCAATCAGTTGAAGGCCTTAAAGAAACAAAGACTGACCTCCCCCAAAACAAGACAGAACTTGAATAGATGACAGCCTTCAAGTCTGAACTGCAATACGAGCTCTGAGTCTTCTGCCTGACGTGCAGATTTTGGATTTGCCAGTCTTAGTAATCACATGAGCCAATTCCTTAAAATCTCTCTCTCCATATATATGTATATGTATACACACACACACACACACACACACACACACACACACGGACACACACACAAATTCTATTGATTCTCCCTCTCTCTGGAGAACCCTGACTAATACAGGGGTCTTCTGATTTTGATGGGAAAGTCTCCAGTACTAGCACACCCATACTCATATTCATTTCCATGCTGGCATCCCTCACATACTTCCCAGTGCTGATGCTGAAGGAGCTGGTTATACCTGCTTCTCCCCTGACAGTGTTCATGATACACTCTGGGTGTGACCCCACCTGGGTTAACAGTTATCAAGGAAAGCCTGGTCTTTGGAAGTCGAACCCTTGGCACCTACCCCTGGTACCTCCTTAACCTCACTCATTCCAGTGTGTTCTCTGAGAAATCACCCAGTTCAGCTGGCTCTAAAGGTCACCTACAAACCTTCCCAGGACTGAAAATCAATCCTTAGTTCTGAGTCACACCAGTTTGCATCCTCTGCTGGGTTCATGCAAATGTCAAAGCAGCAGGAAAGTGCCACAGTAGGAAATGGCAATCAATCCTGCCCCAGAGAGAGCAGGCCACCTGGCAGCTCGTGTACTTGCTAACTAGAAGCCCTGGACACCACAAAGGTCTGCTCCTGCCTTTAAAGTCCTTAATTCCAAAGTCTTCATTTTCTCATTGGGATTGGCCTGGATCCAAGCGTCTTGGGCACTTCCACGTGGTCTTGCCTTTGCTCACGCTTCCCCTCTGCGTGGTATGCTTTCTTCCGTTTTTCCACCAGAAAACTATCCATTCTTCCAGCCTTGCCTCAAATGTTACATTGTTTCTGAAGTCTTTCCTGACCCCTGCCAGGAAAAGTTAATTACTCCTTTAACTGTGTTCCCAGAGACATTTAAATTTCTTCTGAAGATTAGAAAGGACACATTAAAAACATGGTCATATTAACCAAATATTCAGACATCGGCCCAATGAAAGCTGTTCGAGAAAATGTCTAAATATGAGAAGGTGCAGGTTTTCCTGGTTCTAGTCTATTCTCTCAGGACCAGTCTTAAAAAAATGCAATTTGTAAACAGAGGCTCACAGCCCCGGATAGCTCAGTAACGGGCTCCTTTCCAGAGTTGAGGATCCTTATAAATCAGACATAAGCCTCAAATATCAGAACCCCGAAATATAAAAACGTACTGTGCCATGTGCATGAGGTAAGTCCTGGTCATTCCTCTCCACTTAGCTGGGGGTGAGCGCCACAATTATAACTGTTTCTATTATAACCACCCTTGTTACCTCTATCCCTTAGATCCTTCATCCCTAAGAGTGAATGGAATTGCACTGTCTTCGAAATAGTCCGAGTAGCTATTAATTTATTCCAGTGGAATGTCTTAATAAAATGACCCCCAAACTTTCCAAACCAACACATGTCAAATCCATTTAAATGCCAGAGAAATTTTTCTCCCCGGGGCTGACTTTAGCACACATCATGTGCTCAACTTAAAGGTGATTTGCAAAAGAAACAATAAATCAGAGCTAATCATGGAAAGAGACGTTGGACGGGATTGCCAACAGACTGTGCTAAGAACTACCATAAACACTCCCTGATTTTTGCAAAGTTCATCTGTCGCCTGGAGCCCCTGGGAGGCAGCTTCAGTTCGGTAGCGAGCTTAACATTCAGGTTCCCTGGGCGGGCCACATTCAAACATGACACAGAGGTAATAAAATAATCTTCGTCTTACCGAAACTCCCAGCAATCTGTGTTTTTCTCCACCGCGGCGCTAGCGGCGCCATTTTGGCTTTTATGCCAGATAACCCAGCCCATCACTTGTAATACTTATCCAGAGGCGGGACTGGGTTCCGGCAGCTTCTGTACATCCTGCTCTGTATTAGTGGCTGGCACAGAAGAGGGACTGCCCCTTCTATGCTTGGTCAAGAATCAGTCCCTGGCTGAAGTGTCTTCTACCTCTCTCATACCTTGGCCTTGATGTTATACGATGATAAAGGCAAATCCAATGATTCTTTCCCACTCTGATTATCCCTGGCCACTCAGCAATATTTTATACAAATCCCCCTTCTCCTGAAAACACTCGTGCAGGTGGTCCCCAGGGTGCCACACTGCCCTAGTGTCCTGCTTTGTAGCAGCCCTTCTCAAGTCTAGAAGCCTCTTCTTTCAGACCTTCCTGGAGCTCAGGCTTCCCACTTCCCCACACTCACACCCCAGGACCTCACATCCAGTCCGACTGCCTTGAATCCATCTGTTATGTCATTGACTTCTTCAAGTATCTCCTTCTCTGGCCTCTCCCCAGAGCTCCAGAAAAATCCACACAGCAGACATCCCCTTCAAGCCGGACATATGGAGCAGCTCTGCGCAATCATATTATGTTAGCACAAACAGCACTCAAATAGAACTCTTTTAAATCCTCTCTCAAAATTGCCCCTTTGACTTCCCCACACCCATAATGGGCACAATGATTTACTTACTCAGGCAATATGAGATGTATGTCTTGTGCTCAAACCCCATGACAACTCCATCAGCAAATCCCATCAGCTTTATCTCCGGCTTTCTGATGACTCCCTGTCACCACCACTCCATCCACATCACCACTGCCTCTCCCCTGGACCATGGCTCAGTCCCTAACATTAGTGATGGTTTTAAAGCATAAATCAAATCACATCACGTCCTTCTTCAAAGCCAGTCTAGGGGTGCTGGGGTGGTGCAGTGGGTCAAGTGCGGATTCTTGGTTTCGGCTCAGGGTTGTGAGATGGAGCCACACTTTGGGGCTCCATGCTCGGTGCGGAGTCAGCTTGGGTCTCTCTCTCCCTCTCCCTCTGCCCCTCCCCTCCTCAAATAAATAAATAAATCTTAAAAAAAAAAAAAAGCACCAACCTAAAACTCCTCATTACACTCAGAAGTGGTTTGGTTTCTTTTTTTGAGGAAGTGGGGAAAGGTGAGGATTAGAGGGAATTTTATTTTTGTTATTGACAATCTTAAACGTATTTTTGGGGCAGGGGTGGGGCATTAACAGAGATCTCTACTATATAATGCTCCCTTCCTCTGGTTCCAAGTGCTATATTGAGATGAAGATCCAACCATATCCCATTGCAGCTTAAACCCTTCCTCGGCTCCTCATTGGTCTTGGACAAATACCAAAAGCACTGGGTGTTATATGCAAATAATGAATCATGGAACATTACATCAAAAACTAAGGATATACTATATGGTGACTAACATAACATAATAAAAAATTAGTATAAAAAAAATCCTGCTGTGGCTGGCAGACCCTGCTCACTCCCCTCCTCCGCCCTCTAATACCCCCAAAGCTGCAGTGAAGCAGAAAGAGGCCTAGATGGGAAGAGCTCAGACCAGCATTCCTGGCCTGACACCTCCTCCCAGCAGCCCTCCCTGATTTTACCCACAGGACGTTCATCCCTTCAGAACATCCCAAATCCTTCCCTTCACACCCCGAGGCTGGACAGGACCAGATCCCTTTACAACTCTGACCGCCATTCTTCCCATCCTTCACCCTGTTCTCCCCCACACCAGCCTTCTGGCAGTTGCTTACACAAGCTCATTCCTCTCGGGGCCCTATTTCCTCTGCCTGGACTGCATCCCCCCAGATCACCACATGTTCACACACTTTGCTCTTACGATCTTCGAAGACATCTCCGCAGAGTGGCCCTTCCTATCCATAATTGAGCCTGAGCTCCCTCTCCCCTTTTCTGCTTAATTATTTAAATTGCATTTATTTGTTTGCTACCTGTCTCCTCCCCTGAAATAAAACCAGGGAGGAAAGGACTTCTATGAACTCATTCACCACTGACCGTTATTGTAGTCTTGGCTGGCGGCTCAAGCTGCCCAGAGCTGGCTCTGCAGGCCCAGCCTATGTGCCTACAGAAAAACACATCCCGACACTACTTAGTGATGGCATCTCTGAGATACAGAAAAAGGAGTTTAGCTGAGCATCTGAACGTGCTTCTTTTGTTGAATGAGCCATTTGCAAGGACCTTTATTTCCCACACCTGTGCCTGAGGATTGCCTGAAGGATTGAACAGGCATGAAATTAGAACTATTCCAATTACAAATGCACAGAAAGCCAATTTCAAAAAGCATATTCCAGAAAGAAGGAAGAGAGGAAGGAAAGATAAAGGAAGGAAGGAAGCCAGAAAGCAAGCAGCTGTCCAACAGTGACTTCAGATATGGCTCAGAGCAGGATCTTTAAACAATGTTGTTAGGGCACATTTTCTCTCCCATCTCTTGCCTCACTTTTCCTCCTTATGAAAGCTGTATTCGCTCCTGCTATAAATATGCTCCCTCTATGCAGCAAGGGAGTAACAACTGTCAATTCCAGGACTGTATTCATTAAGTAATTCCAGTGGAAAGAGGATTTCTCTCTTCCAACAGCCTTTTATCAATCCCACGAATGACTCAAGGGGCCTGTATGTCCACCACTGGACAAATTCCTTGTCCACGGATACAGGCCTGAGTGCAGTGCTCACCCCCGTGGTCTAGCTGAAGAGCAAGAGAGCTGGGGCTGAACAATGTGTTAAGCAGCCAAACTGAAGGAGTGGGAAATCCGAATCTAGTAGAACCAACCAGGATTTAGGAATGTCTCTTTTATCCCAGGTCCAACAGGTGTTTTTCGTACCAACCTGCACAGTCTTTAGGTCTAGAAGAAAATCTTTGCACTCATCAGTGATGAAGTGAGCACACACTCCCCGACTCTGTATCTGCTCCCAGGTGGACCTTCTATGTTCACAGAACAAAACAAAACAGAACCACCCAACATGCTCACAAACGCCGGAGAAGCCCTAGAGCCAACCCACCAGGACAACAGCAGAAATAAGTAAAGATCAACAAGTCAAACTCAAAAAGTGAACTAAACAGGTGAAAACGTCAGCACACTTATTTATCTACAGTTCCCCCTTCGCTGTCGTCTGGAATTACGGTTTTAAAGACCATCCATCTACTGATAACTTTCCAGTCATTTCTCCACACAGACCTCTCCCCTGAACTTCACACTGGCAAGTCCAATTCTCTACATGTGAGCTGCGCTTACATACCCAAGAGGCAGCTCAAACCTACAACATATAAAACAGAAGCCCTCCTCTTCCCAAATCTGATCCTCTCTCTGTCTTCTGCTCAGAGGTGGCAACTCCATTTCACTTCTCAGGCAAATAGCCTTGAACTTGAACTTATCCTGAATTCTTCTCTCTTCCATCTGACATCCAAAGCTTCAGCCAGTCATGTTAGCTCTGCTTCAAAATATATAAAAAATCAACCTAGAGCTGGCACTTCGCCACCGCTGCCACCTGGCCCGAGTCACCAGCTTCCCTTACCTGGGTCACTGCTGCAGCCTTTCGGTTGGTCTTCTGGCCTCTGTACTCAGTGTCCAACCCAGAAGCCAGAGTGGTCCTGTTAAAAAAACAAACAAAAAAGTAAGATCATGTCACACCTCTGCTCTCAAATCTTCTGCTGCATGCCCATCTCATGAAACAAAAGTCAAAGCCAAGAAGCCCTGTGTGATTTGGTCCCAGGTGCCTTCCAGACATCACTTCCTGCTACTGGGGCCCTCGCTGGTTCAACTCAAGTCACCTGGACATTCTTGTCAGTCCTCCTATACATCAGGCATGCTCCTGGTGAAGGCTTTTGGACTTGCCCTTTTTTCTACCTGTAATCCTCTCCCCTAAAAATCTTTACCTTCTTTGTTTGAAAGCAGCCCACACGCACCCCCATGCAACACTTCCTCTCTCATTTCTTCACTTTTCTCCAGATCACATCTCTCCACTGATGTATAATGGGAGGGAAATTTGAAAAGCAAGAAACTAAATTCTTATTAAAATGTTATTTACTTATTAAAAAGTTAAGCACTAGCAGTTTTATATGTTTGCTTATTGCCTGTGTCTCCCCAATAGACAACAACCTCCATGAGAGTGGGGATGTGTGTGTGTGTGCGTGTGCACACCTATTTTGTTCACCACTATACCCTCAGTGCCTGGAACTGTGCCTGGGATGTAGTAGGCGTTCAGTAAATATGTGCTAAATTAATCAATTATCTATCTGTAAATTTCTCTTGCCCAAGAAAAGAAAAAGCAAAATATATGGTTTAAAGAAAAATCCTCTCTTGCCTCTTCTTCATCCTCTCTCTTACACAGACTTTAAGAGGCAGAAAAATATTTTTAAGAGCCCAATATGCTTTTTGAGCCCAATATGATAAAAGAACGTATTAAATAAGAACTGTTTGAAATAAGATACAAGCATAGCAAAATGAAATATATAGTCACTGAAATAAAATCAGTACATATACATAAAATCAATTCATATTGTACAGAATAAACTTGAGAAGGATCCCCAGAATAAAGGCCAAATGAATAAAGTTATAAAAAAAATATGCACAAAGGGAATGGCATACTTGAAGGACAAATCTTAGAGAGAAAACCCACCAGTAAAAGAATAAATGTATGGATGAGAACCAATAATCGGAGGTAGGAGAGGATAAAATATTCCAGACCTAAAAAAGCAAACCTGACATCAGAAATTGATAGTTTAACATCTTCCAGAGAAACTTAATGAGCAGAAATAAATATTAGGACATAGCCTCATAAAAATTTAAAACTTAAAGAATATTTTTAAGGAGTCCTAAAATCAACCAAACTGGGGGAAAAAAATTGACTACAGTTTCTTTTCAATTATCTCCTCTATGATAATAAATGCCAGACAACAAGGAGGTTTACAGCAGATGGAGGAGGAAGGTTTATGATTTAGGAATTTTATAAATATCTATGTGCTATTCATATGTTAGGACAACATCTGTTAAATAACTACACCTGCAAATGAGGAATGTTATTTAAAAAAAATCAGCTAACAGATGAAAAAAGAAATTTACCACCCAATAAGTTTTTTTACAAAAATTGACTGATGATATATTCCAGCTCACCAAGAGGTTAATAAAACTATAAGTTCAAAAAATGAAGGTATTTAATAGAAAATAACTACCAGTAGACATGGAAACTGGTTAACTGCCTGGAGATAATTCAATAAATACATTAATAGCTATGAGAAAAATAATATAGTCTAACAAATACAATTTTAATTAGTATAATCATAGTAACTGAAACAGAAGGCAAAACACACATTTATTGAAAAAAAAGGACATGTTACTCCAAAGGATTTGTGTTTTTTTGTGTGCGTTATCTTCCAGATTAAATTTATGGAAGTGTAAATCTGCGTGTACAATGATGGAATGGATAATGGAAGGGAAATTTGAAAAGCAAGAAACCAAATTCTTATTAAAATGTTAAGTACTTCTAGAATTTAAAAGAGACTATCTCCCTTCAATATACAAATTTTTGGAATAAACCTAACAAATGTGTGCAAAACATGCCTGGAAAAAAATGTAAAACTTTTGAAAGACAGTAAAGACTCAAATAAAGAGAAAGAAATGTCGTGTCCGTGGGTCAGAATATTCAATTTTTTAGACATTTTATTTCTTCTTAAATTGAACTTTGATTTAAATGCAATTCAATCAAAATCCCAGAAATGCTTTTTTTTTAATAGAACTTGGAAAGTCAATTCCAGACTGTATATGGAAGGGCAAAAAGCAAGAATAGCCCTTGAAGACAAAAAAGGTAAAAGGATTTGCATTATCAGATCTTAGGACTTATAATAAAATTGTAGTGATCAATCACCATAGTGTGGCACTAACCTAGGGATATACAAATGAAACAGACAGAGGTGACGCTCTGAGTCTCTTATACATGAAAATGTGATGTATGGCGGCAGATGCGGCATTGAAGATCACAAGAGAAAGGATTGATGCTTAATATATTGTGCTAAGACAACTCGTTGTCCACATGGGAAAAATAAAATTGGATCCCTCATCACAGCACACTCACCACACCAGAGGCTTAAAGACTTGAATTCAAAAGTCAAAACCTAAAAAACTTAAACATATAGGAGAATATCATTATGGTCTCAGGTAGGGAGGAACTTCTTCAATAACATGCAAAAAGAGGTAATGAAAGAAGTTATCAATACATTCAACTATCTTAAAATTAAGAACTTCTGTTCATAGAGAGATACCATGAAGAAACTCTCATACACTGCTAATTGGAGTTAAAATGGTACAACTACTTTGAAAAACAGTTGGGCACTCTCTTAAAATTTAAATGTACACTGATCATACACCCAGCCATTCCACTGCTAAGTATGCTAAGACAGAAAGAAATACATGTTCATCCAAAGGCTGCTATGAATGGCTTTGTTTTTAATAGCCTAAAAATGGAAACAATGCAAATATACAACAAAAGGGGATGGATGGGGGCACCTGGGTGCCTGGGTGGTTAAGCGTCTACCTTCAGTTCAGGTCATGATCTGGGGGTCCTGAGATCATGCCCCATGTGGGGCTCCCTGCTCAGCGGGGAGTCTGCTTCTCCCTCTCTCTCTGCCCTTCCCCCTGCTCCCACTCAAGCACGGGCTCTCTCTCGCTCTCTCTCTCAAATAAATAAATAAAATCTTAATAAAAAAAGGGGAGAAAGGATAAACAAATTGTAGCATATACATATAATTGAATATTACTCAACAATAAAAATGAACTAACCATATATGCAACAACATGGATGAATCCAAAATAATTGCACTAAGTGAATGGAGCCAGACAAAATGGAACGCACACTGTATGATCCCGTTTGTATAAAACTCTAAAAAATGTAAAATAATCTCTAGTGACAGAAAGTAGATCAGTGGGTACCTGGAGATGGGGAGTGTAGGGAACAAGAGAGAAGGATTACTAAGAGGTACAGGAAACTTTTGGGAGTGTTGAATAAGTTCACAATCTTGATTGTGTTGATGGCTTCCTAATTAGGCAGATGTCAAATTTTATTTAGTTGCACATTTAAAATATGTGTAGTTTATTGTAGGTTAATCAAAACTCACTTAAGCTGTTTTTTTTTTTAAGATATCATAAAGAAAGTAAAAAGACAAGCCAAACACTGGAAGAAGACTATATGCAACACATATAACCATCAAAGGAATAGCATTCATTATACATATTTTTTAAACTCCTTGAACCCAATGAGAATAAAGCAAGTAATACTAGAGAAACAGGCAGAAGACATAACAAGCATTTCACAGAAGAGGGACCACAAATGGTAAATAAACAAATAAGAAGATGCTCAATCTGATTAGTAATCAGGAAAATGTAATTTTAAAATCGTAATAATGTACCATTTTACTACCATATATTTATTAAAAAAATTAAAAGTCTAACAATACAAAGCATAGGCAAGGATGCAGATCACTAAGAACTCTTACACATCTCTGGGAAAGTTAAAATGGTATGCCACTTCAAAAACCAATGCAGCCTTAACATTAAAACTGAAGCTCTTCATACCCTATAACCCACTAATTCTGTTCTCAGGAACACACTTTAGAGAATCCTTGCTTGTGCACATTAGTAGATGCCTAAGCAACATTCGTAGCAGCATTATTTATATTAGTCACAAACTGGAAAAAACTCAAATGCTCATCAACCAGAGAACAGATGAATAAATTGTAGTATATTCTCTCAACCAAAAATTTATCAGGATAAATACGGATATACTATATCGAAATGCAGCAACACAGATAATTCATAGAAATATCATATTGCAGAAGAAGTACCAAGTTGCATAAAGTGGGATACAATTTTTAAGAATTAAAAAAAAGCAAAAGCAAAGAAAGCATTGCTTTAAAAATGCAAACATATGTGACAAAACTTTAAAAATAACTTCAATGTACAAGTCTTTCACCTTCTTGGTTAAATTTATTCCTAGGTATTTTATTCTTTTTGATGCTATTATAAATGGGACTGTTTTCTTAATTTCTCTTTCTGTTGGTTCGTTAGTGTACAGGAATGCAACAGATCTCTGTATATTAATTTTGTATCCTGTGATTTTACTGAATTCATTTATTAGTTCTAATCATTTTTTTTTTTTGGTGGAGTCTTAAGGGTTTTCTATATATAGTATCATGTCATCTGTAAATATTGATGGTATTACTCCTTCCTCACTGATTTGGATGCCATTTATTTCTTTTTATTATCTGATTGCTGTGGCCAGGACTTCCAGTACTATGTTGAATAAAAGGGGCAAGAATGTGCATTCTTGTCTTGTTTCTGATCTTAGAGGAAGAGCTTGCAGCTTTTCATCTTTGAGTATGAAGTTAGCTGTGGGTTTGTCATGTATGGTTTCTATTATGGTGAGATATGTTCCCGTTATACCCACTTTGTTGAGTTTTTTTCATAATTTGGAGTTTTTATCATAAACTGATGTTGAATTTTGTCAAATGCTTTTTCTGCATCGATAAAGATGATCATAAGATTTTTATCCCTCATTTTACTAATGTGATGTATTACATTGATTGATTTGTGGATATTGAGCCATCCTTGCATCCCTGAATAAATTTCATTTGGTCATGGCATAGGATCCCTTTAAGGTATTGTTGAATTCAGTTTGCTAATATTTGTATATATGTTCATCGGTGATATTGGCCCATACTCTTTTTTTTTCTGTCATCTGTTTTTGGTCTCAGGGTAACATTGGCCTCATAGAATGAATTTGAAAGCATTCCATTCTCTTCAATTTTTTGGAAAAATTTGAGAGTAGATATTAACTCTTTTTTAAATGATTGGTGGAATTCACCTGTAAAGCCATCTGGTCTTTGACATTTGACTTTTGTTTGTTGAGAGTTTTTGTTTTTGTTTTTTTAAGATTTATTTATTTATTTTAGAGAGAGAGAGCAGAGGGCAGAGAGAGAGGGAGAGAGAAACTTTAGCAGACTCCTCGCTGAGCTTGGAGCACGACGTGGGGCTTGATCCCATGACCCCCCAGACCACAACCTGAGCTGAAACTAAGAGTCGGATGCAAAACTGACAGTGCCACATAGGGACCCCAAGAGTTTTTTGATTACTGATTCAATTTCATTACTAGTAATAAAACTGTTCAGATTTTCTATTTCTTCTGACTTAGTCTAAGAGAATGATAAATCCCAAAGACTAGTGCTTACCAATGAAGGGAAGGCTAGCAAGAACACACCAGTGGATTTATTGGGATAAGATTCCTTTGAGTTGAACGCTGATGTTCTGGTTAAGCTGGGTTCCAGTTAAGTTGCATGGTTACAGTTACCGTGGCAATATAATAACACAGATTTATTTTTATAACTTACATGTGTGCTTCAATATTTTGTATGTATCAAATGGTATAAGATAAAAA
Source organism: Ursus maritimus (assembly GCF_017311325.1). NCBI lineage: Eukaryota > Metazoa > Chordata > Mammalia > Carnivora > Ursidae > Ursus > Ursus maritimus. The sequence continues at coordinate 11,919,186 of NW_024425675.1, forward strand.
CATTTAAAAGAAAAATTTTACACTTCTTAGCATGATAAGTAGTCAGTTAATATACAGATATATAAGAAAATTGTTAGAAATGCAGTAAATTGTTAGGTAACAAAGAACAATTTACAAAAGATAAATGTGCCCAGAAAATAAACTTGGAAAAAGATTCAATCTCACCTAAAATCCAGAAAATTGCCCCTTGAAGCCACATATTACTGTCAATTAAATTATCAGCTATTGTATAATTATAATTCTATTGTACATTTAAAATCCTGGAAGTTTTATTGTTACTTGACTAAGATACTACTGAAAAGTCAATTATCAAAACATTTTATAATCTGAAAATATTCTTACACTTTAAGCCAAATATCTTACTTTTGATAACCTTTGTTTTTATAGTGTATTCATCATAGTGAAAAGTAAATATTCAACAACATAAAAAATTAGGAAAATCATTGTAAATCTCCTCAAAGGCATAAAAATTGATAGTTTTTAACATTATGTAACAAAAAAGCAATGTTAATAAACATTAGATGAAAAAAATAAGGATGTATACACATACAACAATACTTTTAAAAAGGACGAAACCTATAAAAAGTCATGGAATTAAATACTCCAGAATTATAACACTAGTTTTGTTGGGTTGATAACACCACAAGTAATTTTTTACTTTTCTCTACATTCTGAGATTTTCATATGTGAATTATATTTCGTCATTTAAGAAAGTTAATAAGAAAATGAAAACTAATGTTTAAGTATTAGGCTTACCATTACAAACAAATTAGTTTTACCTTCCCCAAAGTCATAGGAACATTATCCAAGTTGGCACTAAAAAAAGCAAACACCAAAAAAATAAAGAATAAAAAAAGAAAACCTAACAAACTGAATTTAAAACCCCATAAGAGTTAAAAAAAAGAAAGCTAAATTTAGTTGGAACGGTGGATAAAATTAATAGAGAAATATTTCCTTGAGTTCATATAAAAGGACAAGACAAAGAAAAAAGTTGCAACAGCCTTTTTCTCTCCACGCGGAGTGGTTCATTTTTTCAGAGTGAGCAAAGAAAAGAACACAAATCCCTAAAACATATTTTTCAAATGAGAAAGTACATCCATTTGAACTTGACTTTTAAGGTACAGACATCTGTAAACAACAGGACACAAAGGTGGGGAATTGGTGTGCATATCTATTAGCAGACAGCTGCTTATAATTTTGGTTTAGAGTTGGAACACTATTCTTGGAATAACCAATTGTGTTCAATTTATAACAGATGTAACCAAGTGTGTATTACAGTAAAATGCTAGTTTCCATTAAGTCAAAAGTTCAATGAATAAACAAGCCCTGTATGTAAGCAGAATGACATTTATTGTTCTGAATCAAAGAATTCACTCTAATCAGTGGTGGACAATAATTATTCCATTAAGTACAGTGTTCTTAATTTTATTCTACTTGGAAGAAAGGGGGAAACTAGCTCATTTGTTGTGTTATATTTAATTATGTCTTAAACATAGGGAAATACCTAAACATTTCACATGAATCAACATTTCACCCACATAACCATCTTTAATCTAAGGAGGGAAAAAGTCTGATTCAAGACCTAGTTCACAGTCTCTCTATAGTCCTTGCATAGTAACATCAAATCATGCCAGCCTTCCTGCCAAAGAGGCTTTCTATGTGCCTTTTAATGGGTGTCCCTAACTATGCTGTTGCCACTGAAGTCCCTCTCACAGACCATTCTCAGAGCAAGTTTCCAGAAAGACTGACTCAATCGCACTATTTTATGAAAACCTTCAGTTTTCAGTACAGCTCTATGGAATGGGCTGAGCCACGGTCCAGACAGCAGGGTAGCTAGAGTCCAAATCCAGGGTTTAGAAAGGTAGAAAAATGCCAGAAACATAGAAGCGGTTATAGTTGAAGACATTAGAGGGAAGGAAGATTGGTGAGGTCAGCAGGCTGGAGGCAAGCACTTTGCGAGAAAAGCTGGTGTAAAATATTGGGTATAGGAGGGACCCCACTGGGTAAAACTGAGGCAGACACAATGGCTTCAAGTAGCTGGAAGAATGGACTTGGAGGGCTTCAACTTCCACCCAGGACCAAGGTCATGGCCAGATGTGCAAATTCTCCTGGGTGTGGGACAGTCTGAAGGCGAAGTTATCAGATAAGCATGGCGTGTCTTCCTCGTACATCAATTAACTCAATGACAAGTAATCAAAGCATAACTCATATTAAAATAATTACACACATATTATGGAAGGGAATACAAAATTACATGAATTTTTAAGCTGCAACACAAGGGCTTAAATAAATTTTGATTTTTTTTTTTTTTTTTTTTTTTTTTTTTTTTTGGACCACTTCGGGCTAACTACCCAAGTTTGGAACTATGCCTTCATTCTCTTCCTCCTTTAGGGATACTTATTTAGGGGTAAAATTTGAGAGAATCTGCTAAGTTACCCAACATGGTAATAAAAATCTTCCATAATCAGCTTCCTGTCCACCCTTCAAACTTATCTTCCCCTATAATAAATAAGTCTTCCCCTGTAATAAATGATAGATGATAGATCGATCGATCGATAGATAGATCTAATAACACTGTGAAAAAAAACTTGGGAAACATCTTAAGAATGCTAAAAATTCTAATTCTACTAACTCTGTGTAAAAAATGTACAAGTATTGGGGTGCCTGGGTGGCTCAGTCGGTTAAGTGTCTGCCTTCTGCTCAGGTCATGCATGATCTCAGGGTCCTGGGATCAAGCCCCGCATCAAGCTTCTTGCTTAGTGGAGAGTCTGTTTCTCCTTCTGCCTCTGCCCATGCACCCTGCTCATGCTCTGTCTCTCTCTCTTTCTCAAATAAATAAATATCTTTTTAAAAAATTTAAAAGTGTACAAGTACAAAGTTCTCCTTTGTACAACTTCAAATATTCACAATTAGAAGTTACTCATGAGCCAGTCTCAACTACTGAGAAAGTTATGAAGCAGGAATAAATGTGCAAAAATGAATGTGCACAGCACAGAGTGATAATGCAAATTAAAGCGCACTCATTTTTGTTTTAGAAGAGACCAACATGCCATTACTATTTGTCTATTTAATTTGTATATAAAGCCCTAATAAAGTGACTTTTTTTTTTCATTTTCCCAGGACACAGCAGTTAAGAAAAAGAAAATTAAACAATCAGAGGGGGAATGGGAATAGTGCCGGGAACAAGTACACTGACAGAAAGTGGAAGAGTTAGAAACAGTGACAGCAAGAGCTAGAAACTAATCAACCGGATACAATCAACAAAAAGCAAAAAAGTGTAGGGCCATTCATTGCAGAAACAGATCAAAGACATCACTAGCCCTACAAAAGTGGCATGGTCCATGAAAATCAGATGGGCTGATGGTCCTGGTGGTGGATTCCTCAATATCCACTTGACCCCAAATTATAACAAGTTCATCACTCTCTGCTGGCCAGTGACTGGTCTAGAAATGGGCATGTGAACCAATCCTGGCCAATGAGTTCTGTGACAAGGTCTGTGTGATGACCCCCAAGAATTCATTGGCCATTTGCCACAGATGGAGAACGGTGCCAAACACAATGGGTAGGGCAGAATTAAACAAGGAACAGATGAACAGCTAGACCCAAGATACAAGACCCAAAACCCGCCCATCAGGAACTGTAATATATGAACTATAGTATCTACTTGCTCAACTGGGATTTCCATTCCATGCAGTCCAAAGCTTCTCATTACACAGACTAAGCTATATTTAAGAAGCCAGATACATTTGGAAAATATTTTTATCCAGATTTATTTTAATTGAAGATAATTAATAACAAATACTAGGCAATTTTTTCTTTAACATGACAACGAGTATCCTAATCCAGGAGCTAATAATAGATTTAATGGGAAGTGCTAAGACTGTTCATATATATAAAATACATTTTAATTTATATATATGTAATTTTAATTGTGGTAAAATACACAACAGAATTTACCATCGGAACCATTTTTTTAAAGATCTTTTTATTTGTTTTAGAGAGGGAGAAAGAGAGAGAGAGCACAAAAGCAGGAGGGGCAGAGGGAGAGGAAGAGAGAATCTCAAGCAGACCCAAACCGAGCCCGGAGCCCAGTGTGGAGCTTGCTCTCAAGACTCTGAGATCAAGACCTGTGTCGAAACCAAGAGTGGGACACTTAACTGACTGTGCCACTGAGGCACCCAACCATCTTAACCATTTTAAGTCTACTATTCCATAACATTAAATACCTTCACATTGATGGGTTATCCAGCCACCATCTACCCACAGAACTCTTTTCACCTTGCAAAGCTGACACTCTGCACATGTTAGACACTAACTCCCCCCTCCCCCTCCCCCAGCCCTTAGCAACGATTCTACTTCTGTCTCTATGAATCTGACCACTCTAGGTGCCTTATAATTGATTTTTTTTGTAACTGGCATCTTGTACCTAGCATATCAAAATTCATGCCTGTTCTGGCATGTGTCAGAATTCTCTTCCTTTTTAAGACTGAATAATATTCCACCGTGTGTGTCTGTGTGTGTGTGTGTGTGTGTACCACATTTTATTTATCCATTCATCTGTCAATGGACACTTGGGTTGCAATGGCAAAATATTTTTAAAGCAAAAAAGATAGGAAATCCGAATAGAAACAAGAATAATAAAAGAAAATATAGGAAACCTTGTGTACCTGATTTAATGCAAAGGAAAAATTCCAAAATTTTTATTACAAGCACCCACTCTGTGCGTTTAGGCATCAGGGCTGATTTCTTTTCAACTCTGAACAGGTGGGTTTATACTAATTACTTCCATTGTCCCAGAAGGCAAATACTCTGATTCCTAAATAAGGGAAGTTTTTCTGGAAGTTTTTAACATCTTATTTATACTAAAGGTAACATACTCAGAGAACATTCTTAATTACTTTCATTGGTCTGGATCGGTTTAGGTAACCAAGAGCAGGGATTATTGATTTACTTATATTTTTATAAGCAATGAAAGAGAATAGCATACTCCAGCAGTGAAAGCAATAGCAGGATTTCATCATTTTTTTTAAAGGAATAAAAGATGTTATTTATAATAGTGACCCTGACTCCAACAGATGATAATGTTTTACCTATTATTTTACCCACATGCTGTGGGGTCTGAGAGCCAGGCAGGTGAAAGGTGACAACTCTAAGACATTAAGTTAAAATAAGACTGGAACAGGAAGCCCTAACCCGCTTTCCAATTTGCCTACTGGTGGCACTTTTTGGGTAGAAGTGGTCAGGATGGGATGAAGGAGTGGGTTCCGATGGCAATTTGGAAGTTCTATCTGACTTTTCAAGGGCACTCCCTCAGGGAAACTGGCTAATTTCCCAGATGTTTTATGAAATTCTCACACATTTCATTCTAAAAATGATTTTTTAATGGGCCTTAAAAACTAGGACTTAAAGACAACAAAAGCCCATACAAAATTGGGTGCGTAGAAGCTATTATTAATGCCCTGAATCCAAAAATATTCCTAGGGTCTTTGATAAGTTAAAAAGGTGTCAGTGGAATTCATACCTTTTCATTTTAATTTTCTAAGCAAAACCCAGACTCACAGGTTTTTCATCCCTTAGAGAGCATGAGCCATTTCTGTATGGGTGACCTGTGAATGTTACTGTAATAATTCCAGACTTAAAGTGGTTAATATATTGAATTTTTATCTCTGAAATTTAGGACGGGTTTTCCTATCCCAGAACAGAGTATTCTTACATTATGTCCAAGAGGTAGCTTTGAGATTCCAATTCCCTTTTTTGTTTAACCAAATGGAACATTGAAGGCAAAGAGAAGAGTGTAGGGCAGTTGAAAAACAAAGTGGAAAGGAGCTCATGGGTTTTTGGATTCCTGTTACCTCTACTTTCATCTTTCAGGAAGTCCTTTATTGATGTTAACACTACTTCAGCCCAGTCCCTCTGCCTGTCTCACCTCCTTCTGTTGCCCCCAGCAATTCATTTCATCCCTCTATTCAGCTCAACCTCAAAATCCAGCTCAAAGGTCATTTCCACAAAGAGATTTTAAAAAATAACCCCCGGTATTCTAATTGGTTTCTTTATTCAGCACTTCTCCAGGATCTAGATATTTCATTACCGTTTACTGTACATTATTATAAAGTCTTGGTAAGCAACACTTGTTTAAAATTTTAACTTTAATCAAGTCACACTCATAGGTTGAATAGGTTAAATGCTATTGCATAGTTTAAAAACAGAAATACTAGGACACTATCCCACCTCCTCCCCAAACCCCCTTCTTCTACCCTCGAGGCAAACACTTGAATTTCTCAGCTGTTTGATCTGGCATTTACCTATCTCCTCATTTCCACATAATATGTATATATGGCTATTTCTTGATTTAATGAGGTGAACACATAACACAAAATTAACCATTTTAAAGTGTGCAATTGGGTGAAATTTAGTACATTCCCAATGTTGTACAACCACTACCACTATATACTTGCAAAATATCTCCATCACCCCAAAGGAAAACCTCTTACCCATTAAGCAATTTCTCCCCATTCCCTCTTCCCCCCAGTGCGTGGCAACCACCAATCTGGGTTTGGTCTCTATGGATTTATCTATTCTCAATATTTCCTTTAAAAAAAAGTCATTCAGTATATAACCTTTTCTGTCTGGCTTCTTGCCATAATGCACTGGAGTTTCATCCAGGCGATAACAGGCATCATGACCTTGCTCCTTATCATGGCTCAATAGTATTGCACTGATTGCACACACCTGCGCAAATACGTGTATTGGTCTGAATACCTGTTTTCAATTCTTTGGGGTACATACTGAGGAGTGGAACTGCAGAGATACATGGTGATTCTATGTTTACCTTTTGGAGAAGCCATCAAGCACAAACACTTATCTTGTGTGCACATTCTAACTAAATAAATTGAAGGGAAGGTCTTATTTTTCATTAAGTTTGCATTTTGCTTGCTTGTTTTCCTGCCTTCCTCCTCTCTTTCTCCCCAGGTTACATGTCTCCTGATATACCTCCCTAGATGCTCCAAAACTACTTATCCAATAGTTACTTCATCTACATAAACCTGGAGATCGCTATGAGAAAATATTGTAAACAAGATGGCCCTTTTTAACAAAAAGAAATCCTATCATTTATCTTCCTTCGCTAAACAGATTTCAGGTTTAAAAAAAAAAAAGGTATAGATTTTCCTTGCTTTCCATCTCTGTACATTTATTCTGATCGGACTAGTCTTGATGCTTCTCCACCCACCTACTCTTCTCCCCAGATAAAGGATTTATCAGTAACTAAAAAATAATGCAATCTTAAAACTGCTTTCAGCTCATGATGAATAACAAAGCAAGCAAAAAAGAATTATTTAAACGTGGAAAAAACAAACTTGAGACAAATCCTGAATCATAAAATACTTCCCTGTGACAACAAAACTTGCTTATAAACAAATAGCTCTTCAGAATATTTTCTGCTATCCTATATACCGCATTTAAATATTTTGAAAAAGAAAGCTGTTCTCCCAGGTACAAAGATATTTAATAAATGAAGGGCCATTTCAGAGGCAGTCCCTTCTGATAACTCCTGGCACCACACTATGGAGGATACAGGGTGAGGAGGGACAGAACATGCACATTTATTCTGCACCTACCGAATCCTATCCTGATGAGAATAAAATGGAAAAAAAGAGGATTTATGCTAACCAACAGGAAAGTCTGATCATAATGACTCTGACACTAAAACACAGCTCAAGAAAGTTAAGAAGCCCCTATGAAAAATGTTTTAAGAAGACACACATATTTTAATGGGATTTATATGTAACCCACTATGATCATTGCTATGAGGGTCTGGGTCTCATTACCAGGATTATCTGCACTTCTCCAGAACAACTGGTTTGTTTTTAGATTGTAGACACAGTGAATCATGTTGCTGATGATGTTTTTACCTTTGCATTGGCTGCTAATGAGCTCAGAGCCCAATTTTCCAACCCACGTCTCCAAGGAGGAGGATTTCATAGCATACATTTTGTATACTAATCTCATCTTAGGGTCACTTTCTTCCTATTCCTGTTTCCACTCTCATTGTATATATCTTTATTGCTCTGACTTAAAACCTAATAGGAAGAATATAAGAACACAAAAAAAATCAGCATCTCTAGCCATCCCACTCCAAATCAGACTTGTGATTTTAGGACTCTAACCTTATTTGGTATCTTTCTAGCAATCTATAATCATTCAAGGTTGGAGCGACCCTTTACTGTTGAGCTTGAGAGCATGGGTACAACTTATGGGCTTCATTTTCCCTCCGTAATCAGTGGGCAAAATTCTTACCTCACCACGTGGTTGTGATGCATAAGTTACACAATCCATGTAAAGAGTCAAGCATTCTGGCTGACCATACTAAGTGCTCAATAAAAATCAGCTCTTGTTGGGGCGCCTGGGTGGCACAGCGGTTAGGCGTCTGCCTTCGGCTCGGGGCGTGATCCCGGCGTTGTGGGATCGAGCCCCACATCGGGCTCCTCTGCTGTGAGCCTGCTTCATCCTCTCCCACTCCCCCTGCTTGTGTTCCCTCTCTCGCCGGCTGTCTCTATCTCTGCCGAATAAATAAATAAAATCTTTAAAAAAAAATCAGCTCTTGTTAGCAACTGTATATTAACAAGTCCTCCTGTGAACTTAATTTAGAGGGAAAAAAAAAATCTCAAAGCAGAATCCAATTTGCTTCATTAAAAAAGCACTGGCACAGGGGCAAGTATTTCTTAATACCAAGAAGCGTTTTCAGTTCAGAGAAGCCTGGAGGTGAAGATAAGGTGAAGAGGTCAAGACAGCAAGTGGAGTCAACTCTCTCAAAGAGACAAGTTGTAAAAAGAAGGGCAAAGTACACAAAGAGGTTAGTATTGAAGGAGAATGCTATTGGTGTGCATGGTTTTTGTTTATTTGTGTCATGTGTGTTTGTTCATGTGTGTGTGTTTCAGATGGGTGAAACGTGCAGGGTGCCTGGGTGGCTCAAGGGGTGAAGAGGCAGACTCTTGATTTCAGCTCAGTTTGTGATCTCAGGGTTGTGGGATCAGCCCTGCCTCAGGCTCCGCCCTCAGCCAGGAGTCTGCTTGAGATTCTCTCCTTCCCTCCCTCTCCCTCTGCCCCTCACCCACCATGCTTCCGCTGGCTCCACCCCTCTCTCTCTCTCTCTCCCCCTGGGGGGGGGGGATGGGTGAAACACGCATATGCACCATGACAGGTGCAGGGACAATGACAACAAGTATAAACAAACCTTACATATGAGAAGTTGAAAATGTGAAGAGAATGAAAAATAAGGACCTAAAAGACTACAGATGATGTCGAAGATTTAAAAATAAAAAGCCACATGTCCATTTGTTGTTATGGACGTATAAATACCTTTTAATTTACACAGTAGATGCAGATATAAAAAGCTTCTCCTCGTAAACTAGATCAGCTTTCCCCATTGACTTACAACATCAAATTTTGCCAGGTGTGTCCAATGCTGGGCCAGACTGGAGGTGAGGGGGAGCGGGGAGAGACTCTCCAGATGGAGAAGTTGGTTGTAAATGTAATACTTGGGAAGGTCTAGCAAATTTCGTTTTATTTGGGAAAAGACAAAGCAGGTTCACGCTGGAAGCACAGGAAATCCTAATTGTGTATACTGAATTTGTTTCAATTTGTAACTTGCAATCCAAAATTCTTAAATATTGAGTTGATTTAGCACAAGGGACGCCTAGCACAAAAGGATGATGAGTTTACCTATTTAGAACCAGGACAAAATGTATGCATAAGAATCCAATACAAAGGGAATTTAATCAAACTAAGCCCTATATCGTAAATCAGAGTTTTGTTTTAGATGGATTTAAATAGAGGTATTGTTCATTTATTTCATAAGGAGAAATTTTTCCAAATGCCCTGAGCATACTTTTGCTTTATTTTGTGTGCAGTCTACTAGTTCATATATTTTAATGATACATTCTCATCTAACGAAGTATAAGCATAAATTTCTTATATACGGCATTAGTCAGAACGCTCCCATAAAAGCTTATTTAAGGAATGAAAAAAAAATAATGCCTTTCAAAACAGAAACACACCATTTGCATCATTTGTGCCACAATTTCTGCTTTCTTATTACCGTTAAAGCAGAAATACAACCATTAACTTGCAAATTAGGGGAAAGTATATCCCTTTAAAACAAAACTTTTTTTTTTTTTAAAGATCATGTCCTTCAAAGGTTATCTTCGTGAACTTAGTAATGCCATTTATCCTTTAAATAAAATGTTGTAAAAGGTAGTGTCATGTCAGCTTTGCTTTTCTCTCATAGGCAAGTTTAACTGTTAAAATTTAGGTAATGTGATTACTTCCTTTAGAATCAGTTCTACCTTTTTTTTTTTTTTGTAAAGATAATGTCTACAGATGAGAGAAAATGAATATATACCTTTCAACGCTGAAATTCCCAAAGTTACATGGCAGTCATCTGCTTCATGCTCATTTTAAATCTCCCTGGTATATATTTGAAACTTCACATTGTGAAGCACAAAATAAATGTAAAACCTTATAGCTACATCAAAGAGACTCCAAAATTAATCAATTTTTACCATTAGGTCGCATAATATTCAATAGTAAAGAGGAAGTAAGGTAAAATAAAGAATCGCAGGCTCATCATAAATAAATTATTTAGGACATTCTATGTACAAACCCTGGTCATAGTACTTTCATCAAATTTATTTACTTCTTCACTCACTTCATTGACTAAACAAATATTGAGCTAACCGCCAAAGTGATAAAAATGAACAGACCTCGTCTCTCTCCTCTACCATCAAAAGGGAGAGACAGACATGCAAATAACAGTTACAATATAATAAAATAACCGTTATACTAGAAGTGCTTACTTATGCTGGAAAGGCATAGGAGAAGAACTACCCTGGGAACAGAAGAACCACCCCATGCCTTAATTGACAGCTCTCGACTACTGGCTGTACATGGATAAGGTCAAAGAAGAAATCTAAGAGAAGTGCAGATATCTGACCTGGACAATTAGCTGGCATCTATCTCTGAGTAAGCAAATATAGAATGGGGAGTAGATCTGGAGAAATGGAAGAAAGGGTGATATTTCCGATCTGTACCTATTAAGTATGAGGTGCCTGTGACACAGCCACGTGGGGTAACTAATCATCAGTGTATATGCAGGTCTGGCCTCAGAAGAGAACTCTAAGCTGAATAGATTTGAGAGTAAGTTTGAAGCCAAGGATATAAAGGAAATTGCCTAAAAGTACCACACATGGGAGATCATGAAGCATTAATTTTGCTGAGGACAAGAGTAATCTAAATTGACTATTATTTTAGGCTATTTTCAACCCCAGAATCACATCACATATTCTAGTGGGAATTAAAGCCAAGCTTTATTAGAGATACTGAGGAGTTTTAACGGGTGTCTTGTGTAAGAATAACTCCTACTGCTAATGATGATAATGACAAAAATATCACCATGCAAATCAACACAAGCTCCTAGATGGAAAAAAATTTGGCAGAACCTTAATAATTAGACCATAGAAGAGCAGAACTTCCTTATTAACTGAAAACATGATCTGTAGAATGGTCACGGCTATTGAAATGATCATTCCTATGATGCTGGTAAACAGGAAAAGGGCTTTTAAAATGTTTGCTGATTGATGCATTTTTAGAGAAGAATGGTATTTGGTATCTGGTCCATGATAGTCTGCCTGGGTAGGAATCAAACGAATCCGCTGGAAATACAAAAACAAAATTTCTGATGATAAAATAAAACTGAAATGATTAGTGACCGTGAATGGAAACCAACAGCTCTTGATATTGGCCTTATGGGCTTAAACATGGAGAAATGCCTCAGTGTGATAGCCAGGGGCAAAAAGCCAAATGAACACAGTTTTACAGACCAGAACCTGTGTCTGATGGGCTTTCAAGAGCCACCCCAGATACCTGAGCAGGTAAACGCAGTCCAAAGTATGCTAGCTTCAAACAGTACTATTCAGTGATACCCTAGCAACTTGCTCTCTGCACTCCTATCATCTGCTATGTCAATTAATCCATGACATATACCTCCCTCGCTCTTTTCCAAACCCTTAGATCACAGTTGGAAACCTTGGCTTGACTTGGCTTCCCTCCCTGCCCAATTTATAGAGATTCCTACTGACCTCCTGTTGTTAACTTTGGCTGTTTCCCGCCTTCATCCTCTGGGATTACATTACAGAACCAAATGCCTGCCTGCTGCACTCCACCCCAACCACCCCTCTCTTTGCTGCTTTTGGCATACCAGGAGCAATTCTATACTCTTTAGAGGCAATTAACAATTGAATAGGTAATATACAAATCTTCTGAAAATACTCAATTGAGAGCAATAAGAAATAAGGCACGCATTATTTAATTAAAAGGTATTTATAACTATTAATAATTAGATTACAGTTACATGTGCAACTTCATCAAATTTTAAAAGTAGAAATAATGGCATAACATTCGATCTTTCACAGTAAACACAGAAGTTCAAAGGCCCTATGAAAATAAAATTCAACTGCTCCTGACATTTGCAATGAATATTAATTTGGCTTAAATTATTTGTTAAAAGCTTCAAAGAAAAATGCCCTTGAAGTAATAGGTTCAAAATAGATACCTGCTAAGTTGCGGTTACATTACAACACAATCATTTTAAACTTACCCACTAGCATTCAATTTCACCTCCACCTCCTCTCTCTTCAGGATGGGTTTACTGCACAGCTCTGCAGTAACGAAGAATTTGCCAGCCCATCCATTCACTGGGCCCATGATGGCGGCTACAGCCCCACCCCAACAGGTCAAGAGAAGAAAGGAACTGGGCGTTGGAGGGAGGGATGTCTATGCTCCTTTTTCCACGTTCCTCCCTCAAACTACACAGATGAAAACAAACTTCTGAGACCCTTTTGCTTTCACCCTCTGTGCCAGATAGTGTTGATAACTTTGTACGCTTCAGCCCTTGAGCTTCAGAGGGGTAAAGTCTAGAAGCTATTCTCCCTTACCTACAACGTCCCTATGAAAAGTTCACCATTGAGAGGACCTCATGTGAAATTTGGAAGGTGCAAGGTATTGCTTTTGGATGGCAGTCACAGGCCGGCTCGTGGGTGTCAGCAGACAACAGAAGTGACATTTGACCCAGAGTTCTGCCATTTCCGCATTTCCTGAAAGTGATCACCCTGGACTTGGCTCTCCCATTTTCTAATGGTCGTGTAAGTCTCTAACTGCCAGTGTTAAACTTGTCCCACTAAGATGTCTTAATCAGCTTCCATTTTCTCACTCACTCTTTCCCAGGAGGGAAGAGTGGTTGGTTTGATCTGTTGAGGCTTGTTATTCATCGGACAATGTTTCACTAGAGGGTAGGGGTACGTCATCTTTCACATGGACCCAGAAGACTCTTCCTTATTCCTTCTTCCATGCAGTAGGCATATCTGGACAGGCCCCCCAAACCTTCTGTATTAGTTTTTTATTGCTGCCGTAAACAAATGACCACAAAGTGAGTGGCTTCCAACAACAGAACTTCATTATCTTAGAGTTCTGTAGGTCAGAAGTCTCATGGGGCTAAATCAGGGTGTTGGGAGGGCAGTGTTCCTTCTGGAGGCTCTAGGACGGAATCTGCTTCTTTCCCTTTTCCATCTCCTGTAGATGGTCCACATCTCCCAACTTGTAGCACTCCATCACTTCAATGTCTGCTTCAGTCGTCACACCCTTCTCTGTGACCCTCTTGCTCCCTCTTAAAAAGACCCTTGTGATTACAATGGGGCCACCTGGATAATCCAGGATAATATCCCCTTCTCCAGATCTTTAACATAATCATATCCACAAAGTCTCTTTGCCATGTAAGGTAAAATATTCACAGCTTTTGGGAAATAAAATGTGGACACTGGGCAGGGCAGGTGGGGTGGGCAGGTAGGAATTATTCTGCCACGTCTTCCTTTGGAAGCAGCCTGCCAGCCTCTTCCACATCCAAGCAGGTGGTATCAGGGTCTGCTCTGAATATCTGGTCCCTCCATCCCTCTGCAAGCACACTTGAACTTATGTGGTCCAATTCTCAATAAAGAGTAGGAGTAAAAAGTTCCACTTTGAATGAAGCCTGAAGCACATACTCTGATACAGATTTCACAGAACTCTGCGTTGAAGATTATACAGACAAAATCCCTACTTTTTTTCCCATCTGGCTAGCAATCTTGCCTGGTTGGTTTGCATTATTGATCAGAACCCTGGAGAATGAGAAGAGTAGATGGTGACCCAGTCCCCTAAGCTCATTATACCCACTCCATAGATATTTGATGAGCTACCCAACTATGCTTTTGTAACGGACTTTATTTCTAATGTATCTATTCTGCAATTCTGGTTTCATAAAACGAACTTTTCAAAATCAAGACACACCTGTATAAATCCGAATTGGAATGAAAGTTCAGCACAACATGAATCCTCTGCAAAATATAATGAATTTTCCAAAAACACTTGCACTATGTGACACTAAAATACAGTAAAATCATAACACCCAATATTTTTCAATTTCATATCAGTACGGAACAAAAAGCCTTGTGAATGCTGATCAACGAGGCTATTCTAGTCATTCACATTGAATTAACAAGCATGCACTACATTGTTCCCATTGCCAGCTTCTTCAGCCAATACAATCCTCATTAGCTATAAATAAAGTTGTCTTCATGACATTCATAACTGAATATTTAAATCAATATCAGATGCAGAAATGTCCTTGGTGACAATAGAGGAGCAACTGTGTTTAAAGAGCATAATACCTGCCCGAGCAGGAGCTTCAGCATCTGTTTAACTGAGAATAGCATTATTTGATTAGAACCCAACAAAACATTAATGAAAATTCTAAAACAATATAATGGCAAAGCCAGAAATTACGCTGGCCTGAATTATAATGCAGCTCAGGGATTCTTTGGCCTAGAAAAATGCAGGCTGCAGAAGGTTACAGAAAGACCCTATTCCCCTCCTGCTACTTTACTTTCTCATTCCCTCAGACATCATTCATTCATTCATGCCCATTCATTCATTCGTTCCCTCATTCTGCATCCATTATGTGCCCAACCCTGAAGACGTGAAAGTAAACAATACACGGTCCCTGCCTTCAATTTGGTCACAGAAAAACATTCAAAAATTAGTTATTCACACTATACGCCAAGTGCCAAAACAGAAGTCACTGGAAGCAAGAGAAGGAGTCAGTAATGCTACACAGAGAGCTCCCAGCAGGAAGGAACACAGTGAGGGGCTAAGCACGGGTCTGTGGAACCAGGCCACCTCTTGGGGACTAATCTCTCTGTGCTTCATATTGCCGTGTATTTTTTTTTATTTGACTTATTTATTTGAGAGAGAGAGAAAAAGAGAGCATGAGTGGGGGGAGGGGCAGAGGGAGAGGGACAAGCAGACTCTGCGCTAAACACGGAACACAGAGCCAGAAGTGGGGCTCAGTCCCAGGACCCTGAGATCATGACCTGAGCTG
This sequence comes from Ursus maritimus, assembly GCF_017311325.1. Taxonomy (NCBI): domain Eukaryota; kingdom Metazoa; phylum Chordata; class Mammalia; order Carnivora; family Ursidae; genus Ursus; species Ursus maritimus. Next base: position 11,934,649 of record NW_024425675.1, read on the forward strand.
AAGTCAGAAGCTCAACCGACCGAGCCACCCAGGCGCCCCCATATTGCTGTGTGTTAAACAGAAATCATGATAGCACTTTCGGCACAATAAGAGCTATGCAGAAATAGTAATCAGGGCTAGATAGGCATAATAAATGCTATGAAAGTATTATACAACTAACCTGAAGTTTCACAGAAAGGTAATATTTGAGACAGGCTTCAAAGAACAAGTAAACATTTGTCCGTCACAAAAGAAAGAAGGGCATTTCAGGTGGACCGGAGTTTCTTTTTCTCTGGGAATTTTCCCCCACTCCTGGTGGGGCAGCTTCAGGGACAGCCCATACATCTACTTCCAGAAAAACCCACCTCCCTCGGGAGGATCCACCTGCCCCTTTCTCTAGTCTAAGCACATCCAACTTCCTCTGGGAAGTTTCCCGATGCCTTTAAGGTAACATCTGCAAGTCCTATCAGTTCTAACTCCAAACCAAATCTCTAGTCTGTCCACTTCTCACCCACGTCACCTCCCACAGAGTCATACCTGGGCGGGCCACCTCTGCTCTGGCCCCATTTAACCTCTTCTCCACAAAGGAGCAAGTCATCTTCCTAATATGTCAATCTTTTCACTTTACTCCCTTCCTTAAAACTGTTCACACTGCGCTCAGACTAGATCCACACTCCTTACCAACCTCCAAGACTCTTTGTGAGGAGGCCCCTACCTCATTTTTCCCCTCATGTCTCCTTGCCTGCACTCCAAACAGAGTGGCCATCTTTGATGTCTGAATTCAAGCTTTCTCCTGCCCCAAGGACTTTGCGTATCAGCCCCCTACCTGAAGCCTCCTTCTCTGCATTCTCTACCTGACCAACAGCTTCTTTTCCCTTAGAGCTCAGCTAAAGAAACAGTGCCCGCCAGAGGATTTAAAGAGCACTCAAAAAGGAAGCAGGCAGGTGCAGGGGGTGTCCCAACACTTCTGCCTCAGGGTAGGTGAGCAGGAAAGTCATCCAGTGTTTCTGGGCCTGTGTGTCCACCTGTAAAATTAGGGAAGTGGGCCAGATGTATGCTCATTCTTCCTTCCAGCTCCCATCCTTTTTCTTCTGCCCTTAAACAAATATAATCTTGTCATCTTCTCTTTCTCCCTTCCTTCTCTCTAGGACCAGCCTGAAACTATCTTTCCATCCCTCATTCTATTCCATTTCATTTCCCCCTTGTCTCTACTTTGAGTCTCATAAAAGTAAAAACCTAAAGTAAATGGAAAGAGCAGAAATAATGAGTGATATTTCCTTCTTTCAGGAAAACGTGAAACAAAAATATGACTGGTGAATCCAGACGAGGAAATTTAAAAAGTGAAAACATACCACTTTCTCTGAGGATACAGATGCAGGCCTTTAGCCTGGACTTGCAGGCCAGGGGTGGTCTGGCTCTTTCTTCCTGCCTCCCGTCCATTATTTCTCCTGCTCTGTGCACTCCACCCACACTGGCCTCCATCACTCATTCCCCAAGCCGAGCCTTCAGGCATACTGTTCGCACAACCAGAACACTCGACCAAATTCCCTGATTACCCACTCTCAGGGCACCAGATCCCCCCCCTTCATCATCCTGAATACAACTGTACTGTTATATTTAATTTGTGATTATTTTATTGTATCTGCCTACTCCTTTAACCTCTGTGTTCTCAGAGGATAGGAACCACATCTATTTAAATTTATAATAAATGTACTTCTATCACATCTATTAATATTCTGAATGAATATACACATAAAAAGAACAGAATAGAACATGTCCTATACAAAAGATATTCCCAATAGTAAGTCACCAGCTTGGTGTCCATGTGGCAACCAAGAATCCTGTGTCCTCTGTAGACCCTGCTGGGGTTTTCTTCCCCATATCCATACCATTGCCTGGGATCCACAACACCCCTGACTCCCTCCTCTTCTTCTCAGCTTGCATTCGTGCTAGACCCTGAAGTGGCTAGAATAGCAGTACTGAGAATGAAGAACAGGAGACGAGAGGCCACTATTATGCTGATACCCAAATGAAATGAAGATATCACTAGGAAAGAAAATTACAGGCCAATATCCCTTATGAATATAGACAAAAATTCCTTAACAAATACCAGCAAACTAAATGCAGCAACATATAAAATGGATTGTACAACATGACCAAGTGGAATTTATCCCAGAAATGCAACGTTGGCTTAACATTTGATTAAGGTAATGTATCACTTTAATAGAATAAAGAATAAAGATCATATGATCATCCCAATAAACACAGAAAAAGCATTTCCCAAAATCCAATACCATTTTATAATGGAAACACTCAACAAACCAGGAAGGGAAAAGGAACTTCCTCAACCCGATAAAAGGCATCTATGCAAAACCCACAGATATCTTTATACTTAACAGCGAAAGACTGAATGCTTTCTCCCTAAGATCAAAAACAAGACAAGGATATCCAATATCATCCCTCTATTTAACATTGTTCTGCAGGTTCTAGCCAGGGCAATAGAAAAAGAAGGAAGGGAGGAAGGGAGGGAGAAAAGGAAGAAGGGAGGAAGGGAGGGAGAGAGGGAAGAAGAAAGCAAACATTCAGATTGGAAAGGAAGAAATACTAAAGAGTAATTTAACAAATAGGTGTAATACTTATGCTCTTATAATTACAAAACATTGATGAAAAAATTAAAGACCTAAATAAATGGAAAGCCATCCTGTGTTCATGTGTTAGAAGAATTAGTATTGTTAAGATAGCATTACTCCCCAGATCTATGTACAGATTTAACACAATTCCTACCGAAATCCCTGCTGGCTATTTTAACAGAATTTGACAAACAGATCCTAAAGTTTATATGGAAATTCGAGGGAATGAGATAGCCAAAACAATCTCGAGAAATAAGAAGTAAGCTGGAGGACTCACACTTTCCAATTTGAATTTACTACAAACCCATAGTATTCAAGACAATGTGGCACTGATATAAAACTAAACATGTAGATAGATAAATGGAAGAAAATTGAGAGTCCAGAAATAAACCCTCCCATTTACATTCCATCGATTTTAGCAAGGATGCCAAGACAATTCAACTCTTCAACAAATGGTGCTGGGACAACTGGATATCCTCATACGAAAGAATAAAGTTGGATGTCTTCCTCATACCATACACAAAAAGTAACGCAAAATGTATTAGACCTAAATTAAGCAAGAGCTAGAATTACAAAACATTTAGAAGAAAACAAGAATAAATGTTATTGAATTTGGATTTGTTGCACAAGTGACAAAAGAAAAAATAGATAAATTGCACTTAATCAAAATATCAAAACTTCTGTGCTGCAAATTAAGCCATCATTACAGTGAAAAGACAACCCACATAAAAGAAGAAAATGTTGCAAATCCTTTATCTGACAAGGAACTTACATCTAGACAATTTCTAAACCAAGAATAAAGAGACAACTCTATTTCAAAATGCACCATGTGGAGCACCTGGATGACACAGTCGAGTGAGCATCAGACTCTTGATTTTGGGTCAGGTCTTGGTGTCAGGTCAGTTGTGAGATCAAGCCTGCATCAGGCTTCACGCTCCACGGGGAGTCTGCTTCCTTCTTCTCCCTCTCCCTCTGCCCACCCACCCCTCTCTCTCTCTCTCTCTCTCCCGAATACATAAAAAAATAAATCATTAAAAAAATGGACAATATATTTGAATAGACATTTATCTATTACCATTAGCCATTAAGGGAATACAAATCAAAACCACAATGAGATACACTTCACACCCATTGGGATGGCTGTGATCAAAAACAAGAGCCAATTGGGGCGCCTGGGTGGTGCAGTCGTTAAGCATCTGCCTTCGGCTCAGGGGGTGATCCCGGCATTGTGGGATCGAGCCCCACACCAGGCTCCTCTACTATGAGCCTGCTTCTTCCTCTCCCGCTCCCCCTGCTTGTGTTCCTCTCTCGCTGGCTGTCTCTATCTCTGTCAAATAAATAAATAAAATCTTTAAAAAAAAAAAAAAAAAAACAAGAGCCAAGTATTGGAAAGAATATGGAGAAAATAGAACCCTCATATACTGCTGGTGAGAATGTAAAATGATGCAGCCTTTTTGGAAACCAGTTTGGCAGTTCCTCAAAACGCTGAACCTAAGTTATCATATCCCCCAACAACTCCACTCCTAGATATCCATCCAAGAGAAATGAAAATGTATATCCATACGAAGACTTGTATACAACTCTTCCTTACAGCATGATTTGTAATAGCCATAAATCAGAAACAACCCTGAGATCCATCAACTGATGAATGGATAAATAAAACGTGGTCTGTCCATGTAATGTATTATTACTTGGCAATAAAAAGAAATGAAGTATTGATACAACATGGATGGACCTTGAAAACATTATACCAAGTGAAAGAAGCCAGTCACTAAAGGCCGCATCGTTATGATTACATTTATGTGAAGTATCTGGAATAGGCAAATCCATAGAGATAGAAAGTCGGTAAGTGGTTTCCAGGAGCGGGCAGAGCTGGCAGAACAGGCAGGTAGGAAGGGGATGGCAAATGGGATGAGTTTCTTTTAGGGGAGATGGAAATGTTCTAAAATGAGATGGTAGTGATCACTGCATAATCCTATGAATATACCCAAAAAATTGAACTGTATACTTTAAATGGATGAATTTTATAATATAGGAATTATATCTCAAAAAAACCTGCGTTTTTGGGGGGGGGTGTTTTTAAGAAAGAAGGAGGAAAAAAATATATCCAGAGGCCATGCTTTTCCTTATTTACTAATGAGCTCACCATCTTCAGTGTCCTCACCTCTCCTCACCCTCAATTTCCAAAGACCTCATTCTTCCAATAGAGACCCAAGCTTGGGTCTTATGGTGAAATGGTCAAGATAACTTCACCCAGTTTGGATTTTTTTCTCTGAAATATATATAACTTTTATTATATATTATATAATTTATATTACATTATATATTTTTAATTATACATTTATAAATTCTAAATTTCAAATTTCTGAAATTAAAATTTCCAAAGATCTACCCTGATCAACTATTCCAGGGGTCAGCAAACTAAGACCCACAGACCCAATCTAACCTTCAGCCTAACTTATTTTTGTTTTTATACTGTAGTTTAGAGTAGTTTTTACATTTTCAAAGGGCTGTTTAAGAAAAAAAAAGTATGTGACAAAAACCAAACGTGGTCTGCAAAGTCTAAAATATTTATTTACTATCTGGACCTTTATAGAACAAATGTGATGACTCTTGGATCTATACAATTTTTTTCTATGATTCACTAAGTGAAAAAAGGCAAGGGTGCAGGGTGGGGGATGGTTAAGAGAGGAAGAACACAAAGGAAAACTTATACCCTTTTTTTAACATGACTCTTCACAATAAAAAGAGTAGACTGTGGAAGCCAGCTTGTACAGATTAATGAGAGCTAATTATTAAATTTTCAAGTGTTTTGTGAGCCAGTTGATGACATGGTGAAGTCGACTCTCGTAAAAACATTCACAATTTTCCCTCTTTCAGGGACCCAGCACACCTCTAAATGAAAACCTTCTGGAAATCTTGTCCCCTCTCTACTTTTCAGAAAAGAGAGGTAAGGAAGAAGTTTTGTGGTTTTTTTAAAGATTTTATTTATTTATTCGACAGAGATAGAGACAGCCAGCGAGAGAGGGAACACAAGCAGGGGAAGTGGGAGAGGAAGAAGCAGGCTCATAGCAGAGGAGCCTGATGTGGGGCTCGATCCCATAACGCCGGGATCACGCCCTGAGCCGAAGGCAGACGCTTAACCTCTGTGCCACCCAGGCGCCCCAGGAAGAAGTTTTGAACCTGCTTTCTGGTCCACTGGGAATGTGTGGGTAGGACACCATGTACAAAGCTAGAAATAGAATAGAGAGGGAAGTACATAGGGCGATGTTTGGGGTCTTCAAAAGAAAACTTAAGAGTTTCACAGCTACTGTCTCTGATCCCCCTGGCCCCTGCCCCTGCTCTGCTGGGACACCCATTCTACGCATGAGTGTCTGCGAGGAGAATCTCCAGGCCCGGGTCTCTGGAGGCCGCTGTGAGTTGAAGGACCCAGCCACTGCCAAGACTGTACTAGGTAAAAACAAGCTCCTGGCGTTAATCCAGGCAATGGATTGCTAAGAAAGTCCATTTTAAATGTTCTTACCACAAAAAAGAAATGGTAAGTATGTGACGTGAGGAAAATGTTATACTTTGTACATCTGAAACCTACACAACGTTATGTCAATTACATCTCAGTAAGGCTGGGGGCAGAGGGGAGGCAACGGGAAGGGAAGATCTCCTGATCACCACTAGAGGGAGGGCAGATCCCACTTTGCATAAAGGTACTTAACGGACCAGAAAGCTGAGGTTTAACCAGAAAATGAAGCCAAAAGGAAGGAGAGGAAGACTGCAGGACAGAGGGAAGGAGGACAAAGTAGAGAGAACGATAGAGAAAAGGATAATTGCTTTGTGTCTTCTATAAAGGGGTCCTAGAGGCCAGCATCCAATCTTACGGATCTGGTGAGCAAAGGACACAGGTACAACTGAGAAAACTGGCATCAAAACTCTCAGCGAGTTTTCAACAAACTAAACACTCTTATCCTGTGCAGAATGGGGGTCACAGCAGAAGCCTCAGGGTGGGAGGCTAGGAGAACATCCCGATTCCCAACATCAACACTGATATATGCCTTGCACGAATCTTAATTCTCAATGATGTCTACATACTTCATGTTGATACGCATTTTTTAAAATGTATTTATGCTTTGTTAATTTAACGTGATTTTATAACCTTGTTTTTAAAAGCTCGTAAATAAAAAGACACACAGCTGACCCTTGGACAACATATGTTTGAACTGTGTGGGTCCCCTTATACACAGATTTTGTACAGTATCGTACTGTAACTGTATTTCCTCTTCCTAATGATTTCCTTAACATTTTCTCTTCTCTAGCTTCCTTTGTCATAAGAATACAGTATATAATACATATAACATACAAAATATGTGTTAATTGACTTTATGTTATCAGTAAGGCTTCCACTCAACAGCAGGCTATTAGTTAAGTTTTGGGGGAGTCAAAAGTTATATGCAGATTTTTTACTACATGGGGGTCAGCACCCCAACCCCACATTGTTCAAGGGCCAACTGTATTCTACTGTTCTGTTGAACAAACCTGAAAGGAGCCAAGACAGAGACTACTTAGAAAACTGCCAACCTAGATCTTCATGGTGTAACATGATAGAAACCAGGATTTTATTCATCAGAAATTAATACTCATTTTCCCGCATAAAAAAAATCGAACTATAGTATCATTTTTTTACCACTCGGCAATGAATTAAATAGGCTTTTCCCAAGGCATTTGGGAACCTAAATTCCACACCTAACATTGTTTCTATGAGAAAAACATTTCCAAACAACCTACTTATGAAAACCATTCAGAACAAAACGTGTTTGAAAGCTAGGCAAAAAATTATGTGTACACCAGTTGTCCGAAAAGCTAAAAGGCATTCCCTCTCTATTTTCATTATTATGACCATTTGTGTTTCTATCCTTGAGTTCGAACCACCACAACCACCACCACCCCCAACACACACACACACACACACACACACACACACACACACACACAGAGTCTTTCCTGAAGAGTTGCTTTGGCTGTATCTTTCACAGTTATAAGAAAATGGATTTCTCACGGCTATAGTTCAAGGTTGTTGGCCCCATTTTTGCTGCTGTGGTAACTTTTCCTGGCTCCAGAAAAGCTACTCTAAACTAATGTAAATTGGACAAGGTCACAGAGAGTGCCAAGAACAGAACTGGTAACCTACAAGCACTAAACCCAAGGCTCTCTTTCTATTTCTAGAGCAAAAAATGGCACAACATAACATTTTTCTCTGTTACAGCAAAGCCATTTTGAGCACTTAGGACTGAAAAGACTGCCTGTTAAGTCAACTTTACAAGTTGCCCTGAGCTCAAGACTGCTCTGAGCTAGCAGGGATTACAAGCTGCAGAATTTAGTATGGTAATTTTATAAAAATATAAGAGTGTACCCAACTTTAACGCATAGGCACTATATCTGCTCACAATATCCTGGTAGGACCCATAAAAACATCCTATCAGTTCAGCCAACAGTGCATTAAACAGGGACAGCCTATAATTAAACAATTAAGGGGCATTATTTAGCACAGGCTGTTCCCAGCCCTCTGGATAGCTTTACAGGGATCGTTTTATTTAATTATTATTTTTTCAGGTAGTGCCTCTTTGGTTAATTGATATGGCTTCATAACTCCTCCTCAGAACAACCTGTGAGAATAGTCATGTTAAGATAAGCAAGAAGAAAACCCAGTAGCAAGGGACAAGAAAAAGAAAAGTAGTGAAAATCCAACCTGCATGATCAACTAGATGATGTGTAAAGTCTTTCTCACTTTCCTCTCATGTTCCTGTTCTTAATCCTGACTTCAGCAGGTTACTCCATTAAGAAACAATGTTTCAGAAACAGCTCGGTTTTCCAGTCTGGCCCCGATCTCCACTTTTGGCCCCTGGAATGCCACTCTTCCTAGCCTCCCGCTGACAGTGCCATTTAAGAAATACAATGTGACTCCTTAGAAGAAGACCCTTGCCCCATTTAGGAAGGACTCGCATGGATGGACAGCATGATAAAATGTGTTATGTCACCCCAAGGATGGACCTTACCCCAGCAACCTTCCAGAAGCCCCAGGTCAGAAGGTATTTCAAGGAAATGATTAGGCCATATCTTGGAGAGATAACTGCATTTTCTTTCCTAATTATTTCTAGCAGCAGATGTAAACAACCCCTGGGACTCCCTCAAGGTCATTTCCAAGTATAACAGCTGAGGATCCTGGCAGAATTCTGCCTCTCACCACAATCCTGACCAAAGGGAAGACTGAATGGCCAGGAGACCATAGATGACACCATAAGAATAATGTCTTACACTAATTAAGCATGTACTGCGTGCCAGGTACACAGAGAAACACAAAACATACTTGAATAGGATATATGGTATTTATAGTCACAAGAGATAAAAGGGAAATTAGTGTAAGAAAGAGGAATTAAAACTTAAGAGGGGTGTAATCTTAAATTAGGGTAATCAAAAGAAGCCCTATTGAGAAGAGGAATGTAAGAAAAGATTTGAAGAGGAGCGCCTGGGTGGCTCCATCGGTTAAGCAATTGACCCTTGATTTCAGTTTAGGTCATGATCTCGGGGTCATGAGATCAAGCCCCCGGAGGGGCTCTGCACTGAGGTGGAGCCTGCTTAAAGATTTTCTCTCTCTCCTCTCCCACTCCCCCCCCCCCCCCCACCGGGCTCACATGCTCCCATGCTTGGTCACTCGCTCACTCACTCTCTCTCTCTCTCTCTCAAAAAAAAAAATAAAAAAAGATTTGAAGGGTGTGAAAGAGTGCCAAGCAGGTGTTCAGGGGAGAGCATTCCAGACAAAGGGTAGAACAAGTTCAAAGTAGCTTAGGAGAGAGGGAGAGAGGGTATGTGGTATGTTACAGGAACAGGAAGGCAGGAAGGACATCTGACATCAGTACGGCAGAAACACAGTGATTGTGGGGAAGGAGAAGAAGTCAGGAGGGCTAGAAGGGGCCAGATCATTTTCTTTACTCTGAAAGAAATGGAAAGGTGTAAATGAAACGTGAGAGTAAGATGGGAGGATGTAAAATGTAAGCAGAGGAGTAGTGTGACCTGACGTCGGTGTTGCTAATACTGCTCTGGCTGTGTGTTGAACCTAGACTCTGGTGGGGGGCAAGAATGGAAGCAGGGAGAAAAGTAAGAAGGCCACTGCAATAATCCAGGTAAGAAATGGCAGAGGCTTCACCCAGGCTGGTAGCAAGGCAGGTGGTGAGAACCGGTCAAATTTGGAATATATCTTGAAGGCATGGCAGTGAGATTTGTGAATGCGTTAAATGCCAGCTGGGAAAGAAAGAGGAGTCAAGGATGACTCCAAAGTTTTTGGCCCAAGTCACCAGACGATGGAGCTGCCACCTGCTGAAAGGAGTGAAGGACAGAAGTGGGTTCGGGGAAGGAGCATTTCAGGGTCCCAACTATCCAGAAAGTGATATGCAAAGAGAACAGCATTTTACATCCAGAATCTTTGGAAGGACATGGCTCTCACATTAAGAATTCCAATTCTACCTAATTGATACCTCCCTCCTTCTCTCTGTCATTATATACTCACTCACTCACTTACTCATTCATTCATTCCCTTATTCAACAAATGTTTACTGAGTGTTTATTGCGTGCCAAATGGTATGCTCTGTCTTGGACATGCAGCAAGCAAGAAATACGTGGTTCCTTTCCTTATAAAACTTACAACCTAAAGTGGAAGCAATAAACAATTATGCAAATATCCATACCTATATACAAAACAAAACAAAAATTTCCAAATAAATAAACAAAGGCGTTGAGAACTTAAGTAGTTGCCAATGGTTGCAGAGCTGGGGAGAGACAAGGTTAGAACTTAAACGGAAGTGGTCTCTCTGCAGAGCCCACACGCTTATGTTAACGGAGCGATCAAACACCAGACACTGGAGTTCAGTGGAGACAGAACCCAGCAGCCAAGGAGAATCAGAACTCCACCTGAAGTCCTGCACAATGGCTGTAATAGGACTCTCACAGAACCTTTTCCAGGCCAGAGTGCCATCATCTATAAGACAATCTATATAAAGACCAGATGATCTCTAAAGCCCCTTCTGGCTCTGAAACTATGATCTTATGATGCACAGTGGGGTCAAAATGTAGAAAGTAGATGTGGGAGGCACCCAATCCAAACTTGACTTACTCCGCAGTTTTCCCTGGGTCTAGACCTGTGTGTGAGGCTGGAACTCATGGACCCCTGACCAAGTCCTTCACTGTTCTGTCCTGTGAAGGACCTGGAAAAGCAGCAGGAACAGAGCTAGGAGGAGGTTAGCAGGTGGGACCCCTCTCAGAGGTGGGACCAAGAAGAGGATGTGAGTGGAGGGAGAGAAAAGAGGAAATCCAAGGATAGCAGATCCATGCTGTTGCCCCCGTGTTTAGGTACTCTGAGGGCATGATTTCTTGTCAAGCCTACAATGGACAATATATAGGATTCCTATGCATATGAGTGTGATCCTGGGAAATTTAGATCCTTCACCTTTCTAGGCCCCAATTTTCTCACCTGCAAAAACAAGGCTAGATAATTTCTAAGCTCAGTAATCTATGACCTCATACTCCTGTAACCGCAGCATCTCTGTACCCTAACTACATTTCCAAAATAAAGTCCTGCCCTTTAGAATGTACTCCTTATCAAATCTACAAGTTTCATTCCAAGAGTCATTTGATCTAACAGTGCAATTCTAACAATAATTCAAGTCAGATATCCACCACAGAAGAAACATTTCAGTGTTTGGTTAAAGAATCCCAAGGTTCAGCTACCTTTTTTAGTATTTATTTATATTTACTTCTAAAATACAATTTTTAATCACCGTACGTTGTCCACAATCACAATACTCTTCCTAGAACTCTGATAATGTCCTAAAACACCTTCAAAATACTTAATAATGGAAAATATGGGTTATTTTCTATTTATTCTATTTCTACAATACACATTGTTTGTCAGCATTGGTCTACTAAATTAATGACATCAACCACATAATACAATGTCTAAAAATAGCACACCCTACATTGACATATTCTGATTTTAAATGCCTAATTAAGTCATTGAAGTAAAATAATCTTGTTTCATACGTAGAGAAAATGAAGTTTATAAAAATTCTAGAATGGACCCAGCTCACATAGCACTAAAAAGCTCCAATAACTAAACCAGGATTAGTGCATAAACACTCTTAAACCACCAAATTATTATTACTGTTGACAAATACTGGTTAAAAAAAAAGTAAGTAATTCTATTGTACACAGAATAAAAAAATGTGAAGTTTTAGTTTCCTGGTAAAAATAATAAAATTAAATTAATGGGGATAAAACCCTTATCACTCGGGCGCTTGGGTGGCTTAGTTGGTGAAGCGACTGCCTTTAGCTCAGGTCAGGATCCTGGAGTCCCAGGCAGCAGGCTCCCTGCTCAGCAGGGAGTCTGCTTCTCCCTCTGACCCTCCCCCCTCTCATGCTTCTCTCATGCTCGCTCTCATTCTCTCTCTCTCAAATAAACAAATAAAATCTTTTAAAAAAACCCTTATCATTCACCTGGGAATTTACCACCTTCTACTTGTGTAAAGAGTTCAATTACTTAAGCCAAGGAGAGTTTGCATATGTGTTTAATCTTAATTGGTAAAATCTATGTATAAATATCTTAATCAAGTTTAAATTAAATATGGTTAAAATGCACGAGTAGAAATTTGCTTATTAAATAGCAAAATATTATAGGACTTTTGAAGGAATTGTTTTGGTAATTCTAAAGTATGTTTCTATCAACCTGTTCACCTACCCTAGACAATCCAAATCACCATATTACCAACACATTCAGGTGAACACCACATCATGACCTCCATACAGTAATTAACTGAGTCCTTGTTCTAAAAACGTTACTAATCCAAAGATCCACAGAGAGGCAAGTATTTCAGAGAGAACTGAGTTGGGTGCTGCTAATTTCCATTGGGTTAACATGGAAGACAAAAGTTGTTTGTTAAAGAATATATACTTCTAAATGCTCATGAGCCCTACCTTTTTTTTTTCTCTTGCCCTCTCCAGCTCCCTTGATTTCTTTCCCTTTTAACTCATTCTCTTTCTTCTTTAATGTTCCCCCAAGACAGTAGCCTCCCACCCCTTACACATGGGTTCACTTTCCAACGCTTCAGTTACCCGCAGAGGTTTGGTCAAAAGGTCAGTAGTAGCCTAATGCAGCATCACAATGACTTCATCTCATTGGGAGGTACTTTATCATCTCACGTCATCACAAGAAGAAGGATGAGTCCAGTACAGTAAGATATTTTGAGAGAGAGACCACATTCACTTAACTTTATTGCAGTACATTGTTATAAGTGTTCTATTTTATTATGTTACTGTTAATCTCTTAGTTGCATAATTTACAAATCAAGCTTTCTCATAAGTATGTATATATAGGAAAAAACACAGTATATATAGGGTTTAGTACTATCTCCAAAGTTTTCAGACATCTACTGGGGGTCTGGGAAGTATCTCCTCCCCTGCCCATAAGGGGGGACTACTATACAGCATGATTATCTTTCTTTAGGACACTATTCACTATGAATAATTTATCCCTTCATCTATTCATTTAGCAGACTTTATTGATGACCTACTATGTGCTTGGCACAGTGTTGGCCTCTGAGCATCAAACATGAACAATAGTGTCCCTGCCTTCAGCGAGGATGAAATATAGCAGATGCTGGGCCCCGTGGTTAATGAGCCTCGAGTGAGTCCCTGTGGTGAAAACCAGGTAGCACCTGCCCTTTCCTGTAGGACGTGTATGTTTCCCATCTTCTTTCCCAATCACTGCTCTTACAGACTGTGAGCTCCCTGAGTCCCAGAACCACACATCAGTCATTTCTATTGCCCCGGCATCTAACACAGTGCCCGGCACATATTGGGCCTTATAAAGTGTTCCGCATGAATAAATGAATGAATCTGAGTAAATGAAACTGGGTAATCAGGACGCATCGTGAATGACTTCTTAAAAGATGGGATTTAATTAACCATCTCCTTCTTCCCCCAAAGTGGATCTACCCTGAATACCAGAAGCTGGGTGGGATCCCGGTTTCCCAGGCACAGACAGTCCTACTCTGGAAGAAGATGCCACTTGCCTTCCCCGAATAATCGCATCACGTTTTGTACAAAATTCCCTGAGAACCCTCCCCAGGTGAGAAGAGGGTGGACGAGCCAGCCCGCGGCGCCCTCGCCTGCCCTCTGCGGGCCTCTGCTCCGAGGGAGGCGCGCGGCTTCCAGGAACTTTTTTTCCCCATTAGAAGTTTGGTCA